>NW_005367845.1:0-1273 GCF_000412655.1 Myotis brandtii | reverse complement strand
AAAAAAATGTAAATAATTAAATCTGCATAAAAAGTCATTGTCATAATAGAAATTTGTCTGAAAACTAATGAAATAAGCTGTGCATTATAATAATTGAAATAAGTTGTGCAACTTAACATACTTTTATTTGGTTAGTTGACTAATCAAATGAATTAGAGAGATAATAAAATTGGCCTTAAAATTTTACATTAACCTATGATCTAAGGTCTTTCTTAAAAGTTCATTATGGTATAAAATGTAGCCATTGAAAGAAAAGCTATTAAGTAGGCAACTTACCCTTTAAAAGAGGTGTTGTCTGATTCCTTAGAACAAAAATCTGTGGCCTAGAAAGCACACATCCAGAGAGATTACTGAGTGGGAGACAATTCCAAATTTAAAGACTGCTCAAAACAAGCCACAGCATATATTTTAGCAAGTAAATTATCTTACACACTGAATGGCCACCCCACTTAAGGTGCTAAAGAAGAGGACAAAGTTCTCTGTAACATGAGCCCTGGTGTTGTCTAATCAAAGCAATCAATGAATGGAAATGATACCTATTATAATATACTAGAGGCCCATTGCAGGAAGAGTCCTGCAAGAATAGAGCTTCCTGAGGCCGGAGTGAAGCAGAGAAGGGAGCGAAGCCCACTTCTGCGGACTTCACTCCCTTCTCCACTGCCTCACTCTCTCCCGTTTCCGCTGCCTCATTCCCTCCCTTCTCCACCACCTCAGCTCCCTCCAGTCTCCATCGCCTCGCTCCCTCCTGTCTCTGCCGTCTCGCTCCCTACCTTCTCCGCCACCTTGCTCCCTCCTGTCTCCATCGCCTCGCTCCCTACCTTCTCCGCCACCTTGCTCCCTCCTGTCTCCATCGCCTCGCTCCCTACCTTCTCCGCCACCTTGCTCCCTCCTGTCTCCATCGCCTCGCTCCCTACCTTCTCCGCCACCTTGCTCCCTCCTGTCTCCATCGCCTCGCTCCCTACCTTCTCCGCCACCTTGCTCCCTCCTGTCTCCATCGCCTCACTCCCTACCTTCTCCACCACCTTGCTCCCTCCTGTCTCCGCTGTCTCGCTCCCTACCTTCTCCGCCACCTTGCTCCCTCCTGTCTCCATCGCCTCGCTCCCTACCTTCTCCACCACCTTGCTCCCTCCTGTCTCCGCCGTCTCGCTCCCTCTCATCTCTGCCACCTTGGCTCCCTCCCATCTCCACCGCCTCGCTCCCTCCCGTCTCCGCTGCCTCGGCTCTGTTTCCTTCTCTGCCACTTTGCTCCCTTCTGCAACGCTTGGCTTCCTTC
>NW_005367844.1:214374-217408 GCF_000412655.1 Myotis brandtii | reverse complement strand
ATGTCATTTTTCATTTCTTCTTGGTTCTTCTTCATTTCCTCTTGGTTCTTACACATATTGTTGAATTTGTCTTCCATTCTTTTCATCCACCTTATGACCATTTCTCTGAATTCTTTCTCTGACAGGTTGCTTGCCTCCATTTCATTTACTTCCTTTTTCTGGTGAAGCCTGCTTTTCTTTCATTTGTAGGCTGTTTATTTGTCTTCCCAGGATCTCTCTTCTCCAGGTGTCTGGTTATGTAGTTCTCTCTCTCCTGAGTTGATTGAAAGGCACAAAGTACAATACAACAATACACAACACACAAGGCACTGAACACAAATGTATTTATGATACTAATAACCTCAAATAAAGGTGAGCACCAGAGAAAAGAGAATTAGGGGATAAGAAAGAAAGAAGAAGAGCAAAAAGGGGGGGGCGAAAGAGTGCAAAAATGAAATTGGGAAAAGGAAAAAAAGTAAGAGAGAAAAGAAAGAAAAAAAAAAAAGAAGGGGGAAAAACTATTTATATGGGGAGAAAACTCCAGTAGAACAACAACTAATCCCAAAAAATCCAAACAAATACCCAGATGCAAACTACAATCAACAACTAATAACAAGTGAGGAGAAGAAAATCAGAAGGAAAAAATAAAGACAAAAAGTAAAACAAAAAAAGGGGAACCAACCTCACAAACAAGGAAAAAATCTCCAAAACAATCTAATCAACAATCAAGCAAACAAGAACAATAGGACAGAGAGAAAGCAAGGCAAAACAAAACAAAATAAAAAAACATAGTACAAAAAAAACCCCCGGAAAAAATAATAACAACAACAGAAAAAACAAAACAAAGAAAAGGGAAGAGAAAAAAATGTTGATAATAAAGAAGGTGAAGAGAGGTGTGTATGGACTTGGAGCAGGGGATCAGAAACTAGATTTATAAGTAGTATGATTTTTTAACAGGTGGTAGAAAGAAGGAATAGGGAAAATATAATGCATGAATAGAATAAGAGAACAGGACAACAAATGGGGAAAAGTGAGGGATTGAGTGTTGGCATAAAGGTAAAGTTGAGATAGTGTAAAAAGATGCTAAAGGAAAAATGAAAATAGAATGCAGAACATCAATCCCAAAATAAAATAAAGAGAAAATAAAATGACACTTTTAAAAAAAGTTTACAATAGTAGTAGTAATACTAATTAAAAATAAAAATATAATAATTAAAAAGGTAAAATCAAGTGAGGAAAAAAGAAAAAAAATTAGTTTCTTAAGTAAAAGGTGAAAAAAAAATAAAAATGCAGCAGTGAAGGTCATTCACTACTTCCTCTACCCTTCTGTTTGGCACGCCTTTTTCCTGTCAGGTATTCAGGAGAGTATTGAAGTTCCCTGCGATACACTGCTCCTCTGTGTTGTAAACCACAGTCCTGATTTTAAAGCAGGCAGTATTTCTTTGTTTTCAGAATGCCTTTATTTGTGTTTACAGAAGAGTCAATTTGTGACTCAGCACCTGGGTGGCAGTGTTTCTGGATTGACCTCCAGGGCTACAAGTTCTCTCTAGCCAGTATTTAGGTTTTGTTTTCCCTATTGCACTTAATACTGGTTTGGGAGAATCAACTGCCCCAGAACTGGTTCCTTGATCGTTACTCCCCCCTCTGATTAGGTTGTTCCACAAATACAACTTTCCCCTGTGAGTGTCCCCAATTGGGCGATCCTATGTATTGGGGTTAGTAATCAAAAGCAAGGATTTAAAGAGAAAAAAAGAGCCAGAGTAAGTGTGCAAGCTCGCAACCTCCACTGTCCAGCTCTGTGCACAATTCTCCAAACGTCTCTTCTGCATGTACTCTCTCCCCTGGCACTAAGCAGCCAGCACACTTGCAAAATCCGAGGCTGCCTTTTTGCACCCAGTCCAGCTATGGGCTGATTTTTAGAGTTCCCTTCTGCCAGCAACCTTGCAGATCCCATCCACACTCGCGGATCACGCTGACCCCAATGGTTGCGGACTTTGTGGGTCACAGACTTCCCCCGTGTGTGTTCCTCTCTCCAACGTGGATTACAAACCTCACCTTTATCTAGGCGAAATCTGATCTTTCTGTGAGGAGGAGCAGGGCTTGTCTGAGTCCAAGTACTCGCACTGCTTGAGATCCGGTGTTCCTGGGTTCTTAGGTGTTGCCATGGTTGCAGGGTCCCTGGATGTATAAGCTTCCGATAACAGCCACTCTCCTGACTCCCTTTCATTTTAACAGCCCCTTTTCCCCCTTCCCTCTGGTAACCTCTGGTTGCTGTGTCCATGAGTTTCTTCGTATGTGTCTTGTTTGTTCATTTGTTGCTTTCAGTTTATAGCTAATGTACGAGTGAAATTATATGGTTCTTGATTTTTTGTCTGACTTTTTTTCCGCTTAGCATGATATTCTCAAGATCCACCCATGTTGTCACAAATGGCAGTATTTCATCTTTTTTTATGGATGAGTAGTATTCCATTGTATATAAGTACCACATCTTTTTTACCCAATTATCTTTGAAGGACACTGGCTGTTTCCTTGTCTTGGCCACTGTGATATTGCTTCAGTGAGCATAGTGGGTACATATATCTTCGCGAATAATATTTTCAAATTTTTTGGGTAGATACCCAGAAGAGGGGTTTCATAATTTTTTGAGGTGCCTCCATACTGTTTTCCACAGTGGCTGACCAGTTTACATTCCCCCAGCAGTGAATGTTTCTTAATGCAGTTTTTAAATAGTATCAGTGTCTACAGCTCACCTGAATTCTTTTCTTCCACTGGAGCTCAGTATTTTGCTACTCTTTCTTATCTTCTCCCTTCCATTCAGACCTTTGTCTCCTCTCAGGCAGGGCTAGTGCTCTTCCCTCCTCTAACAATGTACTCAGCAAGATAGTCTGGGTCCTTGCTCTCCAAAGTAGGACAATTGGAGATGGGTACTAGGGGAGGATGTGAATTACATAGCTCTGGTTACTATCTACACTAATAAAAGAGAAACATGGTAATTGGCGTATGACTGCTACCCTTCCCATTGGCTAATCAGCATATCCTTATGCAAATTAACTGT
>NW_005367844.1:96950-213174 GCF_000412655.1 Myotis brandtii | reverse complement strand
GGCCGGGCTGGGGGACCCCCCCCCCAGTGCACAAATTTTTGTGCACCGGGCCTCTAGTCTATATATATAAAAGCCTAAGCAACCTTTACAACAGAATGACCGGAACAACCAGTTGACCAGTCGCTATGATGCACACTGACCACCAGGGGGCAAACACTTAGTGCAGGAGCTGCCCCCTGGTGGTCAGTGTGCTCCCACAGGGGGAGCGCCACTCAGCCAGAAGCTGGGCTCATGGCTGGCAAGCACAGCTGTGGCGGTGAGAGCCTCTCCTGACTCTGCGGCAGCACTACTGAGCAGTGGCAGCAGGCACAGCAGGCCAGGATGAGTGCGAGCAGCACGGCACCCAGGCCCAGTTCTGGCTCCTCCCTGGCCACCTGCCCCTTAGTACACTGCTACATCCCTCTCACAATCCAGGACCCCTCAGGAGCCTAAACCAGCAGTCAGACATCCCTTGAGGGGTCCGGGATTGAGAGAGGGCAAGGCCAGGCTGTGGGACCCCACCCGTGCATGAATCCATGCACTGGGCCTCTAGTAAAGAATAAAAGAAGAAGTAAAGCTACTGTTTATTTAAAAGAAACTTCATTTATGTCATCAGTACTCTAAGTATTAACACATATCATCTCATTAAACTATGTGATGTGCTAGCTTCAAAATACTGAGAAAACTTGGGCTTGGGGAGGTTTGTCTGATTTCAAAGCCCATTATGTATCTTCTGTTATATTCCATTGCCTATAAAATTGTTCATAGCTGTATAAGTAGGTTTGGAAACCTACTTATTTCCAACGTTGTCTTTTTTTTCTTAGAAAATCAGAAATACATGGTTCTATCTTTCCTTCTGACCCCTTTCTTGTTCAGACAACCCCTATTCCATTGTTCAGGAGAGAGTAAATAAGACTCTGAGAGTCCTAAGGAAAAAATTAATGAAAGATAAAAGTTAACAATGTTAGCAACTATAAAGAACAAAGATAATACAGCATAAAAGAAAAAAGAAGATTAAATAACACAATTGTATGGAATTCATTAAGGGATTAGACATAGTTTTCAAACTTCAATGTGAATGAGAGTCAATAGTGGTGTTGGATCATATACAAATTCCTGGACCTGGCTGCAGATCTCCTGAATCAGAAACTATTGGGATGGGTCTTTGACTATGATGGCCTGCGTGATATATTTAAAAGACACTGGAATAGAGCATAAAATGAGACAAAGGCATACTAGATTAAAAAGGTGAAATTAGCCCTAGCCGGTTGCTCAGTGGTTAGAGCGTCAGCCCATGAGCTGAAAGATGACAAGTTTGATTCCAGTCAAGGGCACATACCTCAACTGCAGGTTTCATCCCCAGCCCTGCTGGAGTGTGTGCAGGAGGCAACCAATTGATGTGTCTCTCTAACATAAATGTTTCTCTCTCTCTGTCTCTCTCCCTCCCTTCCACTCTCTCTCTTAAAAAAAAAAAATCAATGGAAAAAGTATCCTTGGGTGAGGTTTCGCACACACAAATAAATAAATTAAAAGGTGAAATTAATTTTTCAGTTTATTCATAAAGTATTGAATAAATTAATGGAATTACTGATGGCCTCCTCAGGCCATCCTTCGTGCATTCCCAGTTTTTCTGTGGACTCATGGCCAGTAAAATCAGGGGGTTCTGACTCATTTTTTCTTGGTCACAGTCACAATAGACCACTTGACTATTTTGCTCCAAGCTTCTGCTGCCCCCTCATGGCCAGG
The DNA here is from genome assembly GCF_000412655.1 of Myotis brandtii. Lineage (NCBI taxonomy): Eukaryota > Metazoa > Chordata > Mammalia > Chiroptera > Vespertilionidae > Myotis > Myotis brandtii. The sequence continues at coordinate 211,449 of NW_005367844.1, read as the reverse complement.
TGCAGTTCTGCTCACCTCTTGACCACATGGGCTAGAAGCTGTTAGGCTTAGCAGTAGCAACTTCGAAGAACAGGACTAAGGTTATAAGGCTGAGAATGACTTTCATTTTAAGGATAATTAATATCTTACTGTTTGAGGCTAGTAGTGTAGTATCAACATATAATGATATAGAATCCTTGTTGCTCACATTGTAAATCTCTCTCTGCCCCCTTCTCCTCCATTAAAAATGCACTACAGATTAAAGATTACATAGCTAGCATTATTAAAGAAGTGGAGTAGATAGAATAGAACCACCTTAAAAAGGTTCAACCATAGATCAATATTGATCTAAGAACACTGCTATGACTTTGAGGAGAGATTCCTGAACAATGCTGTAGGTCCTAAAGATATATGAAAAACAGAAAGGGGGTCAGAAGGAAAGATGGAACTACGTATTTCTGATTTTCCAAGAGAAACAAAAAGAAGACTCTGGAATAGTATCCAGTAATGCTGAGGGGACCCCTAGGAAAAACTGTAATAAAATTCTTCATATGAGTTGTCACAGATTTACTTAAAAGGAAGTGATAATGACAAACATAAATGTGTCAGGAAAAAATTAAGTCAGATATAAGTTCACTTCCTTTTTTAAAAGGACAACTAAATTAGTGGTATATCTAGGGCATCTCATATGTTCCAGTGCATTTGACTTAAAGTAAAGCCACAAGCCATATAGGTTTTAGGCATGCTTCCTTCTTGGTTTACCTACTTCCCTAAACTTACTTCCAGCTTCAGTCAGAGCAGGATTTGCAATGTTGACAAAAGTAGGAAGTTCACAGGGCAAGTGATGATGATGGCCTGTCGAGGATGCCTGTCTGTCAAAACAGGCAGAGAAGGGCCCATAGTCACAGTGATAGCATCAGTAGTGTTGGCATCTTGGTAGGAAATGTAAGTGTAGTCTCTCTTGGATTAACTATTGTCATTTCAGAATATTTTTCCATTGTTACATGCCTCATTGATTAACTGTCTCTGTATTCTTAAAATTTGATATATAGGGTGGGGCAAAAGTAGGTTTACAGTTGTTTGTATGGAATATCCTATATAATAAAAGGGTAATGTGCAAATTGACCCTAAAGGCAGAACAACCAGGAACAACTGGTCGTTATGATGTGCACTGACCACCAGGGGGCAGACACTCAATGCAGGAGCTGTCCCCTGGGGATCAGTGTGCTCCCACAGGGGGAGCACCATTCAGCCACAAGTCCAGCTGACAGCTGCGAGCACAGTGGCAGTGGTGGCGGGAGCCTCTCTTAGTGGCAGCACTAAGGATGTCTGACAGCACTAGGGAGCGGGCCTAAGCCAGCTGGACGACATCCCCCAAGGGCTCCCGGACTGTGAGAGGGCACAGGCTGGGCTGAGAGACCTCCCCACGCCCCCCTGCCAGTGCATGAATTTTCGTGCACTGGGCCTCTAGTAATACAATAATTAAATAATATAAGAATAAACTGTTTCTTGTACTCACAAGTGTAAATATATTTTTGCCCCACCCTATATATACATACATATATATATTACATGTATATACTTTAAAAAATAAAGTTCTTAGAGGTATACATTGGCTCATGCTGTCTTTATGTAGTTTTACATCTTTTTTTGCACTAAATAATATATCTGAGAGATCTTTCCATGAAAATTCCTATTATTCTATTATTTAAATATATGAGATATTCTGTACCTGTGTTCAAAACCTTAGTCACTAGGCACATTCAGTACTTGAAATGGGGCTAGTTCAGCTTTGAGGTGCCATATGTGTAAACTACATACTGGATTTGAAGATTTAGTACAAAAATAGACCAAATATTTCATTAACAATTTTAGATATTGATTACCTGTTGAAATGATATTTTGGAAATATTGAGTTAAACAAAATGTTATAAAATTAGTTTCCTCTGTTTCCCTTTTTATAATGTAGTTAACAGAACATTTTAAATTATATATGTGGCTCATATTTGTGGCTTGCATTATATTACTACTAGAGGCCCGACGCACAAAAATCATGCAAGAGTAGGCCCTTGCAGCCACGGCTGCTTCAGCCATCTGGAGTCTTGGTGATACCAGCCACGTCTCTATTTAGTTATTGATGAAAAGAGGAAATACCCAAATCTCCTATGCATAGAGGATCCTAGACACTGCTCTGAGAATCTGGGCTCCTCCAGAGAAGTGTTTGTTCTGCAGGTCAGAGCTGGGGGCACCAGCAGGCCACACTTCTGGGGACATGGAAGCAGAAGCCCTCTTGCTCCCCTGGGCCCAGCTCAGGTCCACGTGTATCATGCCCTATAAGTTGTGGCACTGTTAAAATATATTTTAGAAGCCCAATGCACGAAATTCATGATGGCCTTTGCAGCCCCACCCCCCACCCACTGGTCATTCCAGAAGGTCGTCCAGAAGGTTGTAATGCCGTCCAGTCTAATTATCACGTTAGCTCTTTATTATATAGGATTTGGGAGTGTTGTGTATATATACAAAAATACAATGTATACTATATGTTATAAAGCATAAGACACTCATATATCCAGGGCTATTTATTATTCAGAAGGTAGGCACTAATATGGCTGTACTGATTGTTAAAATATAGACATAAAGGCTGGTAGGTAACTGCTGATCTGAACCTCCAAGAACCCCTAACCCCAGTGCCCCAGCTGCTTGGACCTGCACATCTCTTAAGATCCATCTCTAAGACATAATGCCTGGCGAGTAGCCACAGTTTGGACTCTGATAAATTATTCTAGCAGTTGTCTTTTTAGATTTGTTGGGAGTCAGTTTGGATTATTACATATTTTGAGTATCAACCCAGCCTATACCTAACACCCAGTGTAAAAATAGATGCTATTTTTAAAAATCCTCACACAAGGATATGTGTTTTTTTTTTAATTTTATTTTAGGGAGGAGGGGAGAGAAACATCAGTGTGAGAGTGAAACATGGATCAGTGGCCTCCTGTATGCACCCTGACCAAGAATCAAGCCTGCGACCTTTTGGTATATGGGATAATATTTGCACCTACTTAGCCACCTGGCCAGGGCTAAATTACTAATATTTTTGAAGCCCTTTATGTAACGTTCCCTTTGGTATTTTCATTTTACTTTCTCTCCACCTCTCCCATGGGATTGACATTTTTTTCTCTGTAGTTTTACTATAAAGTTGCATTTATAAGTGATACATTTAGTTTTATTGGTTTCAATACTGTATATAAATGCAATTGCAATGTAAGTATTCTTCAGCTTGTTTTTCCCCCCCATTAAAATGTATGAGATTCATTCATGTTGATAATATGTAATTATGGTTCATTTTTATTCTGCTGATTAATATTCCACTGGAATAAGTTTCTTATTGGTGAGCATGTGGGTTGTTTAAAGCTTTTTCTGTTGTTATTCCACTGGTGTTGCTATGGACATTCTTGAACATATTTTTCCACATGTTCAAAAGTTTCTCCTGACTGGGGTTTTCACATTTTTATTTTTTATCACAACTCAGTGTGAAATACAGTTTACAATGGACAGAATACATATGCACACATATGTGATCTTCTCTCTTCTCCTTTTCTCTTTTCTTCAGATCTCATTTTATAGTAAGTTCCACACCACATTCTGCAGGAATTCCAACACGTCCGTCTAAGCCTCCGCCATTTTCCTCCCCAAACTGTTGGGAATTCTTAACACTTTTCTGTTCCATATAAATTTCATAGTAGGCTTGTCAACTTCTGGGAAGGTTCTTGTCAGGATTTTAATTAGAATGAGTTGAGTCTATAGATTAATTAGTGGGCTATTGATATTCATATTCTTCACAAATTTGTCTATTTCTGATAGTTTTTTTCCCAAATAATCAACTCTTGGTTTTGTTGAACATCTTAATTCTTTGTTTTGCCTTTCATTAATTTGTGATCATAGCATTAACTTTTACTTTTCATCTTTTCTAACATAACTATTTAAAACTTGACTTCATCATTGAGACTGTTGGGCCTCTCCATAGTATAACCACATGGTTTCCTTACCTGGGTCTTATATTTGGCTTCCCACAGTCTGCCATGTAGGCTGTTGCAACAAAAACACATGCTTGAATGTTTTCTTTACTTAAACATGTGTCACACAGTGTCTACTTTTTTGTTTTCCTCTCATGGCCCAGCTTTCATAGTAAGCTAAGAAATGTTTGGCAATCTATATATATAAAAGCCTAAACGACTGTCTGACTGTCCGGTAGCTATGACACTCACTGACCACCAGGGTGCATATGCTCCGACTGGTAGCTGTGATGCGCACTGACCACCACGGGGCAGATGCTCAACGCAGGAGCTGCTGAGCTGCAGTGACTTGGCAGTTGTGGTTCTTGGGTGATGCACTCGGAACCAGAGAGGAGGGAGCCTGATTCTGGGGTGCGTCACCCAAGAACTTCCCTCTCACAATCCGGGATCCCTCAGGAGATGTCAGAGAGCCAATTTTGGCCCAATCCCCACAGGCCAGGCTGAGGGACCCCCACTGGTGGACAAATCTGTGCACTGGGCCTCTAGTTACTTAAGAGCTAGCTACCTCAAGCACATTTTTACCATTTTAATAAAATTTTTTAAAATTTCTTTTCTTTTTTTTGTTTTAATTTTTTTTCTTTATTGATTTAGGTATCACATATGTTTCCTTATCACCCCATTGACTCTCCCCCGCCTCCAACACACACATACACACACACTCATGCCCTCACCCCCCTGGTGTCTTTGTTCATTGGTTAGGCTTATAGCATGCATACAAGGCCTTTGGTTGATCTCTCCCACCCTCCCCTACCTTCCCTCTGAGGTTTAATATAGCTGAAATTCTTTTAAAAATAATTCATGCTGTCCTTCAATATATGTGTGAATTTTTATTAGAGAATAACATACAGCTAAAATTATTGGTTTACCCTAGCCTCAGAAGCAGTGTATGCACATACAAAAGAGTCTCCCATACATGGAGGAGAGGTATGCTTTTGCAAATTCACTATATCTCCAGACTCTGCTTTGTATCGCTCATGGTGAGATATGTCTTTTTAAGGCCGGAGTTATTTAAATTTGAATATTAATCAGCATGGGGGTAAAAGGGGATGCCCTCTCCATTTATTTATTTAGTTAGTTTTTTTTAAACTTTGTATTTTGAAATAATTATAAATTTACAGGAAATTGCTAAGAAACTTATAGGATGTTTTATGCACCCTCCAACTAGCCTTCCACAATGTTCACATCTTTCATAACTACAGTATAATATCAAATCCAGAAAATTGGCATTGATACAATCCATAGAGTTTATTCATATTTTTCCAACTATGCAGGTACTCACCTCTCTCTCTCTCTCTCTCTCTTTGAATGTAATTCTATGCAATTTTTTTACATGTGTAACTTTGGGTAACTACCATAAGGCTCCTTATGGTTTTATATCTTTATATCTTTATACCTGGCTCATTTCCCCATCCTGAAACCATGCCCACTAATATATCCTCCATTTCTATAATTTTGTCATTTCAAAAATGTAATGCAAAGGGAAGTACATAGTTTGTAATATCTTGGGATCTGATTTTTTTTTAAAAAAAACCTCAGTATAATACCTTGAAGTTCATTCAAGTTATTGGGTGTATCAATAATTCATTCTTCTGATTTCTGAGTAGCATTCAAGGTATGGATGCATTACAGTTTGTTTACACATTCACCAAATGAAGGACATTTGGACTATTTCCATTTTTTGGCTAATATGAATAAGGCTTCTATGAACATTCAGGTGCAAGTTTTTACATGAACATAAATTAGTATCCCTCTGGAATAAAAGCCCAAGGGTACAATTGCTGTATTATATAGTAATTGCAGTTTTAATTTTGAAATGAACTGCCAAACTGTTTTCAAGAATGAATGAATCATTTTGTGTGCCCATCAGCAACGTTTGAGTGATCCAGTTTTTCCTAAACCTCATCAGCCTTTGGTGGTGTCATTTGGTTGGTTTAGTCATTCTGATATGAGTGTAATTAAGTTATTGTAGTTTTAATTTGTACTTCCTTAGTACCTAAGGATGTTGAATGTCTTTTCATGTACTTATTTGCCATTTGTATAAACTATTTATAAAATCTGTTTTTGTCTTTTGCCATGTTTCTTATTAGATATTTTCTAATTGTTTATTTTGACCAATGTTGAGTTTGATATTTCTTTATATATTCTACATACTTTTTAGATATGTGGTTTGCATATATATCCTTTCATTCTGTAACTTATCTATTCATCATCTCAACATCTTTCACAGAGAATAAATTTTTACTTTTGATGAGGTCCAATTTGTCATTTTCCTTTTACGGATCATGCTTTTGGTGTCAAGTAAAAGGACTCTTTACGTAGTCCTGGTTCTGAAGATTTTCTCCATTTTTTCTAAAAGTTTTATAGTTTTACATGTTGTACTTAAGTTGGTGATGTATTTTTAATTGATTATTATATGTGATTTTAGGTTGATGGTCAAGGTTAACTTTTTTGTATGAACATCCAAGTTTTCTGTACCATTTGTCCTCCACTGAATTACTTTTGCACTTTTGTCAAAAATCAAGTAGGCATATTTCCATGGACATGTCTGGGCTTTCTGTTTTCATCAGTTGATCAATGTGTCTATCTCTCCTCCAGTACCACAAAGTCCTGACTACGGGCTAACTAGTAAGCTTTAACATCAGAAAGACAATTCCTTTTGCATTATTATTTTTTTCCAAAATGTGATTTGGCGATTGTAAGGCTTTACCCTTCCTATATCAATTTTAGAGTAGGTTTGTCTGTGTCTACAAAAATCTTGCTGGGATTTTGTTAAGAATCTTGTTCTCAAGTTCTAGGACAATTTGAGGACAATTGATGTATTTACTATGTTGAGTATTCCAATCCAGGAACATGATCTCTGCAATTATTTACTCATAAATTGATTACAGGCCCTCTCCATTTTATTCAATGTGAAGTATCTGGAAACTGATCATCATGTCTGATGCAGGAACAACCTCTCTTGATACTCGCATATATTTTCTGAGCAGGCTGTTCCCTAATTCATTTCAAATGCTTCAAAATTCTATATAAGTTTGACTGACAAAATGGAAAAAATAATCAGTGGCCAGGTTGAGCATTGAGTACGTTGAGAATGAGCTTAGTGTTTTGTTTTTTTAAAATGTGTTTTTACTTGTTGGTGTGCAAAAGATGAGTTTTTAAAATAAGTGCTTTAAAAACCTGTGCTTACCATCTGCCCAGAGCTGTATCCCAGGTTCACTTGAAGGGCTGAGTTGCTTCCTATCTGTAAGGTGTTTCTTGTGAATTTCTTGATGATGTCACAGGTGAACAGTATTGTTTTCCTTTGAACTTTCTTGTGTAAGAGAATCTGACCTTCTATGAACATTTAGGCTGAAGTTGGGATGTTTACATTATTTATGTAAGACTTATCTGAAAGTTGGGGAACAACAAAAGAGAAGTAAATGGAGAATACCATGCAAACATAGTTTACAAGACTTGACTGGCTTCTATGAGCCTATGGAGATCTCTTGAATTTCAGAAGATATGATGGCATGGAAGATAACTGATGATAGTCTCCAGTGGTGACCATGCCTACCTAGAATATTAGAAAAGCACGCAGCAATCCATAATTCATATGGATTAATACCAAAGTCATTACCTTTCAGAACTCTGTAGTATCTCCCTCTATTACTTGTTCTGCTCTCCATTGTTAGTGAGAATAGGAAGTTGTAGTGCTTTAGCTGTGCTATTTACAAAAGCCTCAGAGGTTATCTCAATGCCAGAAAGAGAGGACTTCTATAGCATCTAGGGTAGCTGTTCTCAACCTGTGGGTCGCGACCCCTTTGGAGGTCGAACGACCCTTTCACAGGGGTCGCCTAAGACCATCCTGGATATCAGATATTTACATTACAGCTTACCTGACAATTGCTTGGTTCACTTGCTACCTATCTTTTGCATATTTTCTCTTCTCATCTGCAGTTCTTTGAAAGAGTAACATACCTTTGCAAAAATCTGTGGCTCTTCAGCAGTATCAGGATTGATCATAACATATAAGTGGAGCCCTTTGTGAGAAAGGGACTCGGAGAAGGGAGAGTACACATTTCACCTAGAATCCTCTGCAGCAGTGAACTTGAGAAGTGTGAGATGTCAGATGTGTTAACAGATGTGTTAGAGCAGCGGTTCTCAACCTGTGGGTCGTGACCCCTTTGGGGGTCGAACGACCCTTTCACAGGGGTCGCCTAAGACCATCCTGGATATCAGATATTTACATTACAGTTCATAACAGTAGCAACATTACAGTTATGAAGTAGCAATGAAAATAATTTTATGGTTGGGTCACAACATGAGGAACTGTATTTAAAGGGCCAGAAGGTTGAGAACCACTGATAGGGAGACAATGCCAGGGGCTCTAGAATGGCTCAAAGTGAGGAAACAGAAGAAGACAAGGCTTAGGATGCCAACGGTCTGGGAGCTCCATGCAGGGCTGTCCCCCAGGATCAGGAGACTGTGGAGATGGTTCATCTGGAAGATAAGACACCATCATTGTGGATCTAGTGTTTTCTATCTTCTGAGTCTTATCAGGGCTGAAACTAGGTTGCTGAGCTTCTGGGCGAATTCTAAGGAATGTTCTGGCTTTTAAAGTTACAGAAAGGCACAGATTACTCCAATGCTAAAATTACATTCTTTCACCAGAATATGGGTGTTTTTTCTTCCTAACAACAGAAAAACAGAGTGAAAGAAAGGGAACCATACTTGGAAAACCATGACAAGAAAAGGTCTTACCTAGTTAGGTTGTGTTTGATAGATAGTATTAGGCGTATTTAAGTCAGAGGAGTGAAGACTGGAACATGCAAGTAGTAATAAGAATTTTCCAGTGAGAGAGGAGTTTGTTCTGTATGAATCCAGAGGGTATGCTCTCTATCTTGCCTTCATGGTAAAACTTAATTATAGATAGTTCTGCACAAAAGAAACCCAAACACTTTTGCAGCTTATTTGAAGTCACCAACATACATATTAAGATATAAGGATATAGACTTTTTCATACACTCACTTATTAATTCACTGACATAATATTTAATAAATGATTTCTGGATAACAAATAATCATGCAGCCACTGTGGAAAACTGGTATGGAGTTTCCTCAAAGAATTAAAAATGAAACTCCAATTTGACCTAATGATCCCACTTCTAGGAATGTATCCTAAGAAACCTGAAACATCAATCAGAAAGATATATATGCAGCCCCATGCTCATAGCAGTGCAATTTACAATAGCTAAGATTTGGAAACAGCCCAAGTGCCCATCAGCAGATTAATGAATAAAATAACTCTACATATACATGATGGAATACTACACAGTAGTAAAGAAGGAACTTACCATTTGAAACAGCATGGATGGACCTGGAAAATATTATGCTAAGCAAAATAAACCAGTCAGAGAAAAGTGTCACATGATCCCACTCATATGTGGAATCTAATGAACAAAATAAACTGATGAACAAAATTGATCCAGAGACAAAGAACTATGAACAGACTGATGAATTTCAGAGGGAAGGTGGGGATGGATGAGTGAGGGGAGGAGATTAAATGGGGAATTTATATGCATAGCCCATGGACACAGACAAGTGTGGCGAAGGCTTGGGAGGGTTGGGTGTGGCGAGGAGGGGGTCAATGGGGAAAAAAGAGTGTACATCTGTAGTACTTTTAACAATAAAGATAAAAAACAAACCCTCCCCTCCCAAATAATCATTGAGTGACAACAGTGTGCCAACCCAGTAGCGAACATAACAGACATGGTCTCTCTCCTGGCCTTTGAAAAAATCCAGGACATCTTATAACAATTACCTCTAAGATCATCTTTCTGTGACCCTACTCATTTCTTTTCATTACCTTATGTGCCATACATGCATTTATTAAAGCATATTTCACATCAAATTATAATGACTTTTCATACTCAAGAGTAAGTGAAGGTTAATTTTCTCTTTGGCTTTATAGTCATAGTTTCAGATACATATAAGGCGCTTAACAAATGTTTGTTAGTCAAAGAATGGAATTACACTGCCTTCAGATCTTCGTATATTAGGATTACTTAAGGGACATCTCTCCACTTAAGTCAAAAGGGAAAATTTAAATAGTGCCTTTTCTCCAAGTTTTTTGCAGTTGTAGATTGTTCTACTATCAATGCAGCTTTCCCACCAGAGATAGAAGTATTTTAGTGAGGGAGCAAACCAAGATTCTACTTGATCTGCTATTAAATTAAGTCTTAGGTGCTCAAAAGGTACCACCTTCTAATTATAAGAGAAATAAGTACTAGGGATGAAATGTACATATGATAACTATAGTTAACACTACAGCTTTTATTTATCAATTATTCCTCAATAAAACCAGAAAAAATTTTAAAAAGAAAATAAAGGATTGTCATAATTCATATAATAAAATACTACTCAGCAATTAAAACAAATGAACTATTGCCCTGGCCAGTGTGGCTCAGTTGGTTGGAGCAGTCGTCTGGTGCATTAAAGGTTGGCAGGTTCAATTCTCAGTTGGGGAGCATGCAGGAGGCGGCTGATCAATGTTTCTTTCTCTCCCTCTCCCTAAAAACTTTAATAAAAAATTTAAAACAAATGAACTATTGATATCTGCAAAAATGTAGTACTGAGTAAGAAAACTGACATAAAAGAATACATGCTTCATTATCGCATTTATAGTAAACTCTAGAAATTAATAATATAACCTATAATGGGAGAATGCAGATAGGCAGTTGCCTGGGTCAGGGGGTCAGAGATGGAAGTTGACAGGCAAGAGGCACAAGGAAGTTTTGGGGATGATGGAAATATTCTATCTTGATTGCAGTGGTGGTTCCATGGTTGTACACATTTGTCAAAACTCATTGATCTGTACCCTTAAAATGTGTGCAATTTATTGTCCATGAATTACATATCAATAAAGCTGATTTTACTTAAAAGAAAAAGAATATTTCCTCTTTGTCAAAACAAAATATAACCACCTGTTAAAAGCTAAGTGGTTTTTATGGTGTATCACTGAACTGATATATTTAAGTGGACAGTTTTATATATATATGGCAATATTAAATTACGTACATAATTTCTAAATCAAGTTTTACTTTTAATTGCTTTTAAAATTATCAGAGTGATCTTATAAATGAAGAAATATCTGTGTTTTATCTACTACTTTTTGAGTTAAAAAATTTAGGTCTTTATACTTTCATTCTCCAAAAAGTTAAATAGTAGATACTTTATATACCATGTCTTATGTAATTTAATTCTTATAGCAACCTGTAATTTGGCCCATTATTAAGATACAAAACCAAATTATTTCCCCCAATTTACATTCTTGATACGGTTGCTAGAATAGAAAATTATGGTGTATCACTGAACTGATATATTTGAGTGGAGAGTTTTAATGCAGATCATGAAAACTTTTAAATGGTGCATCAAGTAACTTTCTACCAACCTATGCCTATTGAACCTTTGTCTATTGAACTTCAGTGGGACAGAAATAATGATCAGTGTTGACCTATGTAGACCTTCTTTAAATAGGTGGAAATAACCAGTTTGATCTCAGAGGCTGCCACTTATTCAAATTTGATCAAATGTTTCTCTTACTGGTTAAGATGACTGTTCTCTGTGCAGTTGCTGGAATGATGTAATATTCTCAATTTAGGACTTTCATGTTGATTTCGAAGTCTGAAGATCACTTGAGGCACCCAAAATATTCCTGCCAGTGAAAGAGAGCTAGTCTAGCTCTTTTATCTCTTGATCAGGGTAATTATATTTTGGGGGATGCATCTTTCAGTGGGATAGATGGGACCTTATTTTTTCCAGTTAGTTTGTGTATATATGTTATTGCTAAATGAGATAAAGATCAACATCAATTCTATTTCTACTTCATGTCTGAGAAATACTATTTACTAAAAAGTAAATAGAGGTGGAAGGAGTTTTGTTATAGCAATGTCACTCACTTTGAAATCCTTTTGAGAGACATGACAAAAATCACATAATGATTAATCATCAAAAACACACTTTATGAACAGCTGTCAACTGATAAGTTCTTCAGTCAATCTAGTTGAAGGGAAAGAATTGGAAACTCCTTGACTTACAAGAGAATTTTTGAAAATCAAGTCATTCGAGTCATTCATGTTTTCAACACTAATACCAATATCTAAATCATTAATTTGTTTGACATCCTGGAGTGTGTTATAATTGGGGCAATGAAACAATAAATTAGAGAAGGTGAGAGGCAAATCTTTACCAACTTTTTTGAGTTTCAAGTTTCTATGTAAAATTTGGATAGTGGTGAACCTATCTCTTATGGTTATTGGAAGATACACATGAATTATGCATCTTTGTAGTAACGATAAGAACCTCTAAATGACTGCTAGCTATTAGATGATGAACCTGACATAGGTGGAGAACCTTATCTAAGGGTGAGTGGGACAGGAACTGGATTTTTAAGAGCAAAGACTAAATTGAAAATAGGTAGACAGCACTATCAAGATTTTGGTATATGTTACATTTTGAAATAGAATTTCATCCAGTGGTAATATCCACTTTTTTGGGGGAGAAGATTGACAAAAGTTATATCGGGTGTCAGGAGTCCAGAAACATGGGCTTAGCTTAACAAAAAACTCTAATTTCCAGCAGGGACAAGGTACAGGGGAGAAAACTGAGCCAGCAACGTAGTTTTAGAGGTGGGACCAACATAGAAACATAGTGTGAAGATTTAAGGGGTAGATATAGACGGGTGTGTAAAGCCAGTTTTCATCCTCTCCCTATACACATGAACACACAGATAAGCATGCAATAAAGAGCCTAGAGAGGGAACTCAAATGACTATCATCTTTGCTGCTAATGTCTATGTGTTGGGAGGGTATTTCTAGAATGACGAGGAAGCTTTTGAGGCAAGATATGGACTAATTAAAGGATACATCCTGGTGAATGGGGTATGCTAGCATTCAGACTTCTTTGTCATGCAAGCCTATAGCAATAAATTTAATTTTGTTGATGGTGATCAGCTTCCTAATAAACTTTTTGTCTTGCTCAGAATTGGCTTCAATATCTGCACAGGAGGAGGCTCAATGAAGTAAAAGAGCTTCCTTAATTGTGTTCTACATACCTTCAGTAGGGAGCAGTATAATATAGTAGTATATTTTATTTTTATCCCTAGTTGCTCTGATTTCAAGGTTACAAATAGACGACAGACTGGTCAAAGGCTGTCACTGATTGTATTTTATTTTTTAGGGCTGCCTTAACAAAGTAATAATAACTGGGTGTCTTAAACAACAAAAATTTGTTTCCTCACAGTTCTAGATGCTTGAACTCCAAAATCAAGGCATCAGCAGGATTTGTTACTCCTGAAGGTTGTTGGAGGAGAATCTGTTCCATGCCCCTCTCCTAGCATCTTATAGCCTCAGGCATCCCTTAACTGGTAGATGGCATTTCCCTGTGTCTTCACATCATTTTCCTTCTGTACACATCTCTCTCTGTCCAAATTTTCCCTTTCTATTAGGATTTGGGCCCATCCTAATAACCTCATCTTAACTTGATCATCACCTCAATAAAGACCATAATTCCATAGTCACAGGTCCTGGGAGATAGGACTTTATCATCTTTGGGGAGGACACAATTCAACCTGTAACATTGCTGTATCCTCAAGTAAGAGATATTCTTAGAGCCACAAAAACATCCATGAATTTCCATAGAGAGTGGAATGACACTGATTAGGACTCAGAAGCTTTAGTTTAAGCCCAACATTTGTCATATCCTGGTTGTAGGACCCCAGAAAATTCTTCAGCTGTCTAAATCTCATTTTTCTTACCTCTATGTTGGGAGTACACTTAACTAAAAAGTATTATAATAAATGACAAATATAGGTAATAGTGATTTGTAAACTGTGTTACACAGATACAATCTGTAAGTATACCTATTATTAATTTATTTTGTACTCTCTTACTCCTAGGTTATTCCAAGCACTAAGAAAAGAAATTTGAAAGCTCTAAAGTGCTTAAAAGACAAGTAGAAGCAGGGACCATTATATAATTTGTTCTTGAATTAGCAATGAATTTCATTATAAGCATTAACATGTTATCATAAACATTTTAAAATACATTGCATGTTTCACAGTTTCATACATGGAATAATTTTCTTTGTGAATGTGAGGAATATTGAGAGGCAAAAACAGCTTTAAAAATATTTGCAGTTCCTTGGAAGAAAAACATTGTATTGAACTCTCCTAGGGGGAAATATACTGCGTTAAAGAATATATATATATTTCCCCCCGTCTAAACAATGATGATATAAGACTGCAGGGTCAGACTGGCTTCTAACTGCAATGTGTTAAACTTCTAGGGTTTACTAAATGAATTTCCTCAGCCTTCATTCTCCTTGTTTGGTAAAGGTTTTGGGGGCTGACTGATTGCTATTATGACCACTGTGGACACTAAAAAATGGCTTAGGGAGAAACAGCCACTGAGAGGAAAGAAAAATAGCTTTCCAGGAGAGAGAGCTTCATGCACGGGGTCATTAGCACTTATTCAGCTACTTGAATCTCAACTGAGTGTGGTCAGTGCCTGTATTTGGCAGAATCAGTGCAGAAGTTACCTTTGAATCCCTTCTATTTCTTTCCTCTCTCTCATCCTCTCTTCCACTGATCCTCATTTGATTCCCCCCTGCTCTAGGCACCAAACAGATAGAAACAAACAAACAAAATGAGCACAGCTCCTTGCCTGGTTTCTGTACCATGTAACTTTATCAGCATGGTCTCTCCTTTAAGTGGACAGTAGCACAAATAGCCATATGTAAGATTGTAAGTGCTGACTGTACTAATTGGCATTCAGTAACTATTTAATGGATAAACACTATGCCAGGCACTATCCTAAGTCCAGAGGGTAGAGCCAGAAAGTAGACAAAACCCTGCAAGAGGTTAGTCTCTAGTAAGAGTGTACACTAAGCTGACAATTATACTATACTAGAGGTCCGGTGCATGAAATTAGTGCACTCAGGGGGGCCGTCCCTCAGCCCAGCCTGAATCCTCTCGCAATCCGAAAGCCCTCAGGCCTAAGCCATCAGTCAGATATCCTTAGTACTGTTGCGCAGGCAGGAGGGGCTCCTGAGCCCCGCTTCTGGCTGAGCAGCGCTCCCCCTGTGGGAATGCACTGACCACCAGGGGGCAGCTCTTGGTGGTCAGTGCACATCAAAGTGACCGGTTGTTCCACTGTTCGGTCTATTTGCATATTAGCCTTTTATTATATAGGATGTTCAAACTGCAATGATTAAGGATGTGCAGGTGCTGTGGGAGTCCAGAGGAGGGGTACTTTACCCAGGCGGGAGATGGGTGTGACAGTGGGTAAAAAAGATGTCCTAAGGAAGCATTTTCACTTTCACAGTGAATTGAAGATGTGAGCACAGCAAAGTATTATTGTCCTCATTATAATAAAGGAGGACAGGCACTTTCAGTTTTAAGCTGCTACTGATAAGAAATATTAGGTCTTAATGTAATTAAACCTTGGGCACGTACCTAAGGGAACTGCAACTATGCTCTTTCATTCTGTTTATCTTAGCCATCAAGTTGAGGTTTAGCCTGTGTGGGAAATGCTGGTATTCTGAACGGCTGGCGTCTTTTTATAGAGTTGTCATACTTCTCTTGACTCAAACTTCCACCTGAGAAAATTTCTCAACAGAGAGCCTAACAAAACCACACTAACTCCATGCCTTGAAAGTACACAGGACATAAAGTATGAGACAGATCATCTCTTGAAATCTATGAGAAATCAATAAATGTAGCAAGGAATACTGATCCTCAGAAACCCAAAGTTCCATAGCTCCTACATGGTGTGAAGCCTAATGTGATTTGCCATTCCTGATAGAGAGATTGTTTTCATAGCAGAGTATTTCATCAACAGGGGGACCCCAGTACTCCCTTAGGCTGGGGTTGCCAACACTGGGTCTTCCTCTCTTCAGCCATAGTCTGTGTCATATTTGGGTGTTGACCTTTCCCTATGATAGAGCTACTGTAATGTTATGCTGTGCTATTGAGTGAGGTCAGCTCTCAAGTAGTTTTTTCTGCAATGGATTGTTGGTAGTTAACTTCTCTTGCCCAGACTACTTGAAAGTACAGCAGGGAGATGTCTTGGTAGAAGGAATGTCATATGCTATTATAGAAGCAGAATGTTATATGCTATTAAACTCCAGCTGGTACACATTCAACTTAGAGTGTTATAACTTTAGGGTGTTCTGGCCAGAGTATATTTACTTATCTTTCCTCACTTACTCAGAATGCCACTTTTATATTAACAAACAGGCATATATATCTGATCTTTTTATTAATTCCCATTGATTGATTTGTCTGGTTTTAAACTAGCACATTGTTTTAAATATTGTAGTTATAGAATATGCACATTTTCAAATTTCTTATACATTCAAGTTGTTTGTCAAAGGGGATATCAATTTACATTTCCACCATTGCGTATGCAAATTCCTGCTTCTCTACATTTTCCAGAGCAATTATCAGAATTTTTTTGTTATTGTCAACCTGATGGGTGAAAAGTGACATTCATTATTTTAATTGCAATGTCCTTTATTATTAGTGAGGCTGAATAGCTTTTTATCTGTTTATTTTTTAATCAAATTTCATCTTTTGTGATTTGTCTTTCACATTCTGACCTTTTAAGAAACAAATTTATCTTGTTTGCTTTAAAAAATTATTTTATATATATATTATAATACTTTATATTTTCAACATATTCAGATTACATTTGTTCCTCTTTTTTTTTTCCCCCATAACTCCCCTCCTCCCAGTTCCCGCCCCACCCTCCGCCCTCACTCCCCACCCACTGTCCTCATCCATAGGTGCACGATTTTTGTCCAGTTTCTTCCCGCATCTCCCATTCCCCTTTCCCCCCCAAGAATAGTCAGTCCATTCCCTTTCTATGTCCCTGATTCATTATAATCACCAGTTCATTCTGTACATCAGATTATTTATTCACTTGGTTCTTAGATTCACTTGTTGATAGATGCATGTTTGTTGTTCACAATTTGTATCTTTACCTTTTTCTTCTTCCTCTTCTTAAAGGATACCTTTCAGCATTTCGTATAATACTGGTTTAGTGGTGATGAACTCCTTTAGCTTTTCCTTATCTGTGAAGCTCTTTATCTGACCTTCAATTCTGAATGATAGCTTTGCTGGATAAAGTATTCTTGGTTGTAGGTTCTTGGTATTCAGCACTTTGAATATTTCTTGCCATTCCCTTCTGGCCTGCCAAGTTTCTGTTGAGAAATCAGCTGACAGTCGTATGGGTATTCCCTTGTAGGTAATTGAGTCTCTTTCTCTTGCTGCTTTTAAGATTCTCTCTTTGTCTTTTGCTCTTGGCATTTTAATTATGATGTGTCTTGGTGTGGTCCTCTTTGGATTCCTTTTGTTTGGGGTTCTCTGCGCTTCTTGGACCTGTAAGTCCATTTCTTTCACCAGGTGGGGGAAGTTTTCTGCCATTATTTCTTCAAATAGGTTTTCAATATCTTGCTGTCTCTCATCTTCTGGCACCCCTATTATTCTGATGTTGGTACGCTTGAAGCTGTCCCAGAGGCTCCTTACACTATCTTCGTATTTTCGGATTCTTTTTTCATTTTGCTTTTCCGGTTGGGTGTTTTTTGCTTCTTCGCATTTCAAATCTTTGACTTGATTCTTGCGCTCCTCTGGTCTGCTATTGGGTGTCTGTATAATATTCTTTATTTCAGTCCGTGTATGCTTAATTTCTAGTTGGTTCTTTATCATAGCATCGAGGGTCTCATTAGTTTTCGTGACTCTCTCCTCAAGTTTATTGACAGCTTCTAGCACATTTTTGCAAGCCCTCAAAATTGCGATTTTTAGCTCTATATCCTCCATTTCTGTCATGTTTTTTTGTCTCCGCATTTTTTATGCTTTCTTGGTGCACCCCCTAGTGGTCTTTGTGCGCAGTCTTGTTCTAGTTGAGCCTTGATTGTTGTAGTTAATACTAGAGGGATTTGACCACCAGGCCGACTGGCTGTGTGAATCAGCTGTGTCTGCCGCGGAAAACTTCTGTCCTCTGGGGAGGTGCTAATCTAGCCTTTGCCTGAGGCGATCTGGCAAATGGCTCTGCGCAGGGCTTGGGCGGGGCGGGCTCAACAGGGCGGGCGGGCGGAGGGAGCGGTTATGGCCCCTCTCAGTCCCGTTCCCAGAGGCTCTGCTTCTCAGAACCCCCGGAACCGCTGCAAACCTCGGAGGGAAAGCTGCCTTCCAACTGATGCCAGACACTCCCGCTTCTCCCGTTTGGGTCCGAGTCCCCAGCGATTCGCCCGTATCTGGAGCTCAGAGTCTGAGACTCCCCCCTGACCGAAAACGACAACCGCGCTCTCAGCCACCAGCCCGCTTTGCGCGCGCACCTCCGCACCTGAGTTTTTTCCACACTGCGCCTCCTCTGAGCCTCGGTGTGCTGTTATTTTTCCTTCTAGTTGAAGAGTCTCTCCTCAGCCAGCCTTCCTGTGGTTCTGGGTGATGTCCGTTCCGTCTTTTAGTTGTATTTTTGAAGTGGTTGTTTGCGGCAGCAGTCTGCGGTGTTTACCTATGCCGCCATCTTGGTCTCCTCCTGAAATAAAAACTGATTTTCTTTATGGACCTTTTATGAGGACAATATTTTTAGTTTTAATATGGTCAAATTCAGGTGTCTTTTTTCCTTTAATATGTGTGTTTTTTTTGTGTGTGTCTTTTTAAATTAAATCCTCCCAAAGATATTCTCCTAAATTTTCTTCTAATTCTAAAGTCAGTTTTTTTCTTGGCTAGCTTTTATTTTTAAGTATGGTTCAAGATTAGATATATTATAAAGATTGAAAATACTCTAATGAGACCTTTGTACCTGTACACAAGAAATCATGGACTCAATGTTGTAAATAAAGCAATATTTTAACAGCAAAATAACAACCTAAATACCAAAATAGAATAAAAAATGATGTGTGATAAATTCATATGATGGAATAGTATACAGAAATTATAAGGGAAACCATATTAATGCATATAGACTTAAAAATAATAGGGTAAAAATAGTAGGCTGAAGAAAAGCATGCTATGTATGATACTTTTATATTAGTTTCAATATTACATACACAAGCAACACTATGTATTATTCCATGGATATATATTTACATAAAATATTATTAAATGGCCTGGAAAACTACATGTAAAATTCATGACGGCAAAGACATGACTATAAACATCCAAGAAGCTTAATGGACCCCATGTAGGATGAACTGAAAGAGACCTATACTGAGGTACATTATAACGAAACTATTAAAAGTCTAGGACAAAGAAAGAATCTTAAAAGCAGCAAGAGAGCAGTAACTCTTTACATGCAGGATATCCTCAATCAGATTATCAGCAGATTTCTCATCAGAAACTTTGGAGGCCAGAAGGCAGTGGGCTGACATATTCAAAATGTTGAAAAGAAGATCATTCAGTCAAAAATCCTAGATATGGAGAAACTGGTTTTTGTAAGTGAGGGAGAAATTTAGACATTCCCAGATAACCAAAAGCTGAGGGTGTTCATCACTACTAGAGCTGTCCTGCAATAAATATTAAAAGGAGTACTGGAAGTTGAAATACAAAGACTAAGCAGTAACTCAAAGCCATATGGAAAAATAACTCTGTAAAGGGAAATACATAATGATAAAAGCTAATATTATTGTAACTTTTGTTTGTAACTCTGCATTTGTTTTCTATATAATTTAAAAGAATAATACATAAAGACAATTATTGGTATATGTTTTTAGACATAATAGTGTATAAAGACGTCATTTTGCAGCATAAGTAACTGAAAGGGGGTGGGCACAGCATCGTAGAGAAGCAGAATGTTATATGCTATTAAACTTCAGCTGGTACACATTCAACTTAGAGTGTTATAACTTTAGGGCATTAAATGTAATCCCCATGGCAACCACAGAGAAAATGTCTGTAATATATACACAAAAGGAAATGAGAAAAGAATTAAAATGTTTTCCTGCAGAAAACCAACTAAACATAAAAGAAGACAGTAGTATAGGAAATGAGGGACAAAAAAAAGCTATAAAGCATATAAAAAAGTGACAGAAGTAAGTCTCTCCTTATTAATAATTACTTTAAATGTAAATAGATGAAATTCTCTAATCAAAAGAAAAGATTGATAAGATAATTAAAATAGCATGGTCAACTATACGCTGTCTATAAGAGACTTGCGTTAGATCCAGAAACACAAATACATTGAAAGTGAGAGGATGGAAAAAGAAATTTCATGCAAATAGTAACCAGAAATAAAACAACCAGAAATGGCTATACTATTATCAGACAAAATAGACTTTAAATCAAAAGCCTACAAATCAAAAGGTTATAAGGAACAAAGGAGAACATTATCTATTACAATTTCAAGAACTAGAAAAAGAACAAAACGAGCCCAAAGCTAGCAGAAAGGAGGACATAATACACATTAGAACAGGTATACGCGAAATTAGATTAGAAAACCAATAGAGAAAAATCAATGAAACTAAAAGTTGGGTCTTCAAAAAGATCAACAAATTGACAAACATTTAGCTGGATGGATTAAGAAAAAAAGAGAAGCCTCAAATGACTGACACCAGAAATGACAGTGGAGGCCAGCAACCAGGTCTGTGCCAGTTGCACTGGCCTGTGACCTATCCCTGTGCTTGTCAGCCTGGCGGGAGGCAGGCTGCAGAAATCACGCCTGCCTCTGCTTCCCATGCTGCTGCTGCTCAGGGCCAGCCCTCCTCTGCAACACAAGCCTCTGCCCTTGTCCTCAACCCTTGAGCCAAACGCTGGTCCAAGAGTGTGACCCAAGCACTACGGGAGACATTGGTGTCCGGAGGTTCTGGCCTGGATGCAGGTGAGAGTGGCTGTCCTGGGTGAGAGAGCAGCGTGACAACACTACGGGCTTTGGAGGCATCCTGAGGAATCCTGATGAGGTGGAATGTACCAGTACTGGTACACATCCAACATGGCATAACATTCAGAATACATGGTCGCATAGGAGATTCGCCCATCCCTGGAGTTGGCTCTACTGATGATGCTGAGCAGCCTTAGCCACCAGGAAGGGTGATGTATTGATACACTTCCTGCCGAACTGTTACTGCCTATGCGGCTCATGGGTTCGCCAAGACAGAGATCAAGAGGTAACCCAGGATAAATTTCCAGACAGATTTTATTAAGCTTTTTATTAAGGGAGGCAGCAAGGAGGAAATGAAGGTCCCCTGAACTGTCTCAGGGGCTGGCTTTGCTTGGCTCTTTTATAAGCTAGAGGGGACAAAGTGGACTTTTTGAAGACAAAAAAAAAAAAGTAGTGGGCTTGTGGAATTTTCTATGTCGGGGTAGGAGAAGCAAGTGGAGATAAGACATTTTTTTCATAGGGAGCGGAGGGACAGTTGCATTCTTGGGCTGAGCTTTTTTCGTGTTTTTTTTTTTGTTTGTTTTTTGTTGTTGTTTTTTTTGGCCATTTGGTATCCCCAGGATCCTGGTGAGGGCTGGCAGGGTGGGGCCAGTTCTGCGTTTATTTTTTATCTAGTGTCCTTGGGATCCTGGGCCCAGGTCCCTGTGCTGTCCTGGTAGAATATATGAGAAGAGAAGAAGCTTCCATTGTGGCTTGCCAAAAAGTGATTTCAACCGTCAGAAGTATTTTTCAAGCTTCTTTGGGGCTGTTATCTGTGCCAGTGTGACTGGACGTTATGGTGCTACTTACAACAAACTTCCAACATAACTTCATAGTTTATAATTCTCTAAAAAATAGCCAACTGAGGAAAAAGTTGCATCGAATCTATCTTTTCTGTCAGCATCTATATTTAAAGAAGAAGCAAAAGCCAATTAAAGGAAACATGGGAAAATTAGACTTCATTGAAATTAAAAACTTTTGCCCATCAAAAGACACTATTGATAGAGTGAAAAGGCAACCCACAAAATGGAATAAATATTTGCAAATTATATATCTTACTAGGGGCCCAGTGCATGAATTTGTGCACCTTGAAAAGAACTGTGGGCCGTGAGGCTGCAGTGGGCACAGGGGCGGATCTCAGCCCATCCTCCATGCCCCCACCCGGCCCCTCCTGCCATGGCCCCTGGTCCCATCTGCCTGCAGCCCTGCTCCCACCCCTGCTGCTCCCATGTGCTAAAGGCGCTGGCCCCGCTAGCACACGCTGATGGTGCTGAGCGATTGGGACCAGTGCCAGGCAGTGGGACAGTGCTGGCAGTGGGTGTGAGCGGCAGATCCAGTGCTGCCAGCAGGTGCGAGTGGGGCCATCACCAGCAGTGGGTACAAGAGGCAGCTGCCGGCCCCAATTGCCCCTCAAGAGCAGGGGGAGGGGGAGAAGCCCTAAGGGGCAATTGGGGCCAGCAGCTGCCACTCACACCTGCTGACAGCACTGAGCGCTGGCAGCAGGTGCGAGTGGCAGTTCTGGCAGCAGGTGTGAGCACCGGGCAGGACCGCGGCGTGTGGGAGCAAAGAATTTTCAGTAACCACCAGAGGCTCGCCCTGATGACAGTGACCAGCACCCTGCCTTGGTCTGGCGCCCCCATCTCACCTGCTCCACCATTCCACCATGGCCGACGACTGCCATGTTCTGTGCTCTGCCGCCTGCTGCCGGTGCCCGCCATTTTCCACACGTGCCCCCTGGTGGTCAGTGCGCGTCATAGCAACCGGTTGTTTGGTTGTCCCTCCGTTCGGTCTATTTGCATATTAGCTTTTATTATATAGGATAAGAGATTAATATCTAGAATATATAGAGAATTTCTAAAACTTCAACAACAAAAACAGACAGGCTCTGAGGAACATCACAGTCAGCACCTGGAAGTATGCTAATTAGAAGTGCACCTCCAGACAGCAGCTGCAGTGAAAGCCTCCCAGGGAAAGCTGGGAGGCCTGCATTTTTGCCCTCGCTCCCTGTGCTGAGCCCTGGGGCAGGGGGACTGGCAAGTGCTCAAGTGCCCATTAACAACTGCTTCTTTGTTTGTTATAATCCTACCAGACTCCTGAATGCTTGCACCATGGGCTTTCAGAGCAAGATGATTTGAGGTCCCATCCCTTAAAAATTAGGGTGATGTGTGCCACTTCCAGGAGGAGTTTCTAATTATCTGTGGGAAATTCTACGAAGTGTTCTCTTCCCTTCTGATTGGCTATTGGGTTGGTAACACTTAAGATGGTGACTTCTCCATCAGACCGGGTGCCTTGGTGGTGCAAGAGTTTCCCTGCAGACGCATGAAGACATGTAGTATAAGACATGAATCTTTGCTTTTCAAGCCATTAAGGGTTGGGAGACTTCTTCTGCAGCATAGACTTTCATGACTAATATCCATGCAGTGCTATATTTCATACCTCTTGACACCATCTCTATCAGGTCACATAATTTACTAATTATGACAGGTGCTCAGCCTCTACTACTCTTGTCTCAAGCTCAACCTCTAAAATACAGAAACTCTGCTCAGACTACACGGCAACCTCCTAATGAATTCTATTGCACAAATGCATACAGAGGTGCGAAATGCTGGTTGTGTGAGAGAGACCACATATTGCCCTGTAACGGGTGGGTGTGTCCAGCCCAAGGGCTGTATAAGGCTGGCAAAATCATTTGGTCTGGCCCTGCCACGGCATTAGGGTGAGTTAATTAAATGTCTGACCAAATATAGCAGGCCAATTTTAAGTTGATAATTTTGTATGGCCCAAGAATCCTATCTAATAAAAGACAAAAAGGTTAATTAACCATACTTCCGCTACGCTTCCCATTGGCTAATCAGGGCTATATGCAAATTAACTGCCAACAAAGATGGCGGCCGGCAGCCACGCAGCTGAAGTGAACATGAGGCTTGCTTGCTCCAGTGATGGAGGAAGCCAAGGTTTCCCGCCTGTCGCAACCCGGTTCTGAGCCCGAAAGCAACAATGTTTCAATTATAGAAGCTAAACAAACCCCAGATACCTGCTTTCAGCTGCCCCGGCCTCAGAGCTTGGAGCGCCAGTGATGGCAACAATGTTTCAATTAGAGAAAGTAAATAAATCCCAGAATAAAAAAAGAAAAAAGAAAAAAGGAGAGGCTGGGAGCTTCAGTCGCTGGCCAGCCTGAAAACGGCCCTCAGCCCCTCATCCAGACTGGCCAGGCACCCCAGTGGGGAACCCCACCCTGAAGGGGGTGTGACCAGCTGCAAACAGCCATCAGTCCCTCACCCAGGCTGGCCAGGCACCCAAGCGGGACCCCCACCCTGATCCTGAACCCCCTTCAAGGCAAACCAGCTGGTCCCCACCCGTGCACCAGGCCTCTATCCTATATAGTAAAAGGGTAATATGCAAACTGACCCTAACAGCAGAAAGACTGGGAATGAATGGTCACTATGACACACACTGACCACCAGGGGGCAGACGCTCAATGCAGGAGCTGCCCTCTGGTGGTCAGTGCGCTCTCACATGGGGGAGCTCTGCTCAGCCACAAGCCAGGCTGATGGCTGCCAGTACAGCGGTGGTGGTGGGAGCCTCTCCTGCCTCCTCAGCAGCGCTAAGGATGTCTGACTGCAGCTTAGGTATGTTCCCCGCTGGCAAGTGGACATCCCCTGAGGGCTGCCAGGCTGCCAGAGGGATGTCTGATTGCCATCTTAGGACCAATCCCCCGGGGAGCAGGCCTAAGCCAGAAGGTGGTCATCCCCCGAGGGGTCCCAGACTGCGAGAGGACACAGGCCGGGCTGAGGGGACCCCCCCCCCGAGTGCACAAATTTTTGTGCACCGGGCCTCTAGATATGTTATAATATCCATATAGCCCTTGGCAGAAAAAAGGTTCCCCATCCATGCCCTATAAAATAATGTGGTCTTTAAAATCCCATAGCTTTGATTACATATGTTTTTTAGGTCTTGATGAGGTGTGATAAGAGAAAATACAGGGACTGGGTGTTTTCTGAAAGACCCTCCCAATCCTTAGAAAACCTTTTATCTACTGTTATTCTCTGCCTGACACTAATAAATGAACCTTGGCTCTATAGCCACTGGTTGTGGCTACCTTGTAGCAACAAAAAAGTGGATTACATGCACACATAGCATACCGTGAACAACACTGAAAGACCATTTAATCTTCTTTTAAAAAATATATTTGTATTGATTTCAGAGAGGAAGGCAAAAAGAAGAGAGAGATAGAACCATGAGTGATGAGAGAGAATCATCAATGGGCTGACTCCTGCACGCCCCCTACTGGGGATCAAGCCCACCACCCAGGCAAGTGCCCTGATCAAGAATCAAACTGTGACCTCCTGGTTTATAGGTTGATGCTCAACTACTGAGACACACTGGCTGGGCCATTTAATCTTTGTCTCTATAAAACCTGGCAATGATTTCTTACCAAGCTGTCTCTGCTACTTCTTTAGACATTCTAGAGCACTGGAAAATCATTGTATCCATTAGTGGCATATATAATGGTGTCATTATTAAGGTACTGGGATGATTGCTTCTGTTGGGAGGAGAAAGTCTTACATTCCACAGAGCTGATGCTTCCAACAAATATGACTTTGATAGAGAAAATTCTAGAGTGCAGTGAATACTTCAAGGGGTTAGGAATTTTCACAGCAAATGGAGGAAAAGGGACTAAGACTAGTAAGGAAAGGGAAAGAAAAATGGCTAATGCAGAGTGCATGTGGTTTTATGGAATGGTTTTTAATAAAGGAAAAAGCAATTGGGATCTTCCTTTATGTAACCACCATTTAAAAGTGAACCATGAACACTGTATTAGTCATGGTTCTCCAGAGAAATAGAATCAATAAGATTGATGTAGATATAGATACAGATATAGATAATAGACATAAATAGTAGATGCAGATAGAGAAGAGATTTATTATTTATTTTTATTTTTTCATCACCATTTATCCCCTCTATGACCTCTTCACCTCCACCTACCTCCCTCCCCTCGCAAGCACCACACTGTTGTCCATGTCCATAAGTTCTCTCTTTTTTCTTTTTTGCTCAACCCCCTACCGTCCCCTGTCAACTTTCTCCCTACACCCTTCAGAGCTCTCTATGAGTCTATCTCTGTTTTGCTTGGTAGTTCATTTTGTACATTAAATTCCACATATGAGTGAAATCATATGGTACTTGTCTTTCTCTGATTGGCTTATTCACTGGCTAATGTGGCTCATTTTGTTGAGTGTCATCCAGGTCGGAGCACAAGCCCAGGTTGCAGGCTCCCCAGTAGGAAGTACGCAGGAGGCAGCGGATGGATGTTCAGCTCTCACATTGTTGTTTCTCTTTCTTTCTCCCTATCCTTTCTTCTATCTAAAAATCAGTAAAAAGTTCGTTTAAAAAAGGTAGAAGAGATTTATTTATGGAATTGGCTCATGAGATTTTGGAGGCTGAGATAAGCCATGGCCTCCCTTTGCTGTCGGCAGCTGGAGAACTAGGAAAGCCAGTGGTATAATTCTGTCTGAGTTCAGAGGTCTAAAGACCAGGGGCTGATTATGTCATTCCCTGTGAAGGTGTGAGGGATGGGTCAGGCTATTGGTATAAATCCCAGAGTCTGATGGCCTGAAAACCAAGAGCCCTGATGTCCAAAGGTAGGAGAAGATGGACATTTTAGCTCAAGAAGAACAAGAACTGACTCTTTCTATGCCCTTTTTAATACATGAGTCCTCAAGGGATTGGATGATACCTGCTCACCTAACGAAGGCTGATCTTTACTCAGTCTACAGGGTCCAATGCTAATCTCTTCCAGAAACACCCTAACAGACCTCCAGAAGTAACATTTTATAGCTCTGTGGGCATCCCTTAGCCCAGCCCAGTTAACACATAAAATTAACCATCACAAGCACTGTCCTTTAAAATTTTAATCATGAGATTCATTTCTATGGGGTTGCCATTTTTGTATTAGTGTCTCCTCCGTTGACTCCTACAGTTGAGAGTTCTTTGCATCTCATACCTTTCCTCTTTAGAAGGGGGCTGTGAACATCCTGCAATCTGGGGAGGTGACGATTTTCCATCTTGCTATATATTCATGCTTGCCCTGGCTGATTTTGCTCAGTGGATAGAGTGTCGGCCTGTGAGCTGAAGGGTCCCAGGTTTGATTCTGGTCAAGGGCACATGCCCAGGTTGCAGGCTTGATCCCCAGTGGGTTCATTGATGTTTCTATCTCTCTCTCACTCTCCCTTCCTCTCTGAAATCAATTTAAAAAAAGAAGATGCCACCACTCTGAACAGAGTTAATTGGCTGTGAATTCAGCAGAAGTGTCCCAAGCCAAAATAAAATCAACAAAAACCAAACATACAAAACAAAAATTCTGATGTTAATTAAAAACTCCTATTTCCATTCTGTTTATGGTTATAAGCATTTTCCTTATACATTTGTGAATATAGCTTTTGCTGTTTATTTCAAATGCCATTTAGATTTTTTTAGAGATTGATGTTGGGTTTACCAATTGCTGTTTTTTAAAACAGGTCTGAGGCTGTTCTATTTTGTTAGAATTTGGCTTTTATAAATGTGTGTGTGTGTGTGTGTGTGTTTCTTTCTGAACTCATGTGTAAGTCCTACCTTCTAAATTTGACATGACACTCAGGAGCCCTCAGTTGGCTGGAACATTTGATGGGGGAAGGAGAAGACAATCTGTCATTCAGA
Source organism: Myotis brandtii (assembly GCF_000412655.1). NCBI lineage: Eukaryota > Metazoa > Chordata > Mammalia > Chiroptera > Vespertilionidae > Myotis > Myotis brandtii. The sequence continues at coordinate 183,809 of NW_005367844.1, read as the reverse complement.
TCACGCAGACTTGCAGGCCTAGGCGCGCTGCAGGCGGGGCAGTTTGTTGAACCGAGGGTCACAGTTTAGGAGATCAAAGTGAACTTTTCCTTCCCCGGTGGAACTCGGCACTCAGATGAAGTTTCTTGACATTTCTCCTGTTTCTGTATTCCCACTATCTTCCGAGTAACATTTGAAATAAGAATTTGCCAGCTTTCAGATTGACCTAGGTCCCATTGAACGATTCAGACAGAGGGGGAAAAATGCGTCCATCAATTTTAGAGTCTGGGGAGTCATGGATACAAGTGCCCCTGACTTGGAGCCACTGCTTTCCCTGAGCTCCCTGAGCAGGGGCAGGGGTGAAATTAGGAGGGATATTTCAGGTCATTGAACCCAGCTACTTGGTTAGGATTAAGAATTGCTGATTCTCTCTCTCTTCTCTCTCTCTCTCTCTCTCTCTCTCTCTCTCTCTCTCTGCTTTATAATATGCAATGAAGGAATTTTGAGAGTGGACATCACCAAGCTCTTAAAATACAACTTCAAAGGTGCCATTTACTGAATGGTTCCCAGTCAACCTGAACACCTACGAACAATTTACTTATTCTCTAGGAAGTTCACACTGGTTCTCTAAAACCTTAAAACACTCTGTAAAGATATTGGCAAGCCCAATTAAAGAGGCGGGAAACGGATGTACAGAAAGGATAGAGACCTTCTGTGTCTGCCTTGATGGATAAGCCATATGAGAAGCCTCACTCATTTCAAAGATGACAGGCAGCAAATAATAGCTAAAGAACTATCTTTTATATCTTGGTCCTTTTGGGAAATGCAGTCCCTAAAACACTCAGCACCAAACCCAAAACAGGACAAGTAAAGGCAGCTGTTTCACAGGCCTGTGAGAGCCACCAGGCCGATCGCTTTTCCAAGACCTGGCAGGTAGGCTTGTTCACAGTGACACATCATTTTCCCAGAAAATGTTGACTCGAGAGATACTTTGGAAGGTGCAGGAGGCAAAGTGTGTGGCTCACAATGAAATCAGTTGATCATTCAGGCTGCAAAGGTTTAATGAGATCTTTGAAATGTCTTTCTTTGCTTTGAGCACAGTGTTGCTGAAAATTATCTTCAGCTGTTTGCTGATATATGCAGGTCTTTTTAATTCTGGGGAGCTGGCAGCACAGCAAATTGGGAAACTGAATTGCTCTGGTGATTTAACATTTTGCCAACAGTTAGACACCTGCTTTCTCCCAACATTAGGACCACCTCTTCCTCTCTCCTCTGTCTTCTCTCTTTCTTGCAGGTTTTCTCCTGGGATGTTCGCAGGGAGCAAGGACATTGGAAAGACAAAGTTTGCTTGATTTGACAAGAAGGACACCTTGGCAAAATGTAAACGATATATTTTGTAGATGTTTCAGGGTTCAATTGTAGACCAGGGAAAAGAAATATTCCAAGCAATGGAACAGGCTATCCGAGATGACTGTGAGTTCTCCCATGGCTTGAAGTTCAGGCAGAGTAAGTGAAGCATAGCTGTTGACAACATGGATTTTGGAGACACACTGGTTTAAATTCCTCACAAGGTAATTGTGAGTATTAAATAAATAAAGTAAATAAAGATTTTTATAAACTGAAACATAGTAGGAATGAAACAAACTAATTACTAGCACCATTTATTGTAGATATTATAGAAAAAGTTTAAAGAATTTTATCTTACTGTAGTGTTCAGCTCTTTTTTTAAAAATTATCTTTATATTTATATTCATCATCCTGTCTCAAGGGATCCCTCTAAGAACCCATGGTGATGCCATGTTTTTACTTTGCTAATCAGAATATGTTTTGAGTAGGAGTTAACACCTAAACTTTCAGAGTCAGAAGTATCAAGAATTAAGTGAGATGTTAAGAACATGTTGTATTTGTCTAGCACTTTGGAGTTGATATAAGGTTCTCACATGCATTGTTTTTTTTTCTAACATTTTATTCTGGAAATTTTCAGATGTGCAAACAGTTTGAAAGAATTATGCAATAAAGATCCACATGCCGACAATCTCAATTTTGCCATTAATATTTTACTGTAGTTGCTCCATTATATATCTGTCTGTACATCAATCAATGTTTGATGCATTCTTTTTTTTGGGGGGGGGGATATCATTTTATTCATTGCCTTTGGACTGAATTCAGAGAATCTCTATATTTATTTATTTTCTTTATTGATTAAGGTATAACATATGTGTCCTTATTACCCCATTGCCCCCTCCACCCCCCTGTTGTCTGTGCATGCATACAAGTCCTTTGGTTGATCTCTCCCCCTAACCCCCACCCTCCCCTACCTTCCCTCTGAGGTTTGACGGTCTGATCAATGCTTCTCTGTCTCTGGATCTGTTTTTGTTCATCAGTTTATGTTGTTCATTATATTCCATAAATGAGTGAGATCATGTGATATTTATGTTTCTCTGACTGACTTATTTCGCTTAGCATAACACTCTTCAGTTCCATCCATGCTGTTGCAAATGGTAAGAATTCCTTCTTTTTTTTACCGCAGCATAGTATTCCATTGTGTAGATGTACCACAGTTTTTTAATCCACTCCTCTGCTGATGGGCACATAGGCTGTTTCCAAATCTTAGCTATTGTAAGTTGTGCCACTATGAACATAGAGGTGCATATATCCTTTCTGATTGGTGTTTCTAGTTTCTTGGGATATATTCCTAGAAGTGGGATCACTGGGTCAAATGGGAGTTGATGCATTCTTAAGTTACAAATATTAGTATATATTATCCCTAAATATGTCAATATGCTTATTAATTATAGTTCAATATTTGTTTACAGTGCTCTTATGTAGACACTATTTACATATAATAAAATGTACAAGTCTTAAGTATGTTATTCTAGGACTTTTGACAAATGCATACACCTGGGTAGCCAAAACCATCATCAAGATATAGAAGCTCAACCAGCGTGGCTCAGTGGTTGAGTATTAACCTATGAACTAGGAGGTCACGATTCAATTCCTGGTCAGGGCACATGCCTGGTTGAGGGTTCAGTACTCAGTGGGGGGTTTGCAGGAGGCAGACAATCAATGATTCTCTCTCATCATTGATGTTTTTGTCTCTTTCTCCCTTTCCCTTCCTCTCTGAAATCAATAAAATATATTTTTAAAAAAGATATAGAATAGTGACCCTAGCCAGTTTGACACAGTGGATAGAGTGTTGGCCTGATGACTGAAGGGGCTCAAGTTCGATTCCAATCAAGGGCATGTAACTCAGTTGCAGGTTGAATCCCTGGTCCTGGTCAGGGCTGTGAGGGAGGCAACCAATTGATGTGTCTCTCTTACATTGATGTTTCTTTCTCTCTCTGTTTTCCCCCTCCCTTCCATTCTCTCTAAAAATCAATGGAAAAATATCTTTGGGTGAGGATTCTCTCTCTCTCTCTCTCTCTCTCTCTCTCTCTCTCTCTCTCTCTCACACACACACACACACACACACACAGATATAGAATATTGCCATTACCCCCAGAAAGCTACCTCATGTCCTTTCCTAGTCATGGGATTAACCCTTAGAGGCAATCCATGTCCTGATATTTTGTTCATCGTATTTTAATTCTGCCTATTGTAGAACTTCATATCAATGGAAGCCTAGAATATGTATTCTTTTGTGAAAGGATTATTTCATTCAGCATAATATTTTTGAAACTTACTCTTTGTTAGCACTGAGTAGTATTTCATTGAATATGCCATGATTAAATGTGTGTGTGTGTCTGTGTGTGTGTGTGTATTCATATTCTCCACTTGATAAACATCTGGGCTGTTTTGGGTTTTGGGCTAGTATTGTTACTAGTGGAAGAGAGGGTCCTCATCCCCACCTGTTTCTGTGGGAGAGGAATTCTTGTATATCCCGAGAAAAAGAATTTTCTGAGACTCACCTGGGAGGATGATTTTTATTTCTGTAGAATTACATCTCTGAGTTTCCAAAGTCCCCTCTTCCTCAGTCCCACTGTAAAGGAAGTGTAGCTGTGGTTTCAATAGGGCTAGAATCAGTCAGGATTCAGAGTTTGCTTCCCATGTGGGAGCTGGGTCCAATCCAGCATCAAGCTAGGCTAGTTTCGTTTGCCCACTGTATTCCATCAGTCCATTGCATGTGGGGTCTTCAGGGCCACATGGCTATGGAGGAAACACGGGCAAATGCAAGGAAGCAGGAGTGAGGGAACCCCAAGAACCAAGAGTCATAAGATCAATAAGAGTGAAAACCCCTTTGTTGAGGAGATTATGTATTCTCAAATATTCATGGGCTTGCAGTGGCCATGCTCATTATGGCTAATCATCTTCGTCCCCAGGTTTGACTAACAGGCAAGTACCTTCCCGGTATCACCCTAAATTCCACTGTGCATGTATCTGTCTTCCTTTTGTTGGACCCCTACCCCTAGTGATATGCAGGGGATAGGCCCGTGTTTTCCTGGGGAATATGAAATTGCAGCTTCCTGGTGAAGCTGCCCAAATGACATGACTATAATGTCTGGCCTCCACCCTTGCTCCTTTCCTATTCTATATAATAAAAGGCTAATATGCAAATAGACTGAACAGTGGAACAACTGAACAGCCGGTTGCTGTGATGTGCACTGACCACCAGGGGGCGGGTGTCAGCAGCAGGCAGCAGAGCATGGAACATGGTGGGTGTCAGCTGCGGTGGGATGGTGGAGCAGGTGAGCGGGGGCACCAGACCAAGGCATGGCACTGGTCGCTGTTATCAGGGCAAGCCTCTGGTGGTTACTGAAAATTATTTGCTCCTGCACGCTGTGGTCCTGCCTGGTGCTCACACCTGCTGCCAGCACTGGCCCCACTCGCACCCACTGCCAGCGCCTGGCGCCGGCCCCGATCACTCGGAACTGTCAGCAGGTATGAGCAGTGGCTGCCTGCCCTGATCACCCCTGAGGGCTTCTCCACCTCCCCCTGCTCCTGAGGGGCGATTGGGGCAGCAGCCACCACTCATACCTGCTGATGGCGCTGACCCTGCTCACACCCGCTGCTGGCACCAGCCCCAATCGCTCCACACCATCAGTGGGTGTGAGTGGGGCCTGTGCTGTCAGTGTGTGGGAGCGGCAGCGGTGGGAGTAGGGCTGCCAGCATACAGGGGACGGGGTCGCGGTGGGAGGGGCTGGGCGGGGGTGAGGAGGATGGGCCGAGACCTGCCCCTGTGCCCACTGCAGCCTGGCAGCCCACAGTTCCTTTCATGGTGCATGAATTCGTGCACTGGGCCCCTAGTTATTAATAAGGTAGCTAATTACAACAGTATCAGTATGAGTAAATCTGTAAAATTTCTTCTACAAGACTTTTTGTGGACGTATGCTTTCATGTTTCTGATAAATACCTGTAATATATGATTTCTTTTATAGTTGCTATACTTCCTCAGCAACAACTAGAGTTATTAGTCTTTATTTTTAATCATTCTGATGGATGTGTATTAATATCTCATTGCAGTTTTAATATGCATTTCTATGAAGAATGATTATATTGAGCACTTTTTATATGGTTATTGGCCATTTAATATCTTCTTTTTCAAAAGTGTCTGTTCAAGATTTTTGTCCATTTTTGAATTGTGTTGTTTTTATTATTGAGTTATAGGAATTTCAGATATAGTTTCAATACCAATCCTTATATGTTTTGTGAATATTTTCTCCCAGTCTGTCACTTCCCTATTCATTTACTTCCCTATTCACTTGATGAGCACAAGCTTCTAATTTTGATAAAGTTTAATATATTATTATTTTTCTTATATGGTTGTTGCGTTCTGTGAGAATTGAAGAAACATTTCCTACCTCCAAGTGATAGTTCTTTTTTCTTTTAGAAGCTTTCCAGTTTTAACATTCACATTTAGGTCTATAATTTTTTTCAAATAAATTTTTGTGTATGATGTAAGGTAGGGGTCAATGTTTACTTATTTTGTATGAATATCCCATTGTTCTGCATCATTTGTTGTTAAGAGTTTGATTTCCTCAAGGATATCTTTGGTCTTTGTGAAGAATTAAATGATCATATAAATGTGGCAATATTTATGGACTCTATTTTATGGTAGTCCTTGTGCTCATACTGTATTGTCCTGTAACTTTATAGTAAATCTTGGCATCAGGCAGCTTTTGTCTTCCAACTTTATTTTTCTTTGAAGGTAGTTTTTGCTATTCTAGGTCATTTATATTTTCATATAATTTTAAAATTAGCTTGTTAATTTCTACCAAAAGTCAAGTGGAATTATGATTGATATTGCAAGATTGTATTGGGGGAGAATTGACATCTAAGAAATATTGCACATCCTAATCCATAAGTATGTTGTATCTCTTCATTTATTGCAGTCTTTTTTAGTCATTCTCAGCAGAGTTTTGTAGTCTTCATTGCAGAAGTCACATACTAATTTATTCCTTAGTATGTATGTTATATTTTTGATGCCATTATAAGTGAAATTGACACCACCAGTATGCAAAAAATATAAATACAATATAATTGATTTTAACTATTAACTTCATATCCTGCAACCTGGATAAATTTAGGTTTGCACTCTAATAGTTGTTTTATAGAATTCTTAGAATTTGCCACATAATCAATTATGTTATCTGTGAATAGAGATTATGGTCTATTTTTTTGCCTTATTGCACTACTAGGGCACCTATTAAAATGTTGAATACATGTATTAAGAGTGGATATCTTTACCTGTTCTAAGTTTCAAAATGAAACCTTTAAATATTTCATATTTATAAATTATTTTAAATCTTGACTATTATAAATAATGCTGCAATGAACATATGGGTGCCTATATTCTTTTGAATCAGTGTTTCAGGTTTCTTTGGATAAATTCCCAGAAGTGAAATTGCTGGGTCATAAGGCGGTTCCATTTTTAATTTTTTTAAGGTAACTACGTACTGCTTTCCATAGTAACTGCACCAATCTGCATTCCCACCCACAGTGCACAAGGGTTCCCTTATTTCCACATTCTTACTAACACTTGTTGTTTGTTGATTTATTGATGATAGCCATTCTGGCAGGTGTGAGGTGATATCTCATTGTGGTTTTAATTTGCATTTCTCTGGTGATTAGTGAATTGAGCATCTTTTTATTTGTCTATTGGCCATCTGTATGTCCTCTCTGGAGAAGTGTCTATTCAGGTCCTTTGCCTATTTTTTTTATTGGAGTGTTTGTTTTTTTGTGTTGATTTTTATAAATTCTTTATAAATTTTGAATATTAACCTCTTATCAGATGTATCAGTGAATATGTTCTCCCATCCAAGATTTGGAAGCAGTCCAAGTGTCCATCAGTAGATGAGTGGATAAAACAGTTATACACAATGCAATACTACTCAGTCGTAAAAATGATGAAAATTTTACCCTTTGCAACAGCCTGGATGGACCTGGAGAACAGTCAGAGGAGGACAAGTGCCATATGATTTCACTCATATGTGGAATTTAATGAACAAACTGAACTAACCAGCAAAATTGAGACAGACCCAGATAGAGAGCAGGCAGACAGTGCTGGTGAGGTGGGGAGTGTTGGGGTGGTGGTGGAGGGATTGAGCAAAGAGGAAAAAAAAGAACTCATGGATAAGGACAATAGTGGTGATTGCAGGGGGTGAGGGTGGTGGGGAAGGTGGAAGAGGGTATAGGGGGGATAAATGGTGATGGAAAAAAAGAAAAAAAATGATTGCAGCTCAAGGTTTTTCAGAGATTCACTTCATGAAATTTAGAAAGTTTTCCTATATTTCTGATTGCTGAGATATTCTATTATGAATGGATATTATATTTGGTCAAATGATCCCCCTACATTTTTTGAGATGATTATATGAATTTTTACCCCTTCTATTAAGATGGTGAATTACAATGATTACATTTTGAATGTTAAACCAGCAGGCATTTGTGGGGTAAATCATCCTTGGTAATGATGCAATACCATTTTTACATATTTCTAGAGTTGATTTGAAAATATTTTATTAAAGATCTTTGTGTCTGTAAATATAAAATATTTTTTCTCTTTAAAAAAACTCATTTAAAATAACTGAATGGTTCAACAAAAATAAGTGTGGCATGACGTTTACAATATATGTTGGCAACAGTGGTTCAAAGGATACATGGAATACATGTTACATGACATAATATTTATTTGAAGTAAAATTGAAATATGTTAAAGTTGCATATTGTAAAGCACAGCATAACCATTGAAACATAAAACAAAGAAGTAAATCAAACTAGCCAGCAGTAGAGAAAAACAGAATAAGACTCAACCCAAAAGGAAGCAGTAAGGTAGGAAAAAAGAAATTGAAAACTAGAGTGTAAAATAGCAAACAATCCTGGCTGGTGTTGCTCAGTGGGTTTGGCATCATCTCAAGCACTGAAAGGTGGTCAGTGTGATTGCTGGTCAGGACACATGCCTGGGATGTGGGCTTGGTCTCCAGTAGGGGGCGGGCAGCAGGCAGCCTATCAATGTTTCCCTCTCCCATTGATGTTCTGTCTCCCTTCCTCTTTCTCTAAAAATAAATATTAAAAGATTTTAAAAAAGAAGCAAGATAGTAGATATAAGCATAATGATATTTATAATTATATTCAATATATAGTCCCAGCATTCTAATTAATATATAGAAATTGTCAGATTCAATAGAAGAGACCCAACCATATGTATTCCACAGGAACCCACTGCACCCTCATGACCCTATGTTGTAATTTTTACTTTAAACACTCATAGGTATTTTAAAGAAAGTAAGGGGAAAATTCATTTTTTTATTGGAAGTTTCTAAACTTAATTAAATCTAACATGTATATTTTCTGTGGATATCGTTTCCTGTGTCCTATTAAACGAACATTTGCCTTCATCTAGGTCAGTGGTCGGCAAACTCATTAGTCAACAGAGCCAAATATCAACAGTACAACGATTGAAATTTGAGAGCCAAATTTTTTAAACTTAAACTATATAGGTAGGTACATTGTTATTAACTTAATTAGGGTACTCCTAAGGCTTAGGAAGAACCACACTCAAGGGTCCAAAGAGCCGCATGTGGCTTGCGAGCTGCAGTTTGCCGACCACAGATCTAGGTGACTTACAGTATTCAAGCAGAAGCCACATTTTCTGGCTATAAGCCCAGTGATACCTTCGTTACACTGTGGTGAAAGTCTGCATAGGGGAGTGCTGTATTCACTGTCAAGCACCACACAGATGAGTGGGGGTCCCTGAAACACAGCTGTTTCAGGAGGTACCTTCAGCCAATGGCCACCAGAAGGTAGGCGTTGTGCCCTCAGCAGTGGATATTCATGCCATGGCAGATTTCCAGCCACGTGTCTGGCTACAATGCACGTGGTCATTGTTGCTGCCAGAGGAGAGTCTCCAATGGCAGATGTGAAAAGATGACTGGCTCTCTCCAGTCCTGTTCCCAGTCTCTGCCATTTCATCAGACAAATGGTAAAGCATAGTATGTGTGTGAATGAGCCAGGCACAGGCTTGGGCTAGTGTGCCCTCCTCCACCAGAGCAGTGATCGTCAGCTGGGCCTGGATGTGGGCGGCTGGAGTGGGACCGGGAGAGGGTGTATGGAGGGCAGCCTTCAGAGTGCAGCTCCAATAGTCAGTTTGGCCTCAGAGTGGACTGGCAGTGCCAGTCTCTGGTTTCCTGCATCACAATTTAACATCGAAGCGAGTTTCAACACTCTCCCCCATCCCACTTACTTTAGCAGCATTCAGCTTCCTTTTAAAATAAAAATTCATACAGAAGATGATTAATAGAACAGATAAAATCTGACCTGCTCTGTAAAAGCAGGTAAATGGCTTAGAGCCTACTTCTCACCCTCATGGAAGCCTTGAACATCGTCTAAAGGGGAGCACATAGTGTTTATTGTCAAGGTTGGGAAAGAAATCCAGTTTAATCTATACTTGTTATGTTCGTTTAGGTGAACAAGCCACTATAAAATGAGCGTTTTATTAATAGATATAGAACAGAAAAGACTGTTAAATTTACATATATAATAATTAAAAATTGTGTAATGGCAAAAAAATTCAGAAGAGAATAGCAACCTAGGAAAAGAGATTTTCACCCCCTAAGACAAATGAGTGACTCCCTTAGTTCCCTCTACGCTCATACAAATCTGTAATAAAAGGATGGATAAGCTTGAAAAAGGGAGGAAACATATAAAATACAATTATAGAAAAACTAAATGCAAATCATAAAAAAGTGAAAAAGTTTGTTCATAACTAAGAAAATGCAAATCAAAACAACCATGAGATACCATTCCTCCTCCTTCCCATTAGATGGGGGAATAAAAATTTTTTAGGCATCTAGAACTAGTGGTGAGAGGGTTATTAGTGGGAATCCTCACACTTGGTTGCTGAGAGTAATCAATGGTTGCCAACTTCCTGGAGGGACAGTCAGCAATATTTATGAAGATAACAATGACCTACAATTCTCTTTGCTAGGCAGTTACTCTGTGAATATGCTTGCAAAGATTTGCCAAGACAAATCTCTTGGGGGAGAGTGGGTATCCTTTCTTTATATTCCTGAGGCGTTCTCCCAAGTTGAAGGGAATGACAGATGTGGTTTGTGAGTTTGGAAGGAGAAACGGACACATGTAGTAGCTCTGCCCCAACCTGTCTTCCTTCTTCTGGAAGCTGCCTGCCATGCTGTAGTCTAGGGAGTGTGTGTGTGTGTGTGTATGTGTGTGTGTGTGTGCATGTGTGTGTGCGCGTGCGCGTGTAGGTATATGGGTGGGTAAATCTTTGAATCCTGGGTTGAATTATTAGGAAGTTTCATTACAGGCAGTTTTAAGCCACATTATCATATGGACGTAGTATTTTGGCCACTCTATGCCTTAGTCTTTCTTGTCTTTCTCTTATTTTGAGTGGGACACAAAGGATAAGCTTGACAAATACAAAAAGGATGAAGTTTCAGATGCAAGAGACACTATAAAGGTTTTTACCTTGGTAGATTGATGGTGACCTTACCTTGTTGAGTAATGGGCTGCTCTGTTTTGAACTGCTGCAATTGGAATCCATAGGTTTTAAGACTTATTTCATATGGTATTTTTTACTTAAGCAAGATGGACAGCTTGTGGCCTTTCTGTTATTTTTATGTGGACCACCGCAGCCTTATGCAAGAACTCTCAGGCATTAGGGAAGACTCATGGCAAGCACACACACTCCATACCCACAGTCCTCCAGAACCAGTTTTGCATATGAGGGATCATCTTTGCTATAAACTTGGACTCTCTTATAGCCAACGTCCATTGAGCACCTACCTGGATGTCAGCGACTTTGAAGGGGCTGTAGGATAAGAATATAATGGTCGTGGCTGCTAAGCAGATAATAAATTAACGCACAACAGAAGCCCTAGTTTATTCAGTGATTTATGCGCCTGAGGTGGAGGTAGAAATAGAGCCTAATCTTCAGCATCCCTCATCTTCGCCTCTGATCAGGGTACTCTTTCTTCCTCCAATACCTACGCCCGGGCCTTGTCAGAGCAAACAAAGCTCAGACAAAGCTGCATCATCCTTGTGCCAGTGCCTCTGCTGTGTGTGAGGGCCCTGGCTGAACTGTCTGTCCCACCTCCGCCTGTATCTTCAAGGGCCATGAGATGTGCTACCTCTTTCTCGAAGCTGTTCTTCATTGTTTACGCTCATCTTCTTTCTCCTGTGCGCTTAGAACTTCATAATAAAAGGTCTTGTGTTGATCACTAATGTTTCAAATGTATTTGGTTTAATTTATAGACCAAACCCCCCAGCAGGGGGGGCAGGATTTTACTTGCAGTTCTTGCCCTCCTCTCCCTCTGCCAATAGTCACAGTGCTCAGCAGCTGTAACAGTGCTATATGATTATTGGGTAGTTTATAAAATTTTATAATTGAATGGATTTGAATCAATGGTATTTTAGTACTATTTGAAAGGTAAAAAGAAAGCTTTAAAATTCCTAAACCTCACCAAAAACTATTTTTATGTTCCTTAACTTATTATCTCTTTGTTTGCTTATCTCATTGCAGGTTCTCATTGCGTGTAGCATTTTGAATTCTGAATCCCCCCCCCTTATCACATCATCATGAATAAATTCATGCATCTATATAATCTTCAAATTTTCCTTTGTATCAGTTGCATAATTTTCCAGCTTGTCGATAGGTTATAAATAACGGTGCCATTCCCTTGTTTTTGGGCATGAAAATTATTTTCAGTTTCTTGCAACAACATACAGTTAACATTTTCAAATATGTAGATCTTTGGTTTTGTTCTACTTGGAGATAAATCCTCAGGGTGTTGTGAGATTCTTAATAGGTGCTCAATCAATGAATGCCATTGATTTTTGCCCCCAGACATTTTTGAGTAACTTTATGGGCTTAGTCACTATAAAAATTCTTCATTTTCCTTTGGTTAACAAGGTCTACAAAGAATATTGATGCTGATGAAGGCATTTTCTCCTCAGCTCCCCTGCCTAACTTCTTTGGGAAACATGGAGGCACTGGCATCCAGGTCTACCAGGGCATATGCTTTTCCCTTTGGAACCTCAGAACACCACATGCAACAGCAACGAATCCAGCCACGTTTGGCTTGCAAGACAAAACGTCCATGCAGGAAACCCTGACACCTAAATGGCATTGCCTCTAGACACACAGTGAACATGGCAGTGCGCCCAGGGACACATGTATTGGTCCCACTCACATCTTTATCTGCAGTGCAGATTCTGCTGTTTTGGGGAAATGCAGGAAATTTTGTTGGAATTTATCATGGGCTTTCCAGCCTACCCTCCTTTACAGGAATAATTGCAAACTATAAAATATTCAAGGATTGAAACAGAGTGTACAACACTCATATAAAGACAGTGTGATTTAAGAGACAGGAAGTGTAATGATGTACTGCTGAAGTCTCGCCCTTGCTTATGGGAGGACATAGGAAATACAAGGTCTCCAGAACCTGGGCAGTGCAGGGTGTTGCTGTAACTTGTATTTTTGAAGCCAGAAGATACCTTAAACTACCTCCTGTATCACTCTCATAATGTTAAGGGCAGACTCTCTCAAACTACATACACATAGCTAGGACCACGAAAGCTTTGCCTTCTCAGGAAAAAAATTTTAGTTACCACACTATATGAATACTGGATAGAGGAAGGGAGACTGTGGAAGAATTAACAATGAAAATAGCAAAAGCAGCTGTGGCCTCATGACTCACTACAGATGTAAGAGATCTCAAGGATCTAGCTTGCAAACCACCTTTCCTGACATAGCCCTTAGTGGACTGTCATAATAGGGTTGGATTTATTTCAGGTGTATTGTTGAATCAGTGAATATATGGGTAAGTTCCAGAGTGTCCATCTCCAAAACTCACGCAGAGAGAGTAGGGTATCTCTGTTCTTTGCACCTAGGATTTCTGGGTGATACCTCTTTCTCCTTTGTTTGGTCATGAATCCATCTCAATATTCTGCAACCTAGGGACTAAATGGGAAAGGAAACCACCACAACATACCTCATATAAGAACTAAGGGACAGGAAGAGGGAAGAAAAGCAAACAAGGACACACCAGTAGACACCCCAGCTTACGTCTGTAGTGAGTCATGAGGCCACAGCTGCTTTTGCTATTTTCATTGTTAATTCTTCCACAGTCTCCCTTCCTCTATCCAGTATTCATATAGTGTGGTAACTGAAATTTTTTTCCTGAGAAGGCAAAGCTTTCGTGGTCCTAGCTATGTGTAGTTTGAGAGAGTCTGCCCTTAACATTATCAGAGTGATACAGGAGGTGGTTTAAGGTATCTTCTGGCTTCAAAAATCCTTGTGTAGCAACAACACTTCCTGTTATTGTTAGTGTCAATCACCTCTGACAATCTTATGACCTCTTATTTGCACAAGGTACCCAAATGTCCATACTGAAACTCAGTTTTCAAATACAAGGTCTCCAGAACCTGGGCAGTGCAGGGTGTAGCTGTAACTTGTATTTTTGAAGTTTTCATTTAGTGGAAATATCTTTGCCTTGGTAGGAATGTTCCTCCCACAGGAATTAAGCCCATGGACTAGTGGAATCCTGAGTATGGGATCAATACCAATAGATATATCACTAAGAAATACCATCACCCCCCTGTCACCTCCCCCCCAAAAAAGAAGTACCATCCATACTTCTGCCGCTTGGTTCCCATATGTTTTATTGTGGTGGTGGGTGAAAAGACAAGATGATATATTGGCCATTGGTTCAGACATATACATGTGTTACAAGACATCACTCCAACTCTACAAGATATTTTATCCCAGCTGGGACTACATCCATTTTGTCAATGATGAGGTACAGAATAAGACCTTTGGCTTCCAACAGGGTTTAGGATGGAGTGCCTGGTTGTCACAGAAGGCTTCTATCAATAATTTACAATTAATTGAGAGTTAAGTCATGAGAAGACATTTAATAGATAAAGGGAGGGGAGGGCACGAGTGTTTCAGGTAGAGAGAATAGAACATGCAAAGAGTTGAAGTGGGAGAAAGGATTGTGTTTGAGAAACCTAACAGTGAACAACAGCATAGCAAAGCATAGAGAGTGAATGAAAGAGAAGTGTGAAATGAGGGTGGCGATATAGGGAGGGCCCAGAGCATATAGAACATAAAGCATGTTAAGTATATTTGATATCTATCCTAAGAATGATAGGAAGCTATAAAAATGTTCTAAATGTGTGTGCACGTGTGTGCATGTGCACGCACAGAAGGGAAAAGGTTCGACATAATCAGATTTACTCTATAAAACTTCCACTCTAGCTATGACATGGAGAACATGTTGTAAGAGTGCCAAAGAGAATATAGGGAGAGTGGTTGGGGGAACACAACAATAATATGAAAAAAAATGGTGGTAGATTGGTGGCAATGAAGCCTGGGATGAGTCTATGGAATTCAAGAGATTTTCAAAAGATAATTGAAGACAGAACCAGATGCCTTTATCCAAGGAGAAGACTAGACTGAGGACTGAAGAGCTGAGTTTGAGAAACTGAAACATTTAACGGTGTGATGGAGGAGGACAAATCTGTGTGGGAGGCTGATAAGGAGATCACAGAGAAAACCGGGTAAGAGGAAACCAGGAGAGACTGTCATGGAAGCCGAGGGAGAGGTGTTTTAAGGGACAGGTGTGGTCAACAGTGTAAATTCTTGTGAGAGGAAGGGAAGCTGAGCACGGTGAAAGGTCCCTTCCATTTAGTCTCAGAGAGGCATTGACAGCCCTTAGCAAGGGCTGTTTTCATGGATAAATGCAAGTGGGGAAATGAGTGGGAAGTGAGGAAACAGAGACAAAGAGACAGCAACAAATTAAGGGACTCTGTGAGGAGGCGAGAGATTCCTTGCTAGAGAGGAATGTGGGCTAATGGATAGTGCTGTTTTAATGGGAGGCTTTTGTGAGAAAGGACACTTCATAGTGTTTACTGAACCAATAGAGGGGTAAGATTTAAATGAAGAGGGCGATGGAAGGTTCCTCTATTGTGATAAGAAGGAGGTGGGTGTTCATGTGAGAGTAGTAAGAGTTTGGTAGCAGGAAACAAAGCAGTTTCCATTTGATGGCTTCTAATTTCTGTAAAGTGCTGAGAGAGAGGAGTGATGGGGAAAAGCTGGAGATCTGAAAGGAGTTTGGAAATTGCTGTAAGGGAGAATAAAGAAGTGAGATGATCATAAAAGGGAAAAAGGAACATAGCAGGACTGTTGTGAGTATGAATTTACAGTATCTGAATGGGTAGGCTGAGGGGTAGGTTATGGAAGATCCAAAGTGGAGTTCACATGTATTTATCTAGGAGTGATGCCTAGACTGTGCCCAACAGGCCTTTTGTTAAGTACCTAAGATATGAGCGGGTATTTTGCTAAAAAAAAAAAGAATAGCATAGTGGGGGAAGACTAAGGAATTCTGCCTACTGTCTCACTTGGAAATTCACAATATACTTCATTGTACTGCATGGTCTGTAAGAAGTCTTAAAGTGAGTACATTTGCTAAACTTTGTTGAAACCAGCTCTGCCAACAGAGGTCCTCCTGACCTGGCCTCTACCTAATGACCTTGCCACTCGTCCGTCTTCCAACCCGCTGGTCCCTCCCCATCCTCCTGGACCATTTGCATTTCTTTTCTCAAATCCTTTGCACAGAATGTTCCTTAAACCTGGAGCATCCTTTTCCCACCCACTTTTCCTATGATTGTCTCAGGACAGAAATCGCTTGTTCCCGAAATCCTTCCGCAAATCGCCCAAGCGTTGTGCCAGTAGTCTGCATGCATTTGCTCTCGGGTTGTGAGGCCATAGCACCCTAACTCCCTGTTGCCTTGATCTCTCCCCGCTGGACTGTAATCAACTTGAAGCAAGGAATTTTTCTTTCTTTAGCACTGTCTCCGCAGCACCCAGCACAGGGTTCACACATAGGACACCCTGTACGTGCCTGGGGGCCAACAATGAATGGTCCTTCCTGTCACCTGGGGCAGGTGATGAAGGATGTGTGGTTGATGGAAATGCCGCATCAGGTGGCTCTGGCCCCGGGGGAAGTCACTGAATGAGCAGGCTCTGTGCTGTTCTGGAGCCTTATGTTTCTACAAGAGGCCCGATGCACGGAATTCATGCAAGGGTAGGCCTTCCTTCTTCCGACTGCTGGCACCGGCTTCCCTCTGGCACCCGGGACCTGGGCTTCCCTCGCAGCCCCGGCTTCATCCGGAAGGTCACCCAGAAGGACGTCGGGTCTAATTAGCATATTACACTTTTATTATTATAGATAGTTAATATCTGTCATTGTCATTTCACATATAATAACATATATGTATGCACCCACACATGCTTCCCTGAGCATATACATATGGTGATACACACATATATGTACTCAATTTGCATTCACAATCTCTCTTTCCTCTGTTTTTATTTCTATCTACGCCATCTGCCCCAGATTCCAAATAGAGTTATGGGGGTTTTCACACTCTATTTGTCTTGATCTCTTTCCCTCCTCTTATAACACTTCCCATATTCACTCCTCTGGGCCTTTTGCCCTTTAATTTTGTCTTTTATTTCTGCTGCTTTTTCCAGGCTGCTTAAAGCACCTCCCCACAGACCTTCAATAGGAAGAGCACGCTGGCTTTGACGGTGCAGATGGTACACAATGGCAATGTTCAGTGTTTTCCCCCTACAGGGACCAGATACGCACAGTGTTTCACTGCTCATTTTTGTAATAGTACTGCACAGGCAAAATGTTAATCAATTGTAGCGGCAGAACTAATTAAAAGGCATGCATTATACATCTTGTGGACACATTCTTCATTAGCATGGATTCTCAGCATTACACATTCATGTCAGAGGGAATTAAAAGGAAAAGCTTCAAAATAAAAAGGCATACTTACAGGGAAACAGACATTTTGGTTTTCCCCAGACTTTTGCTGAGTGTATGTCCTTGTGGGTTTGGAAACCCTTTTATTTGTGTGTGTCATTTTAAAAGAAAAACACTATACCCTGCTTTTATATTCTTAAAAAATTCAGTGTCCCTTAAAATGATAAAGTTATTTGTGCTTTTACCCTCTCAAAAGCTTAAATAATATTCTGTGAAATATTAGAAACAAACTTTCAATTTAGGTCTTCTGTAATATTTATGAATAGACATTGGATTATAAATAGGTCAATAACTAAATGCTCATATTTGCAATGCTGTTGCTTTCAGCCCAGTTCTTAATTCAGAGTGTGGCATGGTCAATGGCAAGACTGGCCAAGAGTCACAGGGAAAGGGCACCTCAGAATTTCCTTGAGTCCCATCTAGTAATGTGACCTCTACCTTAAGAGGACTTGGTAGTTGAGGCTTTTTGTGACAGTGTGGTCCAGGTATGTACCAGACGAGGCTGAAAGAGTTCTCTCGTGCACTAACAATTCCCATTACATGCTCTACAGACACCTTCACATGGAAACCAATCTGACAAATAGTAGAAATGATAATGTGGAAATGACCGGGCATCCTTTAGTCACTGAGCCAGGTAATGTAATGATTGGATTCTGCTTTTAACCATGAGTATTCATATCACTTTTAAATTTCTTGCCTCCTTCCAAAACAGGATTCAGGAGCTTGAAATGCCTAGTTGCCTACACTATTACAAGATCATTTCAGCTCGTCTTCCTACTTTCACTCTGCACCCATAGTCCATTCCCCACTCAACCATCCACATGAGATTTAGAAAATGTAAATCAGATCTCATTCCACCCCTGCATAAAACTCTCAAATGCTTCCCATCATTTAGAAGAAAATTCAAAGTCCTCCGAGTGGTCTACTAGGCCCTTCTTGATTTTGTTCCTTCTTCAGCCTCATTCCTTACCACCATCTGTCTTTTCTACTTTGCTGTGGTTATACTGGCATTCCCGTTGTTCTTTGAACATGCCATATTCACTTCCTTTGCAGGACCTTTGCATATGCTCTCCTTTTGTTTTCCTGACCATCTCTTACCCCAGATGTAAGCATGGTTTGATGGGTCATTTTATCCAGGTGTCTCCTCAGAAAGGACTTCTCTGACTACCTTATCTAGAACATCAGATAGCACTTATGGCTACTTGATATTATATTGTATATTTATTTGAATGTTTTCTCCATTATCTATCAAAATATGTTCTCTTGTGATTTGGGGTTTTATATCTGGTCTTTTATATCTTCTAGCATGGTCTGAAGAGTGTCTGGTGCATTCAAAGTATTCACTATGTATTTATTGGATGAATGAATGAGTGCATGTTCTTACCTGCAGTCAAGTGAATACAAGTTATTAAACTCAAAAGGCCCTGTTAGGCACATGACTCTTAATATAAGAACTTGAGAGGAAATTGCACAGGATGATGAAAAATATTACAGGCAAAGAGTTTGGTGTTATTGGAAGACAATGATGTGAGGTCAGATGAGATCTGAGTGTACTACACCACAGGTGACAGTCTTTATTATACATGCTTTTATCGAAAGCTAGAGTGGTTCATGAGGGTTCAGGGGAAATAACCCTGTCTACCCTATGGCTCAAACTGTAAACTGGGATTACTATTTATCAAAAACCTCAAAAAGTTGCATTAATTTTTGACTCAACAATTCCACTTCAGATAATTTAGCTTATGGAGGTAATTATGAACACGAGTAACAATTTATCTTCAAAGCTATCCACTACACAGTCATTTATAATAAGAAAAATTAGGAACATCTTAGATATCCAAAAATGTGGCATCAGATAATTATAGTACAATTAAACAATGGAATTCTGTGCAGCCACTTCAGATGGAGATTCCTAATAAAATGCTAAGTGAAAGAGAAGTTGGTCAAACAGCCTGTACCCATTAACAGTACATGTTGATTTAACCACCTAAAGGTTAATGGTTGTTATCTCTTCATGTTGAGATTATTAGAAATTTTAAGTTTTCTATTTCTTATCTGTTTTAATGGTTTTATAATGAACATTTATTATTTATGTTATTAAAACTACACAAAAATAAACACAAATAGAAAAGCAAATGATTGGTTGCAGAGCTTCATGCAGATAAAGTACTGCTCCTTATTTATAAATATGCTTCTTCCTGGTGTGTTCTTTTTTTAGGTTGTATACCCATTTATCTGGCAGACGTTTATGGAGCACTTACTGTATGCCAAACTCTGTATTAGTCTGTCCCTCCACCACAGGGGAATTGACACAACCTTTCCCCACCATTGTAAGCATTTCCAAGGCCAGAGGAGAGACTTTCCCATAGCACTTTACCTCCTTTTTCTTGATGACATTTCTAAAATGGAAAGTGTCTCTATTAGCCCCATCCCAAGGCTTTTCCTTTTGGACAGTCCACTGTAACAAGACTTTTATTTTATTTTTTATTATTAATTTTTTATTTAATTAAATTAAATTAATTTATTTTTGTCCATAGAGCTGCTCTTTGGTAGTAAAATTGAACCTTTGGCCTGCAACACCTGTCTGAGGTCTTCTCCTCACTAGGCCACTGTGCCTGGCCCGGCTTCTCGTGTCAGGGCTGATATAACTACCTCGCTTTCCACCTTACAAAACTGACAGAGAAGGGAATAAAAGGCAACCGGATGAAGGGCTTCCAGGCAGAGCAGCAGCTAAAGAATAGGCAGTGATTGGTACCTCCTTCTTCAGGTGTCTTGTCTAACGCAGGACCCCCAGAGGCTAGCATATTCACTGACTCAGAGTAGGTACTCAATAAATCCTTGCGTGCATGATTTACCAAGAGGCCAGATACCAGCTCACTTGTTTCTAATCTCGCTGAAAGCACCCAAGAATGGAACCCTTTCTCTGGGTTTCTCCATATACCAACTCACGTGCATGTGAAATTAGAAGGAATTTGGGAAGTGTACTATGTATGTAATAACTCTGACAGATGAAAGCATGCTATGGCAAATGAGGGAGATGAGAAGGCACATAAGTAATCCACATTGCATTGCAAAGATTGTGAAAGCACCCTTGCATGGTTGGCCGGGTCCCTGCTTAACATGCAGGCCTTTAATTGGAAACCTAAATAATACATTACGCTTTCCGTGTTGAAATCACTCTGTCATTCTTCTCTTTTTCTGAGTGAGATGAGCATCCAGTGGTGTGCTTGGACTGCCTCGCTCAACACCAGCAGGCAACCACTGGCAGTCGGAAGGAGCTTTCATCCTCGAGGAGGGGTGGGGGGGAGGTGGTTGTGAGGGCTGTTGGGTCAGAGTTGCCACATGGTGTCCTTCTGCATCATTAACCTCTAGGTGGAGACAGCTGTCTCTACCTCTCTCCTTTTCCAATGAGCAGAAGTTTTCAGCCAGACTCAATACTAATGTTCTCAAATTAGGCAAATATGAGTCAGTGTTTCACTTACCCCAAGACTGGCTCTTCTCTATAAGAGAACAGGAGTCCTGCAGGACACACAGAGTTGATTTCCTGGGAAGGGCAGATGGGGTTTTCTCTCCCTGTGGGTGGCACAGTCTAGTTTTATCTTCTGTTTTACTTCAATTCCAGGAAAATCCCATTCTCATCCAGAAAAATATGTCAGGAAAAAACACACAACACAAACAACCAGCCAATTTGGTTGTATTTGCATTACATGACCAACTTCCCAAATGAGCCAATAAAAAGGGGACTTTATTGATTATGAGGGCAGGAGATTTTTGAAGGTGAGGAGGAGCAACAACCCTTTCCCCTGTGGTGGCTGTGATCACAGTTACTAGATGATAACTTCAGAGGAAGCAAAATGTCCCTTTGCATGTTAAGACAGTCAGTAAGCTTTTACAATCAGGCAAACAAAGCATACACTGAACTATCATTTAGTTTTCAATTAATACCAAATTACAATCGCATTTTCAGAGCATCCCTTGTTAGATCCACATTAGCAATAAGAGTGTTCACCAGATGGAAGTTTTTGCAAAGAACACAGGGAATGAATAAGGGATACAGGTGGTGGGGATGGTGTATGTGTGGGTGCTGGGGTATGGGAGAGGGGAGCACAGACAAGATTAGAATCTGAAGAAATAGTAAGGGAAGCGCTGGAAGCTGGATGTCACGTGCATCCAGAAGTCTCCTTATGATAGATCTTAAGGTTTTGCTCTAAGAAAAGATTCCGAGTTGAGAGACAACATGGCAGAGTAGAAAGTGGATGGATTCTATAAAATAATAAAGATGGTGCTCAATTCTATGGCTTTCGTGAAGATTAATGAGCTTGTTTTTGTAAAATTTCGGTGTCTGCTAATTGGTAGCCATTATTGCCTCTAGTTTCTTTATGTAAATTTCAAAAAGGAACAGGGTCTGAGTAAGAGTATTTTTTTTTTTAAATGTTTAAGGATACAGTTCCCATCATGGTCACTACAGAGGACTTTCCCGGAACCCTTCTCCGAGGTCCTGAGAAGAGTGGTGAGGAAGTAGGCAGGTTATTTCTGGAATGTTTCCTGGAGAGAAGTAGGGAAAAGAGAAGAAGGAAGTTCAGGAGGAGAAGAAAGAGTGGAAGAGGAAGGAGTCATGGTGGCAGTGGATCATTTTAACTCTCTATTTTTTAAACTAGGTTATTATTCTGAAAGATCAAAAGGGATTATACTGTAATAATAACTATTTTCCTCTGAAAGGTGGGCATAGAAGGTTTTTTCTCAACCTCTCTGTATGTCCCAGATTTCTTACAATGAACCAGCATATATTATAATTAGGAGAAATAAAATAAAATGACCCCCTGTTAACTACTTCAGTGACATGGATCTTGTCCTGGGCCTTTGGAAGAGGAATGTGTGAGAAGCATAGCCAAACGGTCAGATGTGAGGGGTTTAGAAATTCAAATGGCAGCCTCGGAAATTGCCACAGCCAAGATAGGCCAGGACTCTGGACCTGTTCAGTGTTCATAAAAGGCTCAGAACACAGTGTTTCATGTGAGGGAATCTAGCTTGTAAACACAAATAGAATCTTGAAAAAAATTGTTCTCTTTCTCCCTGACTTCTCCAAGTTTTGGGAACTCTATATTCTATGCATCCTCCCACGCAGCATTTTGGTTCACTGGGAACCTCATGAGTAAAGTGGACGAATG
Source organism: Myotis brandtii (assembly GCF_000412655.1). Lineage (NCBI taxonomy): Eukaryota > Metazoa > Chordata > Mammalia > Chiroptera > Vespertilionidae > Myotis > Myotis brandtii. The sequence continues at coordinate 161,374 of NW_005367844.1, read as the reverse complement.
CTGGCTTATCACACTGAGCCTGGCACCAGGTTCTGCACTATCTGCAAAGCCAGCAGCAATAGCTACAGGGAAGCGTGTGGGCATCTTGAGCGAGTTTTCATTTAGGCAGCTATCTTCTTCAAACAAGTTGGGTCTCTCCAGCATATTCAGTAGGACTCTTCAGCTCAAGCAAATGGTCTTAACACAAACATGGGTGAGCCAGTCTGCCTACTGAAAATGGGACGGCTGACCTGGAATGTGAGTCAATTTCACCCTGAGAAGAACAGTGCTGTATCTTTTCCCTTGAAAATAGAATCTGTATAATGTTTTCTCTAGTGGGTGGGGGAGAGGGCATAGTCAAACAAGAACTGCAGGTTTGAGAGGAGCATCAGATGAGGGATGGGTGTTCTAGAAAGAAGTCAATTAATGTTATTGAATAAGAAGTTAAGGTTTTTGAGAAATGACAACATAACTCTGGGGATGATGAGCTAAAGGCGTGGCTCTTTAAGGACTTTGGTGATATAGAATGAAATCATACGTAATTGCCCCCAAAGTAGTGCCACTATGCCAGAGTCTGGAAGAGTGGAAGAGCAGTAAAGCAAGTGAAACCAGGACCGGGTTTTTGCTCCTTATTGAAACCTGTCTCAATTTATCTTACTTGTTTATATTGACTTCCCTAACTCGCCTTCCCAATATCATATACCGTCTCACATGCTATTGGTAAATAAAGATGATGTAGCACTTTGATGAATATGCAAAAACCAACTGCTATGGACTCTTCTGTGTCCTCTCCCCCCAAATTCACAGGTTGAAGCTCTATCCCACAATGTGTTGTATTTGGAGATAGGGCTTTTAGGAGTAAATTACGGTTAAATGAGGTCATGGGGGTGGGGTCCTAATCTGATAGGATTGGTGGCCTTATAAAGAAAGAGAAAGAGCCTGGCTAATGTGGCTCAGTGGTTGAGCATCAACCTATTAACTAGGAGGTCACAGTTGGATTCCCAGTCAGGGCACATGCCCAGGTTGTGGGCTTGATCCCCAGTAGAGGGTGTGCAGGAGACAGCCAATCATCATTTCTCACTCATCATTGATGTTTCCATCTCTCTCTCCCACTTCCTTCCTCTCTGAATTCAATACAAATATATTTAAAAAATAGGAGAGAGAGAGAGAGAGAGAGAGAGAGAGAAGAAAGCAGTATCTTCTTTTCCCCGCATGCAGTGCACCAAAGAAAGGCTATGTGAGGACACAGTGAGAAAGTAGCTGTCTGCAGCCCAGGGCAGAGCCCTCCCAGACACTGACCCTGCTCACATCTTGAGTTTGGACTTCCAGCTTCCAGGGATGTGACAAATTTCTGACGTTTAAGCCACTCCGTCTATGGTATTTTGTTATGGCACCCAAGATAAGATACAAATGATGTTTGGCTTAAAAAAAAATCAGTTTCTCTAAATTACTATGGTAAGACCTTGGCTAGAGATTTGTTTTTAGTCAAGCTCGATTATCCTTATCCCATTTCTTAAATTTCCTGAGAAAAATAATATCTCCTGATTATTTCCCATCACTTGCAATGACATTTTTTTTTTTTTTGCTGAAAAAAAAAACACAAAACAAAAATGAAATATACCTTGGATGGCCTATTTTTTTATACCCATCTGCTTGTATAATTCCTTAAATGCAGATCCCTCAGAATGGGCTCTTCATTTCTTTCAATTCTAAACCTGGAACAGTTTCATTTTATTGTTTTCCAAGGATATATAATAAAGAACTGAGCCATACCAGTGAATATAAGAGAAGGCTAAACTTTTTCTTATATGATTAATAATGCAACACTATTAATGAAACATTAAAAAGATGAAAAAATAGTGTTCTAGAACATTCAAAACTAAATATAATTTTTTAGGAAAGTATTTTATTTTTGTGTCTCAACAGATGAATTCATAACCTTGTTTTCTGATAAGACAGTTCAAACATATAAAACAATTACAACAATGTGCTTATTAGCTCCCCCTCCCACCCCTGTATTTTAAAGCAACTGACAATGTTGAAGGACACCAAGACAATAGGGCTTAGCTAAACAATGTGGCCATTAAAATGGCCCTCTATAGGAAAATAATTACAACAGTTGTGAAAAGAATTTGTCCTTTGAGCAAAACAGACTGCATGAAAAGAATAATCGGAAATGAGGAGGATTGTAGTTTCCCTTCCAATAAAAGGGGAAGGAGATGTACTTTAAAACAATGGTACAGAGAGCTGGGAAGTCAGACTGAAAACAACAGAAAGCCCCAGGCAATAAATTTCTCCAATAAAACCCAATCCCTGTGAAGATATCCATTCAAACTCTTGTTTCATATTAAAATAAATAACTGTTCACTCACCCCCAGCACCTAGAAGTGAAATATTTTACTATCCTTTGTTGAAATTAGTAATTTTTCTAAGTCAGTATCTCTCAAAGAGAAAGGGGGAGGGGTTGTGATGAATCTTGTAGATTTCATGTAGAGGTCATATGAAAGATAAACCAAGCCAATTGATGGTCAATGCTGTTTTAGATGCTAGCTGTAAAGGGAGTAGACATATCATGGCAGACCTGGGACTCCCAGGGGGAGAGGGGTGCATACTCAATGACTTCGTCCAGCTTCATCCTGTACCACCTTAGTAGTAGGCCCCAAATTCTACTTACCACTCCCTCATGCTTTCCCTGTAAGCCTCACAGCACCCTGGCGAGGTAGGTAGTGTTATGGTCATTTTGAGAGATGGGGATGCAGAGCTGTTAAGTAGCTGGTCCATAAAGAAACAGGAACCCAGTGAGAGTCCTGGGGACTCTAACTCCAGATCCTTGTCTATTTAGTAGGTAACTATTCTGACTCCCTGAGAGTGGATCATTGAAGCAGGTAGGTCTTAAAGCCAGATTAGTGCCTGGCCAGTTGGACACTAAGGCCCATCTCTAAACCACCTGATTTGGATGATAGGATGAGAAATAGGTTGTGGTCAACATGGAAGCCAAAGAAGTTAATGTGGAGCAATGCAGAATTAAAGTTTGGATCACATTTCGATAATGACTTTATTTATTGATGTGCTGTTCAGTTACTATGATAATAGATACTCAGATGTTGCATGGTTAAATAGATGAATGAAAGAATGAATGAATAAAGTTGTGCTTGGATAAGTGGAAAATTAAACTTTCTACATATTTTAAAACAAAAGCTGGAGAAATCTGATTTCCAATTTCTAATCAAGGATAAGGAGTTTAGATTTCTGAATTATCTGTGGCTATGTCTTTAAGCTAATACTTGCGGCATTAAAAGGATATAAATACACAGCTATTTAAAATAATTTTTAATATAGAGTTTGTATACTTGTTGGTTTAGAACCCAAACTATGAAGATTAATATTAGAGACAGTACTATATTCCTTTGCCTTCAAAATGAAATTCTTTTGTGTATACCTATGTCCTCATTGTCATTCATTTGAAAAGTGTGTGCTCTCCAGTTCTTATCAAATGCTATTTTGAAAATACATTGAAAAGAAATTTTTGTGTAGCTCAGTGGTAAAGCATTGACCTATGAACCAGGAGGTCACGGTTCAATTCCCAGTCAGGGCACATGCCTGGGTGGTGGGCTCGATCCCCATTGTGGGGCGTGTAGGAGGCAGCTGATCAATGATTTTCTCTCATTATTGATGTTTCTATCTGTCCCTCTCTCTTCCTCTCTGAAATCAATAAAAATATATTTAAAAAAGAAAATACATTGAACTAAAACAATGAATCACTCTTCTGTTGACTCACCAACTTTTGAAGTACTTTCCATTTCGGTGAACCCATTTTTTTCCTCCTGAAGACTCACGACAGAAAACAGCTGCCATGTATTGAAACCAGTCCCTTGTCAATCCCAGAAAATTTCTTATTCAGGGCCATGGAAGGCTCTTGAGACCACTAAAATGGAGGTGGCCAAATTCTTCAGGTGTTGTCAAATAGAAGAGCTTGTAGAAGTCAAGATGGTGGAGCTGACTTGTAATCTCTCTCCATTGCACACTTGTTCTGTACTTAGTGAATTAAATCCCCATAGGTGTTTCAACTGATAGGCTTAACAAAACTCTGGATGCCATGGTATGGATTTTTGTGTGCATTTAAAAAAGTGTTTATCTCATTCTGTGCCAGCCCTGAATGTATAAAGTAGATTAACCTATTATTCTTTTGTACATCCAGCTAATAGCTCATGATGAGATTAAATGTGGTGAGTTGCTTCTGTGCTATGGTACCAGCATTCTTGATCAATTGTGATTAAAGATATGACTATGGATGCTGTAATTAGAAGTGGCTCATATAAGTGTTACCCCTGTGGGGTCTGGAAAGTAAATTTATTTCCCAGTGTGACAGTGAACAAAATTATTCAATATATTCAATATAGACCTAACTTCTGCAATCACGTGTAAGATTTAGGTCTTTCCAGCAAAGAGGTAACCTAACGAGTAGTATGTTGTTTTTATGAAGACTCTCCTTGGGTTTTCATCTCTCAGACCCTGACTTCTTGTGATTGAGTGCTGGTATTGTTTTCCTTATGAGAGGACACACAGAATAGTAAACATCCACAGGTAAGCCACATATTTTCCACCTGCCTTTTCCCTTTTCTTTATTTATATGGTTCTTAGTAATATGTGTGTGTGGCGTTAAAACAGATGTACTATTTAGAGAGATTTGTTGATGTGTCCTAACATTCTGATTTACCCAGAGTATTATGAAATGAAACAATGTCTGCATAGCTATACTAAAGGATTTCTTTCTCAATCCAATTTTTTTTCAATAGAGGATCATAATTTCTGCATTTGGATGTTTGAAAGAGTTGATGAAAGGCACCAGAGTGACAAGCCCTCAAAGCCAGTGTTTTCAGGTTTTCCATCAGTCAGTGGCAGAGTTCCTAGGTGACTTTCTCCTCAGGAATCCCATTAAGGTTTCTCTGTTCCCTCCTTCACTTGGCCTTATTCCACATTAATCTTCATGTCCTGAGTTTTAGGCCTGACAATGAGGTAATTAGGAAAAGACAATTGGGTTCTATAATAAACGTATCTGCCTTAAAGGGAGTAGGTAGGAATTCATAACTTTTATTTTGACCACATCAAATGACACAGGAATATTACCAGGCAGCTAGTTGGAACAGTATGCTTGTGACCAATGAAAATGAGAAGAAAGAAACAAAAATAAAAATAAAACCAAACAGAAAACCCAGAAACATAAAACTATGATGGGCTCCCAAAGGTAGGAAGCAGCACATGGCCAGAGTGAGGCTGCTGAGTCAAATGCAAATTTAGTTTCATTTAAAAAACGTGACTTTATTGTATATTCCCTTTCTCATTGTTTTAGAACAAGTCCTGGAGTACTAGAAACATCTCCCTGATCGGTGAGTTTATGTAACTTGTGATGCATCTATTGGCAAAGGGATATATGCTCAATGCATTCAAACTGTGTTCATGAGAACTCTCTTGGCTTTAGCCATGCTAGTTCAGTAGAGTATAAAACAGTCAAACATGACTCCTCCCCCAGCAGCTCTGACATTATCAGAAAGTCTTCAGGAAGGAATTCCTTTCTGGCAGCAAGCTCTTCATTTTGCAATTAAAGAATAGCTAAAAGAAAATTTTGTGAATGTCTTGCTAAGGGTCTCAGAATTTAAGTATATGCTGCTGCCTGGAGGTGAATCCAGGCTTTCTGATCATTTAGCAGTAGGGCTTCCAGATACCATTCCTGCCAGCTTTTCACTTCCTCCTCCACTATTCCCTTTTCACTGGAAGGCATCTAGCAAGATGTGTGTGTGTGTGTGTGTGTGTATGTGTGTGTGTGTGTGTGTGTAGATGGTACCATAGGATGACCACTAACTCAGCTCATCTCGCTAAAGCCTATTCCTTTAAGTACTAAAGATAAGGAGAGAGCATCTTCATTCTCAACAAAAAGATTGAACTAATGTAGTTTTTACACTTTCAGTTTTTTCTTCTTTAACACTAAACAACCCTCTCTTCCCCTTGTTACCAATTTGCCTGGGGATGAGATAAAATATTTCTCTATTTTTGTGTGTGCCTTTCTATCTTGCACAGTGTCTTGAATCACTGATAGTTGGCTGAGTAGAAGCTAACTCAGAGAGAAAAACTATGTGATGGTGTTGTATGTATGGCTTGCTGAACTCTTCAGTTCTTGCTTAAATATATTTCATACCCAAAGTCATGTCTATAGTCATTGATGGTTTATGTAACCAAGTCAAATGCAGATGAGATAATTTTGCAAGTGATACAGGATTTATCTTCATTAAAGTAGAATGTCTTTATAGTTTGGTTGATATTACCCAGACTTGGATATCAAACGGGTCAAACCATGGCCTTGGAAATGTTGCCTAGAACCAGATAGCCTGGCCTTATATTCCTCTCTGAGTGGTATCCACCAACACACATTAGATTCCCATTCCCTGGACCTACTTCTTCTTTGACTAGAGCAGTGGTTCTCAACCTTCCTAATGCCGCGACCCTTTAATACAGTTCCTCATGTGGTGGTGACCCCCAACCATAAAATTATTTTTGTTGCTACTTCAAAACTGTAATTTTGCTACTGTTATGAATCGTAATGTAAATATCTGATATGCAGGATGTATTTTCATTGTTACAAATTGAACATGATTAAAGCACAGTGATTAATCACAAAAATAATATGTTATTATATATGTGTTTTCCGATGGTCTTAGGCGACCCTTGTGAAAGGGTCATTTGACCCCCAAAGGTGTTTCGACCCACAGGTTGGCGACCCACAGGATGAGAACCGCTGGACTAGAGATTATTTGATCTAATAACAGTGCTAAAGATGTTTAAGTAAACTAATGTTTCCTGTAAAGTTCATATAACTTACTTCTCTCAATAAGGAGTTATTTTCTAACATGTGACTCCAATTGTCTTTTATTATGTTTCATTTCTTAATTATACCCCAATGGATTTAACTGAGATGTCAGAAGCTTAAGCCCTTTGTGTTTTTTTTAACTTATTTCACATATTAATAAGAACTTATTTTTACATATTAAAAGACATGCCCACAATAAGAAATCAATAATACTAGTCAATGAGATGCAAACCTAAATCATTATACTTTTGTCATTAGCACTAATATTTTGCAAATAAAAACAATATAACAGGCATTTTTAAAAAAAGTTTGTAGGTTGTTGGTTTAGTACTTTCAATCATGGGATGTTCCCAGAATAGGTTTTGATAAAAGACATTAAAGAAAAACATAGACACACATTCTGTTTCCCCCCATCTTGCTCAAGCTTATCAACTTTTAAAACAGTTACATTTTAAACACATAAAAATACTACCCTCCCCCACATATTTATATATGTATATATAAACAATAACTTTTCAATTAATTATGATTTGGGGCATTCCACACCAAGTGGAAAACAGAAAAAGACAATGCATATGTGTGTGGTATACCTGATTTTATAACGAGAGGAAAAGAGCATGTTTTCATACAAATATTCTCTAAACAAGATCTATTCATGACTCAATTCCTGTCCCTTGCCATCACATAGATATGAATATGAATCTATGTGTAGCTGGACACATGTTGCTGTAGAGATTGGGAGAATTTTTTTTTCATGTCTGAATTAATCTCTTGTTTAATCATTATTTGTTAATTATGTGGTATTGTAGATTATATTATCTTTTAGTGGAGAGTAATGATATTAAAGCAATTTAGAATAGGAGGTGTGCAACAAAATGAAGAAAGTTAACATAGCAAAAACATTTCTGCTTTTTTTTTGCCTTTGTAGAATAGACACAAAATTTTTTACTGTGACCCATTTTCAATATGGAAAGATATCTTTTGAACTTTATTGGAATTAATATAGTTAACCAATTTAGTGGAAAGTAAATTTGCATTTTTGTTGTTGGCTAATGGCTATTTTGCATATTAAAAGTAAAGACTTCCTTAAAATATGCAGACTCTCTTGATTGTACCAGCTCTTGTCTCATTTTGCTAAGGCTATAAATAAGCTTCTACTTAAGGCTGGCTTTATACTAATCCACCTGCTTCTAGAGGAGAGAGAGAGAGAGAGAGAGAGAGAGAGAGAGAGAGAGAGAGGGGGGGGGAGAATATGAATCAGAATCACTTAACCTGCAGATTGCTGTCAGTTTGTGATTTTGTGAATAGTAATCACATAATCACTTTTAAAGTGTTATGTGAGATAGGCTGGAGGGTTCATTTTTAAAGCAATTTCCAGTTTAACAATTACCCAAGATTTTCCGAGTGCCAATGAAAGAAGACATCCCTGGAGAGAGTGCTCATTGGTGCGATACCACAGCAGCTGGAAGGCGACAGTGGTGAGTGAGGCAGAGGGGGAACAAGGGAGCATTTCAGTGTGGTGTCAGGAAAGGGAGCTGTGGGGGCACACCAGAGCTCTCAGCTCTCTGTGGGCTGTCTCGGGCAGAATAACTCCAAAACTCTTCAATCAGAAAATGTCAAGGATTTTTATCAGAAAAGATGGAACTTCCAAAGCCAGTGTTGCAAAGCCAGCGGAAATAACCAGGCATATGATGTATAGTCTAATGGGGAGTGTCTCATACCTTAATCCCAGTAACAAAGATGATCAATATTTGCCTAATTACCTCTTTCTCCAGGGAGAGGAAGAGATATTAAAGGATTTGGCAAAGGAGAAGGGCACTCTGGGGCACATGCAAGCTTGTTTTGATCAGATTCCCATATTTTTAAAGAGGAACATCAGTTCCAGGCCTGTTTAAAAAAAAACACAAAACTTTTTACAAACTTCTTAAATCATGCCTTTTTTTTTTTTGGCTGCAAATATTTTATTTTGGGCAATCTGTTGAAAAGCTTACACAAGATAAGCAGTTTTTATTCTCTAACATTTTTTTCTTTTTTGAGAACATTTGCAGCTACAGTCAACTGCTCCCAAAACAGACAAATCAACTTCAGATTTGAAAACCTATCATTGTTCATTTAAAGCATAGTTTACTTGGCTAACACCTTACAAGTCCAGGCTTATGACCCTAGACCCAGTTTTTGTTGGGTAAGTTGCCTAAATGTCAAGGCTATCATTTTGACCTCGTAAACTTACGTTGCGAAGTTGTCCTTCCCCTGTTGTCTTACTTTTGCTGGAGTGAGAATGAGAAAGCTCTAAAAGGAGTAACTGAGAATGGGAATGGCTCTTGAAGGAGTAACTGAGAGAGTCATGTCATGTGTGGGAAAGTACCAAGAAGCACCCTCTGTTGCCTAACCTAAAGATGCAATTCTAAAATCAGCAAGTCAGATAATATTTCATCCCTCAAGGCCTTCCACACATAAAGGCAGAATAACTCCAAAACTCTTCAATCAGAAAATATCAAGGATTTTTATCAGAAAGGATGGAACTTCCAAAGCCAGTGTTGCAAAGCCAGTGGAAATAACCAGACATATGATGTATAGTCTAATGGGGAGTGTCTCATACCTTAATCCCAGTAACAAAGATGATTAATATTTGCCTAATTACCAAGTAGAGTGAATAGCTTTGGTCCCAAAGGTTTTGTTACTAGGCTCACATGCCACAAATCCATGTGGAATAGCTCATGTGAGCTATATAAAGTTGAGCAGGACACAGGGAACTGGTATAAAAGACACCCATGAAAGTTAAAGAAGAACATAAGCTCTGATTTTTCTTTAGTTAGAAGAAAACTATCAAAATTAGTAATAAAGGGAATATAATTAAAATGGATCCACGTGTCTCCCTCCAACCTTTCTTTTTAAACTCTTGGTATATCTTTTGTCACTTCTTAGCCTTCTAAACTGAAAATAATGTATTTTTGTTCTTTTCTAGAAAGCCCCAAGACACATTCTGTGTTGAACAGCTTCTGAGCACAGTCCCTGAAGTTACAACGAATGTCTTGACAGACATGCAGATGAAGGGAGACCCTGGCAGGGTAAGTTAATTTATTTGGGCCTCTTCTCAATTTTTCTTCTCCAAAATCACATCTTCTCTTTTGTACAGATATTTTGTTCCTACTTGAGTCTTGGAAAATGACAAAAGGCAGGCTTCAATGCAGGTGCGATTTAAATATTTTTCTAAAAAGCCATAGCAGGTTGTAATTCTGAGCTCCTCTAAGAACTGAGAACAGAACATTTGACAACAAAGAAAAAAGAATCCACCTAAACAGAGCAAATTCTGAATGTCTTTGTCCTACTGGGGAGTTGTTGTTGATGAGCAAACTTTCTAGAAAGTTGAACAAAATTGGAGTTCTGACAAGTGTCCTCAGAAACTAGGAAGTACAAGTCTTGGCAATACAATACTTGGCATTTTCAAACTTTGAGAATATTTGAAAAACTCATAAACACAATGAAAATGAAAGAGGTTTTAAGAAGTGAGTAACATGAGAATATGCAGAGGAGAAATCCCTTGCCAGCAACACATAAGCAAATCATTTGGTGAGTTATCATACTCTAATAACATGGTTTCAGACATTTTGGGACATGGGTCAATTGTTTCAGACCATCAAGGCTCTAGTCAGGCAATTCTTCCTCCTAGAGATTTAATGTCTAGAGAAAATAAATACTTTTCTGGAAATGCTTTATACACAGACAAAGAACTGGTCGCCCAAGTACTAACTGCTGGGCTAAACAACTTCTTAAGAGACAAATCCTCTGGGAAAATGATGACTCAGAGATGGCTCCGAATGGGAAAATTTGGCCATGTGCTGGTCTGAGCTGTTAGTCTCTGCCATGATCTAGTTAGATCTTACAAAGAGGTAATCTGAAGGGGAAGTTCCTTTTGTGAAACTGAATCCTAGAGCCCAGAACTCTAGGCAGTGGAGCCCAAGATGAGAGCTTTGCAGATGTATAAAGGAACCTAAGATCTGCACCAACCGTGAGAGAGTAGAACATTAAATGACCAATTACCTATAAATCCATGATTATGATGTTGCAGGTAGAAAGTTCTCCTAGAAATATCTGGCCAGTACATTTTTATAATCAGATCAGTTATACAAGAAGTATGCTTTTTTAAATCTACTGGAGCACAATTCAAATAAGTAATTTTTCTTTCATTGGAACATTGGGTTTAGGAATATTTCAGAAGAGTACTACTTTTTAGTTTAATGTTGACCAAAGTGGGTTCTGCAGAACTTGTTTTTCCAGATAACAGTTACAATATGGAAAGAAGTGCTCCATGCTCAAATAAGTTAGAGAAACCCCAAAACAAACAATATTAAAGAAAAATCTCGTTTATAGGAATTTTTGGAATATTTATTAGGCTCACATAGATTTTGAACTTCCAAGAGGTGGTTATAGAATGCAGCATTCTCCAACTTAGTTTATAGGACTGTTTTTTGGAAGAATGGTTATTAATATCTTAGTAACTATTTTTCCATGGACCAGAATATGGAAACCCTGAGAGAGTGTAATTTCTCCTCTGCCAATAGAATAACTAACTTTTTTTAAACTAAATCTTTTCAAGGATGGATTCACTTTAATCCAATTTCATAAGTGATTTTTTTTAAAATCAATTTTGACTGAAAACAAATTACAAAGCCCTTTAATTAATGGGTCAATATTTCTGTCTTTGTTAGTGGACAATTAGTTAAGTATTTGCTCCACACAATACTGAAAAATTAAGATAGACTATTTCTCTACTTTACCTTCTTTATCTTAGTTCTCTTTTTGTTTGTTTTAAATTTGAAAGACCCATTCCTTTTGCACAGAAGTTGGAATTTTTCTAGAATTTACAACAGATCTTGATTTGTATTGTTAGATAAAATGAGGTAATTACACAATTGGAGAATTAATTTCTGAAAGATCTATGATAATCATCAGGTAAGTCAAATCACAAATGACTCAAACAGGCAAGTCTTCAATTTTTATCTCATTTTCCACCCTTTATTAAGGGAGAATGGGTTTAGCCAATTGGCAAGACAATTTCTTGACCTGTCACTTTTTTATTGGGGCAATTTAATTTTATTAAAGTTACTCAAGATTTTAAATATTGAAACAAATGCCAGATTTTGAATGTCAAACCTCCAATCTTATGTGAAGAAGCAAACCTTGTATTCCAGCTTATATGCTATCCAAAAGGGGGCTCATTTTCAGGTCTCTCTCAACATGTACAAAATGTAGGAATTTCCTCTCTATTCTGTGCTATTAAATAGATCATATTTCATAAATACCCTCTGTATCCAATGCTTTCTGAGATCATATGAATATGTTTTGAAAATCCATTCACTCAACATTTAGCAAATTATATCTTACTTGAACCAGATCACAGGTGGCAATGGCATGATGCCATTTAAAAAACAAACTATAATATTTTAACGTTGAGTAACAATCATTAATACAAATTGAATTGGCAATATCCTTGGGTCAGAGGGGAAAAATTGGTAAGCACTTTTTAATCCACCTTGTTGTCCTCACTTCTTTAAAAACAAGACAGATTCCTCTTGGTATACACAGGATAATTTCCAAAACGAAAACCAATTATTTACTTAGTAAGGAAGCAGGGAGAAACCCTGAAGTTGCCCATTCAAAGTAATACTTTGTCTCTAGTACTTGGATAGACAACATCAGAGCTGCTAGATGCTTCCTTTGGCAACACTTCAGTTTTCAGACAGCTATCATGTTTTAAGCGGCCTCTTAGTTGTATTAACATCATGTTATGCATGGATCACCCTGGTTTGTGTTGGCATCTGAGAAGAACTTATCCAGAGAGCTTTTGAACATCTGAATTCTTGATCTTAGTTATGAGGTGAATAGTACCCCATGAGCATACTACATAATAATTATATGCTCTTTCATTTCCTATTAACCCATTAGTAGCAACTGATGGAAGAAATATCAAGTTGTCGTTGAACGGATTGTTTTCATTCTTACCACCTACCTTCATTTTACAGGTACAACTAGTGGCCTACCAGCTCCTGGAGAAACCAAGGGCTTGGTTACAGTAAACTGGTCCAGTGTGATATCACAAGTATAAAAAATATTCCATTCTGTATCAAAACTAGGCACATGCCTTTATTTATAGTAACAGAAGATAACAGAGTTGAGCAGTTTTTGCCTTGGGTCCTATTTCTTGGCACCCTACATCAGACAAATGCATCTTTCAACACATCTCCACCCACAACTCCGGGGATCTGGTCTCAGGGTTGTCTGGATGTAAAGGAAGGTGAAATCACACTTGGATCTATAGTGGTGAGTAACTAAAAGCACAACCTCTCATTCATATTGCTTTAAAACATATACAGCATATATGTTTCAAAAAAAAGGAAGAGTAAAGAATATATTGATTTCTTTGTGGTGTCGAACCAACAATATGGTATGATGCAAGGACTTAATAAAGGATAATCATAGATACAAATTTTTCGGTAGAGTATATTTTAGACAAATGTGTCTTTTGAATATGTAAATCCTACATTGTAGGTTGTTCCTCTTAATTTTTTCTTTTGTTTCTGCAGTGGTAGAAAATGTTGAATAACCGTCCAGGAGCATGAGCCAAGGTTCAGGTTCCTTACTGAGATCCCCAGAATGCCAATATTTGCAATGCAAACAATTAGTATCCCACTGTGTGAAGGGCCTTGACACCAGCCTGCCTGCCTCTAGGTGGAGCGTCTCCATTAAGCAGTCCTCCTGCTTCCACAGACCCTGCTTTGACACAGGGGCAGCTGCACTAAGCTGCCTTTCAACCTAGTAATTGACTGTGCCAGGTTGTCCTGCTGGTTACGGACAAGGACACAGACACAAGTGTGAGTGGCAGACCCTCAGATCATTTTCATGTTGAACCGCCTGGGTCCAGCCACCTCCCCTTCCACAACAGCACCATTGTTTTTTCGGGGCACATACTCAAGGTCAATGCTGTTTTTGTGCTTGCCTTTCCCTCGGCTCCATACAAAAAGGAGGAGAAAACAAAATAAAACCACGCCCAGGAATGTGAAACAGCCCATGGCTGTAGACACCAGTATTGTTTTCAGGTCCAGGGAAAAGGTATTGGCGTTGGTGCCATTGGACAGGGTGTCATTGGAGTCGGTCATGTACATAGGGGTCCTGTTGGCATAAAGGAAGCGGTCTGAAGTGAATCCTTTCACAGTCAGGGAGGCTGTGTAGGTGTCGTTCCCAGCAGCGTTGCTGGCAATGCAAACGTACATCCCACTGTCTTGGTCCTGGGCAAAGCGGATTTCCAAGGTGCCGTCACCCAACACGGTAGCTCTGCCATTGGACTTGGCGGTGATAAAACGCCTTCGCGGAGTCACCCAGGAAATCACAGGCTGAGGGTCCCCGTCCGCACTGCATTCTAACTGAACTGTCTGCCCTTCCTCCACTAGCAGGTGCTGCAACTTCTTCTCACGGATTTTGGGTTTTTTGCAGGTAAAGTAAAAAGAGAGGGCAGTGCTGTGGAAATCCTGGAAGGACCGCTCACGGATGGTGTCTGGGCCAGCACACATGGGCTGCTGGCCGCCAAACTGCAGGGTGGGGTGCCGCTGCAGGATCCAGAGGAGGCGGCAGTCGCAGGCCAGGGGGTTGTTGTTAATGCTCAGGACCTCCAAAGCCCTAGGGGAGGAGAAGGCATTCTCTTCCAAAGTTTCCAGTAGGTTCTGAGACACATTGAGCACGCGAAGGAAGCGGAGCCCTTGGAAGGAGTGTGGCTCAATGGTACGGAGCTGGGCCCCCACTATGTGAAGCTCCTGAAGGCGGATCAGGTCAGAGAACATCCCTGCTTCGATAGTGCTGATGGGGTTGTAGGAGAGGTTAAGGTGGGTCAGGTAGACCAGGTGTTTAAAGGCCAGGAAGGGCACGGTGGACAGGTTGGTATTGGTGATCGAGAGAGAGGTGAGGTTGAGACCATAGAGGCTATTGGCAGGCATCATATCCAGTAAAGGCCAATAGTCAATCTCCAGGTGCTTCAGGTGGAACAATCTTTTAAAGGCATACACAGGCATAGTGTTGATATTGAGATGCTTCAGATGCAGGCTCACGAGGCTGTGGAGGTGGGAGAGGGCTTCTGTTGGTACCGCTGTGAGGTTGCACTTCTCCAGGGTGAGCTGCTCCAAGCTAAGCAGCCCACTGAAGGCCCTGTGTGATATATAAACCAGATCATTGTCCCCCACCTCCAGAGACTTCAGGTTATGCAGATCCTGGAACATGTAGTCCAGTAAGATGACAATCTTGTTCTCACTGATGTCCAGCTTGGTGAGGTTGGACAGCCCCGTGAATACCCCCAAGGGGACCAACTTCAGGCGATTGCCTTTCAGGCGGAGGGAACGCAGGTTGAAGAGATGGTTAAATGCTCCTGGCTCCACATTGGCGATGATGTTGTCACTCAGGTCTATCTCCTCTAGGAGAGGATATGATAGGAATTCTTCAGGGTTGACGCTTTTCAGTCTGTTCTTGCTGAGGTCCAAGATTTTGGTCTCGATGGGGATGCCCTCTGGGATGGCAATCAGTCGCCTCCTGTGGCAGCTAACAGATTTGTTCTGGGCGGAGCACTCACAGCGAGCAGGGCAGCCGATGGTGGACCCCATGAAGATGAACACCACAGCCAGACCCAGGAATGGCTGCCAACATGATATGGCCGGGTGAAGCATGACTCCACCTCTTAGTCTACGCCTTGGTCACGGGCCTGCAGGGGAAGCGGCAGAAGAGAAAAGAAAAGGTGAGTCAGCACATGGAAAGGTAAAGGGAAACAAAAAGGCAGAAGTACAGTGGAAAGGACGCAGGGTTTGGCATCACGTAGATCTGAACTGAAATCTGAGAGCCTCCAACATTAGCAGCATGATCTCGGGTAAGCTTCTCACCTCCCTGCAATCTGGTTTTCTTGGCTAAAACATGGAGGTAATGGTGGTAATAGTAGCTTCCTGCAGTTAGGACAACTACAGTGTTTGAAAACTATTAGAGACTATACACTGTCCTGCATAGACTGTGAGGCAAAACCACATATATTTTATAAAAGGCTCTATTTTGAACTCAAACAACTAAAGCAGGGAGTGACTAAGAGAAAACCTGCTCAGGGTGAATCAGTGTCTGCACCTCTCCTGTTTGGGATGTTGTCCTGTGTTCGAAAAGAAGCCAACAGAAGCTCCATACAACACCAGGCCACAGGGTCAAAGACAAAACAAAGTCTACATCCTGGGTAAGAGCTTGAGACTTTCCTTTACATATAGAATGTGTTCTTTAACTTTAAAAAAAGAACTTTTAATTAGAAAGTATATTTCTTTCAGAATTCAGTAACTTTGATGTATGAAAGGATTTCCTTTTTGGAGATAAACAAAAAGATCCTCAAAATCTCTATGTATTCTTTGTGTTTGTCATCAGGACAAGGCACCAACATAGGGATGATGATGAAAATGTTTTCTTAAGTTTTGAGGTTTAATACTGAAGAGTGGGAAGAGTCATCATTTTAAGAAAAATGTTTTTAAATAATAAATGAGCTATCATTCTTTCATATTCAAGTTCAAATCCAGTGAACCTGTAAACTGAAATCAAAGAGATATCAAATGAGCTCAGAAGTGAGCATGCTTTAACTGCAGATACTTAAACAGACATGAGTAACAAGAGGTGTGTTGTTGAGCTGTGCTTTTCAGCCCGAGGTCCCCGGGGTACACTTCACCCATAAACACCTTACCTTAGGTGTGACAACTCTAAAGCAATATTTTTAGATAAAAAAGTATTTGATAAGCTTCAGTGTCTACTCCTGAATTGTAAAAGAACAATTAATAAAAGTACAGGTCTCCAATCACAATGTTTACATATATGTCTCTGTCTATGTGCAGGTATATCTCTCTACATCTAAACAAATTGTCCATAAATAAAAACCAGGATCAACCTGAATGGTGAATAACTAACTAGAAAAATGTTGCCAAAATGTAGAAACAATGTAAAGATACAGAAAGTGCTAGCAAAATCAATTATGTGAGAACTAGAGGCCTGTTGCATGAAGAGATTCATGCAAAAGGCCTTCCCTTCTCCTGGCTGCCAGCAACAGTTTTCCTCCGGCACCCGGGACCCAGGACTTCGCTCCGGCCAGAGCTGCCTTCCATCTTCGCAGATCCGGCTCGCCTTCAGTCTTCATTCCACT
The DNA here is from genome assembly GCF_000412655.1 of Myotis brandtii. Taxonomy (NCBI): domain Eukaryota; kingdom Metazoa; phylum Chordata; class Mammalia; order Chiroptera; family Vespertilionidae; genus Myotis; species Myotis brandtii. The sequence continues at coordinate 144,335 of NW_005367844.1, read as the reverse complement.
GCTTGGAGCCTACATATGCAAATTAACCACCATCTTTGTTGGCGGTTAATTTGCATATCGTGCTGATTAGCCAATGGGAGGCATAGCAAAGGTATAGAGCTTCAGTGTCTACTCCTGAATTGTAAAAGAACAATTAATAAAAGTACAGGTCTCCAATCACAATGTTTACATATATGTCTCTGTCTATGTGCAGGTATATCTCTCTACATCTAAACAAATTGTCCATAAATAAAAACCAGGATCAACCTGAATGGTGAATAACTAACTAGAAAAATGTTGCCAAAATGTAGAAACAATGTAAAGATACAGAAAGTGCTAGCAAAATCAATTATGTGAGAACTAGAGGCCTGTTGCATGAAGAGATTCATGCAAAAGGCCTTCCCTTCTCCTGGCTGCCAGCAACAGTTTTCCTCCGGCACCCGGGACCCAGGACTTCGCTCCGGCCAGAGCTGCCTTCCATCTTCGCAGATCCGGCTCGCCTTCAGTCTTCATTCCACTGCTTGGAGCCTACATATGCAAATTAACCACCATCTTTGTTGGCGGTTAATTTGCATATCGTGCTGATTAGCCAATGGGAGGCATAGCAAAGGTATAGTCAATTACCCTGTTTGTCTATTATTAGATAGGATATGAGTTCTAGTTATTGAAAAAGATGTGATAAAACTATTGTTTGTAGATCAAATTAATGTCTGCCTTGAAAACTAAAGAAAATTTAAAAATTCTAACAAATAGGAGGATTAAGTAAATCAACATGTTATAAAATTTAATTGTTTTTTTCACATTATATAAAACAGAAAATATTATTGTAAAAAATAATTCCAGTCACAGAATCTCTGGGGAAAAGAATCACATAAATTCCTTAGAATTAACTTAACAAGAAATACACAGAACTAATCAAAGCTTACCAAAGGAGGATATACTATATATTTTAATAGAAAGATTTGATATTAGATAGATATACATCTAACAAAGATTACTTTTTGGACTTGAAAAATTCTAAAGTTTATTTTGAAGAATATAAATATGAGAATAATTAGAAACTATTAAAATGGTAATAAAAACAGACTTACCCTATAAGATATTTAAATATAACTTCTAAAACTATAAATAATAAAGCAGCATGATAGTGATACAAAAATATACAGCGAATGAGACAGAAACACCAGGAATTATATCTAAATATATTTGAAAAGTCAGTGTATGTGAAAGGTGGCACTTTAATTCAGTGAGAAAAATAAAATTATTGGCTATACTTGGCTAGATATTGAGTGGGAAAAAGTTGCACATAAACTTCACTAAAATAAATTCCAGGTAAATTTAGAATAAAAATACAAGAAGAAAGCTTAATAATTTTATAATAGAGTTGAAATGTATTTTCTATAACTAAACTAGAAATCATGAAAAAAAAACAACACCTGTTCAATTTTATGCATTTTAAAAATAACAGATGAGGAAATAAACAACATACACAAAGGCAACCTAACTGAACTAAAAAATACATTTTAGATTCATAATAGATTAAAGACAGTATTAAATAAACAGCTCTTAATAATAAGGGAAAGAGCTGAATGTAATAAAAACTAAAAGCAGCTAATATCTAAAAAGATAAAAAACTTCACTAGTAAGCAAAGAAATGCAAATTAAACAACAGGGGTATATCATTCTTGCCTGTCAGGTTGACAAAGTTCAATAATTATTTTTACTCAGAATTAACAAGAGCAGAAGGAACTGAGAAGGAATACAAACTGGTACAACCTTCTGGAGCTTCAGATACAACAATGAGGTTAGTTAATATATTGACTTTAAATATATCAATGTTAAACATGTTAATCTCTTTGATTCACTTTTTGTCCTTGTTAATTTTAAAAAATTTGTTACAACCATTTTATAGAGGTATGATTGACATATAAAAAGCTGTACATATTTAATGCATGTAACTTGAGTTTGGAGATAAACATACATCTGTGAAATCATCAACACAGTTTATGCAATATTATATCCATCACCTCCAAAAGTGAGTAAATCTCATGAACCTTTTTTCCCCTAGGAATGTATCATAAGGATATAATGTAACTCAAATACATAGATGTTTGGTGCAGGTTCTTCTGGGTTTAGTTTGTTCTTTTTATTTATTTATTTTTCTAAGGCAGAACCTTATATCATTGATTTTTTCCTCTACTATAAGCTTTTAAAACTATAAATATCCCCCATGCATTTAACAAACTTTTATATTTTAAAAATTATTCTAGCCAAAACATTTTTCTAATTTGTGCTTTCTTTTTTGAATCATGGATGGTTTGGGAACTGAGTTACCTTATTTCCAAGTATTTAAGTCTTTTCTATAATCTTATTTTTAATTTCTAATTTAATTCTGTTGTGGTCAGAGAACATACTCTGCAAAATTTTAATCTTCTGAATCAATCTCGGTGACCATTCCATGTGGACTTGAAATAGAGATGTATTTGCTGTTTGGGGTGCTGTTTGGCCTGTAAAAAGCATTAATAGGGTTGATTGTGTTGTCAAGATTTTCCAAGGCTTTAGTAACCTTTTCAAAGTTATTCTATCAACTACTAAGAGATACCTGTTAAAATCTATAACTATGAAGGTAAATTTGTCTATATTTTCCTAAGTGTTGTAGGTTTTTGTTTCATGTATTTTGAAGCTCTACTATTAAGCACATGATCAACTTCTGATGTATTGATCTTTTATCACTGGAAAGAGTCCATCCTGTGTCTGGTAATACTCCTTGTCTTCAGGTCATTTTGAATGATTGAGATAGCCACTCTGGCTGTCTTAAGCTTCATGTTTTCATAGTATACCTTTTCCCATCCTTTTACTTTAAACAGATTTGTCTTTGTAGTAAAGAGCTTCTCTTATACGCAGCACGTGGCTACTTCTTGCTTCTGACTCAGTCTGATGGTCTTTACAATCTCTGCCTTTTGTAAGATTGCTTTGTCCATTTAAACTAAATATAATTACTAATATAGTTTCACTTGATTTTGCCATTTTATTGTCTATTTGTTTCTTAAATATTTTTATTCCTTTCTTTCTCCTTTATTGTCTTACTAGAGGCCCGATGCACGGAATTCGTGCAAGAGTAGGTCTTCACAGCCCCGGCTTCGTCTGGACAGTCGTTCGGCCATTTGGTCGATTTGCATATTATGCTTTTATTATTATAGATTATTTGAATCAATTATGTTTTTAGTATTACATTTCAATTTCTCCTTTAATTTCCTATATATTTACTTACATTATTTTTATTTGTTTCTCTAGGCATTATGGTATACATCTTTAATTAAGTAGATTGTAATAAAAGTTACAAATTGCTTCAAGGAAAATATATTGTAGCCCTGCAGCAATATATTTCTATTTATCCCTCCTCTCAATCCTGGTGGAGTGAGATGTGTGTTCTAGGCAAAGTGAACAGTATGTGCAAAGACATGGAAATCTAGGGGAACATGCTGTGATGGGAGGATTAAAGTAGTCCTGAATGGTTGGAGCAAAACAGGAGAGAGTAGAGGCTAAAAAGATAATTAGGGGAATGATTTATGAGGGGTATGTAAACTGTGATAAGCTGTTTGCACTTTATCCTGAGGGCAATGACCAGCCATTAAAGTGTTTTATGAAAGGAGCGATATGATCAGATTTACATGTTGGGAAGATTAATCTCACTGTGGAAATAAAAATATAGACTTGCAGGAGAGAAAAACATGAGGCTGGAAACTCAGAAATCTGTTGCTTTAATTCAAGCCAGAATAAAAGTGCTCTTGATCAGGGTCATAGAAGTAGGCTTGGGTAAATGGACAGATTCCAGAGAAGTTTTGAAGCAGAATAGAAATGCTTTAGTTAAGGAATGGCTGTGAGGAGAGAAAGAGGCAAAGATGATTTTGAACCTTTTGTCAAGTGGATGGGACCTGGTCATTCACTGAGATGGCAAGCTTAATAGCAGTAACAAAATCTGGAATTTCTGGTTCCCTTCTATCTGTCTATTACTGGGCCGAGATGTGTGGGTTCCCTAGGCAGATTAATGATTTTATACTTCTTAAAATAATACGTTTCAAATACTTTTTGGTATTTCTTTGGTAGGGCAGGGAAAACTATTTTTCCTATTACAATTATATGACTCTACATTCAATATAAAAGTTTTATTACACACTGTGCATTTCAGTTTATTTTAAATTGATGGTGAAGAGGAAGCTATTTTTAAAAGATCCCACTGGAGTGAAAAGTCTTTTCTGGCAGTATTTGTTCAAGCTACACATCACTAGTTAGGGAAGGAGATAGCTGGCATCCTACTTCAGTTGTGGTTTAGGGAAAGGTTATTGTCTTGCATAAATCCCTTAATCTGTCCCCAGTATATCTAACATGGAAACCACAGCATTTAATCCAATCATGGCTGCAACTTAACCAGAAAGAAGCTCAACTTAGCTGGATAGTATCTAGCGTTATTTTTTCCTCTTAAAATTGGTTATTTTGGTTCCAGTCAAAGTGAAGGACGATTACAAAGAAGAATGGATAAGTACTCAGTAAGCAGGCAGCAGACAGGCTCCCTGGGGATCTGGAATACCTCTCCCATTCTACTACTGTCTCGGCTAGGCAGAAGTAGATAAACTTGGGCCATATCTCATCATAGTTCTTTGATGTAGTTTAGAAACTGTGTAGGAAGGTTGTGCTTTATTATTCTCAGCACAAATATATCTCAGTTTTAGTTCAGAAGGGCAAACTGCTGACTCCATTTAACTTTCACTGTCAGTAGAAGTTGTACAATCAAAGTTTTCTCATAATGTCCAACTGTGACCAAGGTTTGACAAGTTGAACTTCGTTTCATTAAGGATAAAGCAGGAAACTACAATCTGGAGGGATCTGACAAGGGACTCTCCGTTGCTTCTGATCAAAGGGACGCTCAGGCACAATGATTACTATATGAAGTTGGATAGTTTCGTACTTATACTTTTTGTGAGTGAGGTATTTGTAGTCCATTCTATTAGTGAAAGAAACACAGACAAAAACTTCAGGAAGCAGATTTAAAGAAGCAATATGAAAGAATAGAAAATAGCAAACATTTGGACTCAGAAGTACCTGGCTCAAATTCTGAGTTTGACATTTGGTAGCTGTGGGACATGGGTAGGCTAATACATCAATATTCACCATCAATATTTCTCATCATTTTCTGTTGATTTGTGAAAATAAAGCAGAAAAGATCACAGGTGGTATATTTCAGATGCTTAGCACATAAATAATAGCTGCCATTTTTAAAATTTTATGAGATAACGAAGCAATATCCAGTAAGACAGAATGCGTGCCAAAGAAAGACACAGACTTCCTCTGGGGACTGAGTAGGGGGGCACTGCAGAAGGAGGTCCTCAAATGGGTGACACAGTGATAGAAATAGATTGTTAGACTGGAGGAGAAATGAAGAATTTCAGGCAGCCACTGTTTTAAAAAACACACGAAAGGAAAGAGAAGATGGTTGTATGCTGTTTAAAAAGAAAGTTTAGAAGAGAAACAACTGCTTTGATGGATAAGATAATGATAAATTGCTTAGCCTGGGAATTCTATGATTAATTTAGTTCTCTGATAGCAACAGAACAAGGGCACAAAACAATAAATGAATAGCACAGAAATCTAGTATTTTTCCCCCAGTAAAGTTATTTCTCAAATGGAGAGAGGTGGGTGATGAGGGGGGAAGAAGTAAAAGAAATGATTTAACCCCTAGAGTGCCGGGGAGCAAGATCGCGCTCCTCCTGTCTTTCGCCAAAAGTGCCCGGAGGGCTATCGCACTGCTCCTGCAGTGTCACTATTAGATGCTAGTAGTTCACTCTTTTTTTTTTTAAAATATATTTTGATTTTTTACAGAGAGGAAGAGAGAGGGATAGAGAGTTAGAAACATCGATGAGAGAGAAACATCAATCAGCTGCCTCCTGCACGCCCCCCCACTGGGGATGTGCCCACAACCAAGGTACATGCCCTTGACTGGAATCGAACCTGGGACCCTTGAGTCCGCAGGCCGACACTCTATCCACTGAGCCAAACCAGTTCTGGCAGTAGTTCACTCTTTATTGACAGATGGCACCTAAGTGCAGATTACTTATGATGCCGAATGTTTGTAGTTTTAAAATTGACCACTGGCATTTATCAAAGCTTCGAAATGGCGTCCAGTTCTAAGTCTGCTTTTATTAGTGATGATGATATTGCTAAATATGTCAATTCTTGCTGTGAAGATGACGATTTTGTGGAAGATATTGGAGAAGGGTGTCCCTCTATTTTAACATTATATGTTTTGTTCAAATTTTTTTTTCTACTAGTATTTTATAATACAATCAGCAAACAATATATGTCAAAGATGAAAACAAATGTAGTAAAGGTTTCCTTAAGTTTTTGAATATGTAACTTCATTTACTTGCGATTCATAATTTTTTTCCTAAACTGCTGTAAAATCAGCAAAAATGCCTTGGCAATTTTAGCATAGTTCCTAGGATATTGGTTGGCACTCAAAGGGTTAATGAATAAAGGTGTCTAAAATACATCTGAGGTTATAACTTCCAGGTGTCTAAACTGTAAACTCAGAATTACTGGTCTGTGCCTAAGTTAGATAATGAAGAGTTGTGAAAGTTGCATAAAACATTTGAAAACTAAGAGAAATCCATTTTAGTGTGAGCAAGTCTCGAGTCACTAGGTTCATTGAAGGACCCAATGAACTTGAGATTGAACCGCAAAATCCCCTACCTGGCAGGAAACATTAGATTTGAACTGTTTTTCTACAGAATAAAGTTTATCTTTCTATATGATTCCAAGTAATCCTCCAAAGCATTGTATTTTTATCCTTTTTGCTTTACTCATTTTGGTAAGGAGGGAATGGAAACTTTCAATCTTAAGGCTCAACTTGAAGAACATTTAAGGTGGAAATAGTCAACATGAAACCAGATTTGGAGAGCACCCAATAGGTTTTATATTATTGTGAAATTATTTTTAAAACAAAACTTACAAATACAATGATAAAATGACTCAGTGGCTTATGCAGATAGGTAAACAGTTATCTACCACCATAGATAACTCTTAATTAACCATATGCAGATTAGCATTTCTGTAAATACCTGAAAATGGCATTTTGATTTCTAGTTTCTTGGAGAGACTATTAAATGCTTGCAATTATCATCTAGTTAGAAGCCTATATAGATAATGCTAGAGTCTATCTGTATGAAATTAGCTCTTCATGTATTTTAATGCAGTGAAATTGCCATAAATTGGTCATACAGCTAGTAAATTGAACAAGCAGGAGTCATAGATGTAGTCAAATAGGATATTAACCACCACCCCTCTATTGTCCCTTTATAATTTATTGAGGAGAAGTAAGGAGTCCAGAAAAGTTTTATTTAAACTAGAACTGTCATAGATAACTTAGTGTTCTCTGGGAATGGCAGATTTTAAAACTGATTCCTTTTATGGGGCAATTTCTGGGGCTCTTTGGGACCCACAATCAAGGGATGTCTCATTGGTAGTTCCCTTGATCTGGTAGTTCTCTGTTCTGGTTTGTTGAGTAGTTATTCCCGGAATATTCACTTCCAGCTAATATTTGCTGTATTTGCTGAGGCCCCTCAAGGGGAGATTATGGAAAGGACCTTTAATAACCCTTACTGGCTCTTGCATGCATGCTGCCCTCATTTGGCATGGGGAGCACTCATTTGCCCAGGAAACCTTTGTCAGTGCAGAAAAGTCGTAATACAACAGCAACTTCCTTTACCACAAAACAGGCTAATTAGCCTAACATTTGTTCTCTAGGTTTTCCAGGAAGAAGCCACACAGAAGTCATGATGTGCCCTTGACTAGAGCGGAAGACTCTGAAAGATTTCACATGTCCTGTTGAAGCACTTGTCTTCAGGAGAAGGGGGAAGCACTCTTCTTGCCTGTTGAGTCATTTTTCTAAGGTTAGCCTGTGTCAGTAATGGAGCCAATATTTCTATGTGGGTTTTGTTTTTTTTTTTTTTTACTTCAAAGGGAGAGCTCAAACCTTTACCCTGTACTTATCCCATCCTTTCTTATACATTATCAGGAATACATCTCATCTCAAATAGATAGCAAATGTAACTATTTTTTAAAAAACCCCACAATTTTTATAGTAGTGCATCCTTTTTAATATAGAGAAGAACCTAAAATTTCCTCATCTTCCCCCTGGTCTATGCTTTGGTATCTTTTTCATGGTTCCAAACAAGCTTTCCCCTGGACTGTATCTATTTCAAAACATGGAGTTTATTTTGTATTCAAGGGACTAGTAAGCAATTATCAAAGCTTGTCCTAACTCATTCACTAATAGTTTCTGTTTAATCTTTCCCAGAACCGGAGAGCCCTCTGTTCTTGTGTTTATTTTGATCTCTTTGAAATGCAAATTATTTGCTGTCCTACAGTTTTGGGTCTCCTTCTGGCCTACATGGAAATACTTGGACATGAGTATGCCTATTCTATTTCAACCTTTTAAACATGAAAGTAATTTTGTCTAGCTTTGAGATGTCTCTTTCAAATTAATATGATTACTTAAAGGGTAGTTAGCATAAGATGCTGATGGCCTCACAAATGTGATATACAATGCTCCAAATCTGGAGGGCAGTATAACGTAACTGGATAAGAGCATAGATATGCAACAATATAAACGTGTTTAAATCTTAACCCTCTCTTATTCTCAGTTTTCTTGCCTCTAAAATGAGAATAATAGTAACTATCCTACAGGGTTATTTTGAGAATGAATAAGATGTAAAAATGTATATAAAGTCAGAGCTCTATACATGTTGATGATCTTATTTAGAGAAACACGAATATTGCAAATGGTATCTCTTAGACATAAAATCTCTTAGTTGAAGGAAGTACTAAAAACCTTTCCTGATGTAGTCATCTCCTAGGTAACTTGGAGGCACTGGGTTAGTCTGTCTGGGTAGATAGTAAGGTCTGTTAAGTATCTCATAGTACAAAGGAGAAAACTGAGGTAACCATAACTCAGGGCAAACATTCCTGTTAATAAGTTTTTGAAATATGTTTCTCACTTTGGAGTGAACAAACAAACAAACAAATAATCTTCCTTTTTTGGTAATTGTTGTTCAGTCCTCAAGATCCACCCAGGTGAAAGGTGTGAGCACAGAAAACCACCTCTTCTCTTTCATAAGATTTAAGTTTTCCTTGGGAAAGTAAGATCGAATGAAGGAGAATTCTGTTAAGTAGTTTCCCCTTCAGATTCCTCCATTTTATCTCCTGTTCTAAGCAAACGGGACTCTTTGAGGTGTGGGGATGCCTGAATGAGTCTCTCAGGAGATTACCTGGTTTTAATTACTTGGTGCTGAAGGCACCTAGACATTTTAGCTCCTTTCTTATTTAAAGCTGCTCAGACAAGATAGCTGTTTTAAATCCCATCTGGACGACTCTGGAAAGGAACAGATAGAAATTTCTGCCAGCTTTTGTAACAGATAAAGCCTGAAATCTCAGTGGCTTAAATCAGTAGTTTATTAGTTCTGCTCCATGAAAACGGAGGGACTTGTGCCTATTCTTGTCTTTTCTGCCTATGTATTTTGCAGCTTCTCTCTCTTCTAGATCATTAGAGCCCTTTCCATTCCACATGGAGAAAGACAAAAAGGATTATGGGCAGGAGTTTTTCATGAATCAGACCTGACAAGAGCACTCATAATTTCTGCTCATATTTATCAGCCAGAACTCAGTCATGAGGGCACACCTATGTGCCTATGAAGAAGAGAAAGCTGGTTTGGTAAGTAGTCAGGTTTTCTCTGCCAAAATAAACATAAATTGATATTAAATATCTATTATTATGGATCTATTTAAGCTTGTATTATTTATGTTATTCCATAAAGGTTTAGGCATCTAGAAAAGTTATCTAAAATATTACAGATGCAATTTTACATTCAGCTTTTTATTTTACATGTTATAGAAATAAACACCATAATAGCTTGCCACAAAATGCTTCAACTTTAGCATTTATTGATGTAACTAATTCTCCATCTTTGCTAGATAGAGAATTGCACCTAAAGTTCCCATTTATGTGCCTGTTCTTAATTCATACTCAGTCATTATTAGATGGCTAGGTGATATAAATTTTTATCATTTTTTAGCTACTTTTTAGACAAGAAAATGAAGGCAACATGCAGTGTTTTACAGGACGTAACAAATAAAACCTCCTGATGTAGTTCACCCTAGGGATAGGTTGTAAGGAGGCTCTGGATTAGTCTAAGCAAGAACTTGTAATTCTTTACATCCCAAGACACTCATAACAGATTTCAGCCTCTAACTTTAGAAGATATTTGGGGACTTTCCCTTATTTTTAGAAAGTAATGGCTACAAACTAATTGCTTGAATTCCCTCCATGAAAGAGTGGGAAACTATCAAAGAAGAAAGCTGGGGACATAGAAATGAGTAAAGGCACTTTATAATCTAGTAGGAAAACTCTGTCCAGTAAATAAGTGAATTATATTAATCTACACTAATAAAAGACAAAGATGCTAATTGACCGTACCTTTGCTATGCCCACCAGCCAATCAGAAGAGTATACAAATTAACCCAACAAAGATGGCAGTTAATTTGCTTACACAGGCACCCAGCAAAGACTGAAGACAGTATAGAAGGAAGCCAAGCACTGCAGAAAGGAGCCAAGCGGCGGAGAAGGGAATGGAGCCGAGGCAGCAGAGACGGAAGCGGAGTTGAGGCAGTGGACACGGGAGGGAGGTGAAGCAGAGGACACGGGAGGGAGCCGAGGGTAAAGTGGTGAAGGGAGGGAGCGAGGCAGCAGAGAAGGGAGCGAAGAATAGGTCTCAGGAAGCCCCATTCTTGCAAGAATAGGCCTGAGGAAGCCCTATTCTTGCAGGAATCTTCCTGCAAAGGGCCTCTAGTATAATTATAATACTAGAGGCCCAGTGCATGACATTCGTGCAGTGTGTGTGGTCCCTCAGCCCGTCCTGCGCCCTTTTGCAGTTTGGGAGCCCTCGGGGATGTCTGATGGCTTAGGTCTGCTTCCCGTGGGGAGTGGGCCTAAGCTGGCAGTTGGACATTGTTAGCGCTGCTGCCACTGTGCTCACCAGCAGTCAGCCTGGATGAGTGGCACTCCCCCCTCGGAGTGCACTTATCACCAGGGGCAGTTTCTGCATTGAGCATCTGCCCCCTGGTGGTCAGTGCATATCACCCTTTTATTATATAGGATAATTAACAATTAACTTGTTTACTGGACAGAGTTTGGGAACATATTAATATAGTTAATATGTTCCCAAACTTGAGTGCAAAAAGCAATGTCTAGCATGGAGAAATAATTGCATTATCTGTGACTCATCTCCTTAAACTATTATGTAAGAATTTAAATTATGATTATGAGATATTTAATAACTCAGAAAAATTTTACATGAAAAAAGTAAGGTATAAATTTGTACCTATTTTTATACCATATACAAAAATAAGCTTAAAATGGAGACTTAAATGTTAGACCTTCAATGATAAACCTCCTAGGAGGAAACAGGAAAACACAGGAAGTAAATTCTTTGACAACACTCTTAGTAATATCTTTTTGGATACTTCTCAAGGGATGGACACAAAAGAAAAAGTAAACAAATGAGACTACACTTAACAAAAAAGCTTTTGCACAATGAAGGAAACTATTAAAGTGAAAAGACAAGTTACTGAATGGGAGAAGAAATTCACAAATGAACATCTGATAAGTGGTTAATATCCAAATATGGAATTCATACAGCTTAACACCAAAATAACAATCTGATTAAAAAATGGGCAGAGGACCAGAATAGACACACCTCACTCCTGTCAGAATGGTTATCATTAATAAATCAACAAATAGTGCTGATGAGGATGTGAAGAAAGGGAACTCTCATACACCATTGGTGGAATTGTAAATTAGTGTAGACACTATGGGACACAGTATGAAGATTCTTCAAAAAATTTAAAATTGAGGTGCCATATGATCCAGCAATTCCATATCTGGGTATTTATAGGAAACTAAAACAGTGACTCAAAAAGATATATGCGCACCTATGTTCATTGCAGCATAACTAGTAATAGCCAAAATATGGAAGCAACCTAAATGTCCATCAGTAGATGAATGGCTAAAAATGTTGTGGTACATAAATATGATGGAATAATATTCAGCAATAAAAAAATGAAATTTTGCCATTTTCAACAACATGGATGCACCTAGAGGGTATTACATGTTACATGAAATAAATCAGAGAAAGACAAATATCATATGAGTTCACTTTTATGTGGAATCTAAAATAAGTGAATAAATAAAATAAACAGAGCCGTAGATATAGAGAATAAGCCAATGGTTCTAAAGGGGAAGGGATGCAAGGATTGCAATTTTAAAATACATTTGTATCATCTATTATGAATAGTAAGTGAAAAATAACCATCCACATCAAACAAAAGACTGTAAAAATACATCAATATGTTAAATTGTGCTACAAGTAGTGTGTATTTATTCTACCAGTCCTTTTTTTGGGGGTTCATTTTTTAAAAAATGTTTTCAATGCACATTATACTACACTCATTTTGGGGGAAAAAAAGAATATAAAAATATGTTCAATCACAGTAAACCTCTGTCCTTGTGGATAACTAATATGCAGACATGATCTGCCATATCTTTCATTTCATTTGTCACTTTACCAAGTTAGGGCAGAAGGTAAGTCCCCTTTATGGATACTATTTCTATTTCCCCTGTGAATATGATAGAGCTTTATCACTACCTTACTATTCTCTACCTTATGCTACAGATGCACATGTCTTATCTGCTCTACTAGAATCCATGCTCTTTGAGTTGGTACCCACGCGCCATTTTGGAATAGCAGGTCTCAGCTGTGGTGCCTCCAGCCCACAAGCGGAGCATCAGTCAATGGGAAAGGGAGGGCTCAAGTCATGGGTGCTGGCAACTGCACATCAGCCTCAGCCATCTGATTGGTGCGGTAGCTCTTTTCATATGAGAATGCGCTTTTTAATGCCAATTTGTGTCCTGCAGAAGGAAGGTGGAGAACAGTGCTCTCGCTCAACACAGCACCTTAAGCAAAAAGGTGGTGATCCTTTACACTTAAGTAATAATAGCAATTTTCAAATGGTAGCCATTTGATACCAGTCATGACTTTTGTTGAATCTGTGTATCACCTGAACTATTATTATTTTAAAATCAACTCCATTTTTAAAACCTAAATACTCTGAAAAAGTAAAAATCAGAATGAAAAATAATTAAAAAATATATGTTATGTTATGTTCTGGCTAAAAATTCTCACCTCTCAAGGCTCTGAACCAGAGACCTGTTCTCCATTTGGGAAAATGGCTAGGATTAAAGCAGTGTTAAAACCAAGTCTTTCTCCTCGTTGCAATCAGAGGTTGGCAGTAAACTGAAAAAGGAATAGCTTTATCTTCATTTTTTTTTCAGTGTAACTGAATGAATAATTTGTACCTCCTAAAATCAGAGTATCGCATTGGAATGGATCCCACACTTTGGGGAAGATAAAAGACTGATATAATGGACCTTTCATTTCTGATCATTTATCAGAATTCCATCAGAGCAACAAGACAGAACCAGTTAACTATCTAACAAATGCTGGAACGGGGACTTGCACAGAAGCCCCTCGACTACACTAGGCATGCTACCACTTTCAGCTTCTTCCCCTAGCACTCTCCTCTCAATGCAGTTTCAGCAACTCTTTCATCTTATAGCTTGACATCAACCCCTGCAGAGAGAGTATTCATATACAGTCTTCTTTCAACTGAGTAATTTCTAATAAGGGTACAGATAATTCAAATCCTAATTTCAATTTCATGGTTTATTTCTTTCAGTTGAAAATATATATACATAGGGCTGATAACTGTATATATATATATATTCATGTATATGTGTGAGTTTGAGTTGGTACCTATGTGTCCCCTCAAAACAGCTCAAGTTTGAAAATGAAATGTATTTTAATAAACACTGCCTTTATAATTATTTTAAGTGTAGACATTCTTTGGAGACACCCTATATATATATGCACACACACACAACTATATATATATACACACACTTTATATATCGTATATTAGAACATACATACACACTAGGGAAGCTTGTATATACAGGGGTGGGCAAAAATAGGTTTACAATTGTTAATATGGAAAAAATAATAAAAAATACAAGATTAAACTGTTTTGCATGCTCACAACTGTAAAACTATTTTTGTCCACTCCTGTATATGCCAGTTTATTTGTATTTTGGTAAATAGTTCTGGAATTATAGGGAATCACATTATTTTAAATGTTATGTTTACCTTCATTCAATATACATGCTAATTATCCTCATTTGGATAATTGTCTTGAAAAAACACACCAATAAATGGCTCAGCAAATTGAGATTTTCACGACTAAAAATGAAGGTGAAAAACAGCTTTCATAAAGAACTGATTCTGGCAATTCTAACTTCATTTTATAGGAAGCAATGTCATTTGAAGTCTTAACTCAGCAACTTCAGGGGTATAATTCACACATTATGCTTATGTGAAACCTTCCAAGTATTTAAAACCAGATGAAAGCTGTTAGGTTTTCAGATAAGAAAACTGTAATTTCAACTAGGCCTATAGGTAACTTATAATGTGTGACCAGAAATAAAGGCAATATTAACTACATTTCAGATATAAATTATGTCTGGGCCTTATTAAATATCTCCCAATATTATATTTTAGAATAATAAAAGATTTATGGCATGCTTACTTTATATGCATTACATTATAAAGTCCTCAAAACAACCTCTTTTGAGGTAGGAATTGTTCTTGTTACTATTTACGGATGGGGAAACTGTCTCCAGGTTAAACTTACTTGTATAAGGTCATGCAGCATAGAGGTGATAGAGGTGTGATTTAAACAAAAGTCTTTATTTTTTTAAATTTAAATGTTATTTTTCAATTGCAGCTGACATTCAATATTATTTTGTGTTTCAGTTGAACAAGCATAGTGATAAGACAATTTTATACTTTACAAAGTGTTCCCCCTGATAATTGCAATGTCCACTTGACATCATACATAGTTTTTACAGTATTACAGTGGGGCCTTGACTTATGAGTGTCCCGACTAAAGAGTTTTTCGAGATACCAGCTGTCTCTCTGCCAATTTTTTGCATTGAGTTGATAGAGTTAACGAGCTCCTTAACGAGCTTGGTCTCAGAACGAATTAAACTCGTAAGTCAAGGCCCCACTGTACTGACTATATTCCCAATGCTGTATGTTATATCCCCATGACTCTTGTAACTACCAATTTGTACTACTTAATCCCTTTACCTGGCCTCTAACGCCCCTCCCCTCTGTCAACCACCCATCTTAAACTAAGGTCTGTCTGGCTCTAAAGCCTTAGTTACTCTGGTGAAAATAACCCTTGGTGGTAGGTGGTAGCATTTCTACCCCCTCATCAGAATATGCAATTAAGGCATAGGGAGAGCCAAGCAACTAGATCAAGGCCATTCATGTAGTAAGTGGCAGGGTTAGGATTCTAACCCAGGTCTGTCATTGACTCCACAGCCTACTTATGCTTCCTCTGCCCATTCTTTGCAAAAATCCAGATCTGTCATAGCAGAGAAACAAAGAAGTGCTATCTCTCAACATATTTTATAAATTATACAGGCAGAATTTATTATATAATTTATTGGTTTTTAGCTTTATCTAAGTCTTCCAATGTATTGACATTGCATGCTCTCAGCATAGCAAAACCCAAGATGGGACGGAGGTACCTTTGTGCCTGCTCTGGTGATCTAAGTGTTCTCTAATTGGAGTGACCATAGAATATACCATGCAAACTAGGAAACTTCTGTGAAGGGTAGGTGCACTCTGTAAAATAATTTTGGGCAACAGGTGAAAAGCTTGACCATCCCAGGCAAAGCAGGATATATGGCCACTATCCTGGGAGCATAAAGAATTTCTTAGTGACACTCATAGGCTGGTGTTATCCCTGGGTTCACAGGTTCTGTTAAAACTATTCCCCTGGATGCTGGTTTTAAAATTAATTGAGTGCTTTCAATGTAAATCTGATGAAAAATATATTTATTTTATGTTAATTGATTAATCTAGTTTTAGGGGAAAATTGTCTGACATCAAGCAGGAGGTCTGGAGCCAGAATGGAGCAGATTCTCCTGCCTTTTGGGAGTTTTGTTATCTTGATAGCCAGAGGACTAACAGTAAGGTGTTGCATTTTAACCTCAAGTAAAACATTGATTTGGGGGTTCTGTTTTTGCTGTGGAAGAGTGATGCCTATGAATTCTAGTAACCCCAGAGGAAATATATTGCCTTTGACTTAATCCTTGTTATGAACTTCAGTGTAAGAACTCTTCTACAGTGGACTGTGCTATTTTCATGTTAGCAATGTAATAATTGGAAGCCGAGTTCATGTTCAAAGACTTGGAGTCAGCAACCAATTGTCAAGAAATATAATTTTTAAAAAAATCCCATTTCTAATTACATCAAAAAGAATAAAATACCTAGGAATAAATTTACTAAGAATGTAAAAGACCTATACACAGCAAACTATAAGAAATTGAAGAAGACAGAAATAAATGGCAGGACTTACCATGCTTATTGGTTGGAAGAATTAACATCATTAAATGTCCATACTACCCAAATCAATCTATAAATTCAATAAAATCCCTATCAAAATACCAAAAGAATTCTCAGAACTAGAAAAAATAATCCTAAAATTTATATGGAATTGCAAAAAATCACCTAAGCATTCTTGAGAAAGAAGAAAGGTGGACGCATCATGCTACCTGACATCAAAATATACTACAAGGTTATAGTAATCAAAACAGCATGGTACTGGCATAAAAAACAGACACATAGATCAATGAAACAGAATAGAAAGCCCAGAAATAAACCCATGTCTATAGGGTCAACTAATACATGTCAGAGGAGGCAAGAATATACAGTTGCATAAAGACAGTGTCTTCAGTAAATGATGCTGGGAAAACTGGACAGATACCTGCAAAAAAATAGAACTAGACCATTTTCTTACACCATATACTACAAAAATAAACCCAAAATGGATGAGACTCAATGTAAGACTTGAACCATAAAACTCCTAGAAGAAAACATAAGCAGTAACTCTCTGGCATTACTCTGAGCAATGTTATTTGTATATGTATCCTCCAGTGAGGAAAACAAAAGAAAAAATAAACAAAGGGGACTACACCAAACTAAGGAAACCATCAAGAAAACAAAAAGACAGACTACTGAATGAGAGGAGATATTAGAAAATGATACATCCGATAAGGAGTTAATACCCCAAATATGTAAGGAACTCATATAACTTATCCCTCCAAAAACAAAAAATCCAATATAAAAATGAGCAGAGGACCTGAATAGACATTTCACCCAAAAGGATGTACAGATGGCCAAGAGACCTATGAAAAGATGTTCAACATCACGAATCATCATGGAAATGCAAATTGAAATCACAATGAGATATCACCTCACACATGTCAGAATGGCTATTATCAACAAATTGACAAATGTTGGTGAGGATGTGGAAAAAAGGAAGCCCTCCTGCACTGTTAGTGGGATTGAAATTGGTGCAGCCACTGTGGAAAACAGTTTAGAGGTTCCTCAAAAAATTACACACAGAGCTACCATGTGACCCAGCAATTCCACTTCTGGATATTTATCTGAAGAAATCCAAAACACTAATTTGAAAAGATATATGCACTCCTATGTTTATTACAGCATTATTTACATCAACTGAAGTGTTCATTCATAGATAAATGGATAAAGAGGGAGTACACATATTCAATGGAATATTACTCAGTCATAAAAAAGAAAGAAATTTTACCATTTGTGGCAACATGGGTGGACCTAGAGGCTATTAGGCTAAGTGAAGTGTCAGAGAAAGATAAATACCACTTGATTTCACTTAACATGTGGAATGTACAAAACACAATGAACAAATAACTCAGAAGTTAACTCATAGATACAGAAAATAAATTGATGGTTGCCAGATGGGAGGAGGGGTTGGAGAATGAGTGAAAAGGTGAAAGGGATTAAGAAGTAAAAATTGGCAGTTATAAAAAATCCATGGGGATGTAAAGTGCAGCATAGGGACTATAATCAATGATATTGTAATAACTATGTGTGGTGCTAGGTCGGTACTAGACCTATCAGGGTGATCACCTCCTAAGTTATACAGATGTCTACTCACTAAGCTAAGATAATGTATGTCAACTGTGACCGAAGACAAGTTAAAAAAAGAGAAATCATAGACATGATGGTATGCTATGGAAACAGAAGCACAACCATGGATAACATGGAAAGGGAACAGGACGTTTTGGACAATCATATCTGGCTCCACTGTCTGATCTTGCAACTGGTAATAACTCTGTTAATCATGACATGTAAACTCAGGGAGCCTCAGTTTCTTCATGTCAAGGATTTTATATCTTCCAACTATTAAACATTTTTTTAATGAGCTGAAGTACATAAAATAGTCGGCATATAGGAAGCAAGCCCTAAGCAAATCCTGGCTCTCCACTCCTCTCTTTAGACTTAAAATAGCAGTCACACCCCAAGTTCTAGATCTATACCACATTTTTCACATCAGTCATAAAAAGCCACAATCTATCTTTCTCTTCGCTTCCGTCCTTCCTCCATTTTCCTTTCTTTTCTTCCTCTTGTCCTCCCTCTCTCCGTCTTCTCTTTCTTTTCCACCTCCTTCCCTTCTTTCTCTCTTTTCCCTTCCCCTCCTCTTATTCAAACAAAGACTTATGAAGTGGCCAAATTGTTATAAAATGTACATACTGCACATGGAAAGTAATTTGACAGAATTAAACATTTGACCTTTTAAAAATGAATCATTATCAAAACAATTAGCCATTTAATTAAGCATTAGTTGAGTTAGTTTGCAAGGTCTTTTGGGAAGGATCTCAATGACCATATCTCATAAAGCTAACACAAAGAATGTGCAAAGTGATGAAACAGTTTTCCTCCGGAGGATAAAATTCTTCGTAGCAAATAGATACATGAATATTAACTTTAAATAAAATGCTCTTCAACATTAGTTTGATTCCTTAAAACTAAATAAAAAAATTCAATATGTAACTGTGTAAGTCTCCTACTATCCTTAGATGGGAACTTCTGTTACTGCTCATGGTTGTTTTTATTCTTTTCTTTGACCCTTTTCGTATGGCCTTAATAATAGGTCCTGGAATGGAACCAAAGTCACAAAAGGATCTATAAAAAGGGAATGAAGGAATGTAGATAAAAGAAAGAGGGGGAAGACCAACTGGCAAGGCTCAGTGGTTGAGCTTCGACCTATGAACCAGGAGGTCATGGTTCGATTCCTGGTCAGGACATATGCTGGGGTTGTGGGCTTGATCCCCAGTAGGGAGCATGCAGAAGGCAGCTGATTGATGATACTTTCTCATCACTGATGTTTCTATCTCTCTCTATCCCTCTCCCTATCCCTCAGAAGTCAATAAAAATATTTTTTTTAAAAAGGAGAGAAAGAAAGAGAGGGGAGTTAAGGAATTAAACTCCTTTATCTTGATTTAGGAGATTGTGAGGGCATCTAAGGATTTAATGTATGAACTTATTTTTTCAGTACTTTTTAGCATCAGCAGCTGGGTTCCGGTAATTGAATGCTGATTACTGCATAAAGAAGTGAAAAATAGATGTTAATTAGATAAAATTGTCTGATGAGAACAGCAACGTTTGGGAAACCTGGGCCACAAGAAAGACAGACCTTCTGCAAGTTTGTCAAACAAGGGGAAGTTCCCCTCCTTAAGGCAATCCTCCTTTCTCTGTCCTCTCAAAAATCCTCCTAAACATCCTCAAACAGCCTCTGTCTGCCTCCCAGTGCAGGGTTGGGATGACACTGACTGACATGTACAGTGATGGAAACCTTGTGACTTGGACTCACCTCACCGCCAACCCCAGATCTTTTCACCAGTTCGGCCAGTTTAAGGAATGAAAGGCTTTCCTGTGTTTTTCATGCCAGTCAATGTCTGGGTATTACGTATGGAATGGCACTGAGGCTGTGAGAAGAAATCAGAACAATTTTTCTACCTGGAATGCTCCTCCTCAATTTACCAGAGCTCTCATTCCCTCACTCCCATCCACACTGCCTTGAACACCACCCTACAGAACTGTGTTAACCGACAGCATGGAGGTCTCCAATTTTAGTGCATCCAGAAATCCTTCTCAGAGCAGGGAGGGGTGTAACTATGATTTATTAGATTCAGAAAGTGCCCATGGGTCTTCATTTTTAGTAGGACTCTCAGGCGATTCTGACTCGGGTGATCAGTAGACCACTCCAGTGTAGATTGGAGACTATTCTAAGGAAGTCATACCTCATCAGAGCAGGCGAGACTCCCTCCCTGACTCAAAGAGTTAGCTGTGCGATGGGAGTTCTGAGGCATTTAGAGGGCACTCATCCATAGGAAAGGTCAGTTACTGCCCAGGAAGGCACACTGGATGGAAGGGGGACACGGTGCGGCCCAGCCTCAGGTTTCCAGATGCAGCTTCTGTGGGACTGAAGTTCTGAAAAGGGACGCTAGGCATCCTCGAAGACAGAGTGTAGTTCTGCTGTGCGGTGCATTCCCAGAGGGTGGGGCCATGACATACATAATATGTGTGGAAGTAACTCCTTCCTTTTCCCTTTTACTCAAGAGCGCAAATAGACTTATGAGTAAGTAAAAATGATGCCATTATATGGAGAGTAATTGATTCACTCCGCTCGCTGATGTGGTCAATCATTCACCAACTTCCACACTGTCGCTGTAATTGGTATATGATGACTTACCACACCGCTCACAACTGCTTTGGACACACACAGTACAGAACTTGGAAAAGACAGTTGGCTTTGTCCTTTCTGGACCTGAGAGGATGAGGGTCCCAAGCTGCCATGGTGGGGATTCAGGAAAGGGCCTGTCCTGAGCTGGAATCCTAAGTGACACCCTCCCACCTGCGCCCGCCCCAGGTTCCTCTGCACTCCTCTGGGACTGAGGAAACAGCTCCACAGGAAGACCTTTATTCTCTGCACTTTCACTGGGAGTCATGCAGGTCTTTAGGGAAAGCTTTTGGGCAGCTTTTTGAGTGCTGGAGGTTCAATGTCGTTTTGAAGGACGATGGGAACTTGTGAAAACATAGGACAGAGCCCTCTGGAATCAGCAAAGCCTGCAGGTTCTATTGGGATAACCTAAAAGCCCTTGAAAATCCTGCTTCTCCCCCTACTCACAATGCTGGTCACCATGGCCGTGTCACTGCCACCTGGAGTTACACCCTTTCACTCAGGGATTATCCCAGCACTCAAAGTTCCTGGTCAAAGTGTTATTTTCTCTGTTTACTGAATGAAATTACTGACCATCAGCAGCTGGGTTTAATAGACATGGAGTAGGTAACTAAGATAACCATCAAAGACATTTACTCAAAAGTTGAAACTGCAGCCATCACTGAAACGAGTAGAGGAAGTTCCTTGCTTATCACTTTTACCGAAAGAGAGGGTCAACAGGCCAACAGTATGCATAATCTCAACCTAATTGGGAGACTTCCAATCTTATTTCATGCTAGAAAATTCCAAATGCTACTTGCTTTTAGGAAATGCTTGTGACAAGAGTGAAAAATGGGAGATTTAGAAGCATGATACTAAGTTATCAGACCTGCCCCAGACACACTTCACGTTGCTCATTCTGTTGCCAGAGGCGTTATTGAATGTCTAGACTTGTGATTTGCATTCAGGACTATCAGAGTGAGGACATGGGAGCACTTTTTTCTCATCATGCATTTAGCTTTCGGGGCTTTGACTTCAGAAATAATTATTTCTATACTTAATAGCTGAGGGGTAAATTCTGTGGGTCTGATCCACATTTTTGGTTACTGGCAAGAATTCAGTCATTAAAGTTAAGTCAATACTGTGATTAACATTCTATTTGATGTGCCAATCTTAGTAATGTTATGTACTATTTCAACTATCTTTCTCTTTAAAAGTCCCTGTTAAGGAAAGCGTGTGTATTTGGTTTGGGATACAAGACCTACTGAAGAGTGGTATGCTGGTAAAATGTTTAACAACCAGTTATCCAAAGAAAAATAAAGGCCTGTTTTCTAGCCTTTGCTGATTTCCATGGTGTAAATACTCCCACCACAGCCATCTAGCTGACCTGTGGAATCAGCACATTTATAAAATTGTGAAAAAGTAACTGTTGACTCTTGAAAATCTGGTATGAGTTGGACCCAATACACAGAGTAACTGGATCCTACTTTTTAAAATTAAATAGCTCCATTCATATGAGTCTGGGCAATACTTTATATATTGTATATAAACTTTCTGTGATCAAATGTGGCAGCAAATCCACTGTATTCTTAAACAGTTGTTGTTGGGTTCAAAATACTGGTGTGCCTTATTTTATAAGACTGTTTCGGAGGAAGGAGCTACAAGTGACTTGAAAATATCTCAAATTCATTACAGGAGAAACTAACAACTAACAAAAGAAATTATATTTGCCTATCAAATAAAACTTTCTTCTGTTAAAAAAGTAGATATTTATCTATTGTGTTACTACATGTTCACATTTGGAAGCACAGTGAAAGGTGAAAATGTAGAGAGAGAGGCTCTTAATCATAATTGCTGCTGCTGATTCGAAAGGAAGTGTCTTGAAGACTGGAAGGCAGCACAGACTGATGGTTAAGCCTGTGGGTCAGGCTGGTTTACCACCTACCACCTGGATTAGTGAACTTGGGGAAGTTACTTAACTTGTCTGCCTCAATTTTCCCTGTAAAATGAAATAATAATAGTATCCACCTCATAGAATCATCAAACAAGATATACTAGTATATGCTTAGAACAGTGTCCACAATCTCGTAAGGACCACATATTGCTGTTTTTATGGTCACAGAGGCCCAGCAATCTGTGCTCTAACAAGCCTGGAGGTAATTGCAACCCATACTAAAGTTCGAGAATGCTGGTTCAGATTACCATGGGAATCTGTTTGTTCTAGAGAAGTCGACACCCTTTCTAGAAGAGTTGACTGAACACTCTCACATTGCCTATCCCAGAATCACCTGAAAAGCTTATGTAAAATGATCCACATCTGTGTAAAATAGGAGAAAACATTTAAATATATCTTTGCCTCTGTATGAATAGAATAGCCCTGGAAGAACACAAAGATAATATTGGTTACTTCCTGGGGAAGGACCTGGGTAGATAAGAGGCAGAGGTGGGTCTGAAAAAGTTTCTTTTATATACTAATGTTCCTTTTGAATTTTTAATGACACACAATTTAAAAACTTTTGAAATATTGTTAAATAATAGATAGAGTAAAATTATTATATATTATATAATGCTATACATTAAATATATTTAAATATTTAATTTATTTAGTTTATTTAAATATAAATATATATATGAAATGCAGACCTGTGGGTTTTACGCAAAGCACACTAATTCAGAACCCAGAATCAAACCTTTCCTCCATTTCCTTATCCATCAGTTGGCACAAAAATGACTATCCTCATTTCATCACTGGGTCGAATGGGATTAGATCTGACACCATTTCTAAAGTGCAAAGTTAATGTAAAAGGCAATTAAATCTGGCTTCCATGGATTGATTACACATTTATGACATTTTAACAACATTTTGAATTTAGTTGGGACAGAAATCTCTTAACCAGCAAATAGAGTTTCTAAACTACTTAAAAATTACACAAAGCTTATGTCCAAAAATCTATTTCCCCAATAAGAAAATGCAGAGGAGATTAATCGCCTGTCTTTAATCCCATTCCATTGTACAAGTGTATGGATTTTATAGTAGATCTACTACTTCGAAAGAGTTTCTTATTCCAACAGAACAGGGCACATTCGACTCAAATTGATCTACGATGCCCTTGCCAAAAGGGAAGCATTCCCTTTATCTGAATTGTTATTAATTACCTTCCCACAGGCTGTACATTGCCGCATGTGACCCTGCCCACACAGAAGAGGGATGTAAATGAAGTGATGGCTTGAGCAATGAATTAAAACAATCCAGGAAGGTGCTTTCCCTTCCAGCACACAGCCTGCATTGCCACCTTTGTTCCAGTAGATGAAGCTGGAGTTTGAGTGGTGCCCAGAGAGGTGCTGCCCTCAACACCTCTACCGGAAAGGCAGCCTTCTGGGAGGAAAAGGGACTCATTCTCCCAAGAGATCACATTCTGTCCAGTTTTGAAGCAAAGTCGCTTCTCTTCTTTGTAACAGAATTGTCACATCTGGACTTAAACTACTTCTTTCTACTTAGGCAGGTCCAGAGTTTGCTTTTACATAGAATAATTTGAGACCAAACAGCAGGAATTTTTTCAAAAAACCAAACCCTTAATAATAAAGTCATAGTTATAATCTATATGCCAGACATGGTGCTGAGCCTTTCTGTGCATCATCTTACTATTCCTCATGACTCTGTGAATGAGGTCATGCTGTGTATCCCTGATTGACAGATGAGAAATGTAGCCGATGCACATGCTAGTCACAGGTCTGGCTCTGCCATCTGTACTTCTCTCTGCTGCACTATAGCCACATACCCTTCCCCCACTTCTAAAAGAGGCTGTTGAAAATTTTACCTTCTTTCTTTTGAGGGACTAAGTTGTAGGAAGGAGAGTCCTTAGGTTGTAGGAAGGTACACATTTCAATGCTGTACCCTTTATACAGTTCCAGGTGAGTAAATGCTGGGCCAGGAGTCAGCCTAGCTGGAAAAGAAGTGTTTATGTGATAGGAATGAATTATGAGCTGGGCACGCCCATGGTATTTTGCAGAACCTTCTGTATATATTTTTAAAATCTAAGTTTGGTTTCCAGCACATACATCTCTGTGAGAAATCCCTTGAGAAGATTCCACTAGGGCAGCAACACAGACTCCTGTGCCAACTGACTTTTATGTAAATGGGGAAAAAATGAATCGGAAGCAAACACCTGAAAATTCATAAGATGGTGTCTCTCAATAATGATGCAATATTCATGCAAATAGACTCTGGGCATCATGCTCAGATTTGGAGTGTGTTTTTGCTTTTTCTCTTTCAGAAAGGGGAAGACCAGGAAGGAGAAAAGATGCTCACAATCACACCCCAGAAACAAAGGCCAGGGGAAGCGTTCCACAGTCACTCCTAACAGTGTCTGAGAATTCTACCTCCCAACAGACAGCCGGGGCACAGTAAGCTGCTGGGAATAGCCCCACCCTCTGGGGGACTCATTCATTATTCCAGGAGCCAGAGCACTCCAAGGGTGCCCAGCAAGTTTTCCCGTGGCTTACCCTCATCTCAATTGACAATTATTTTTTTGTTTCTGTACATCCTCAGGTTTCCATGATTCCCCAGCTACTAGTATAAATAAAAATAAACAACCCAGGAGCATCTATTACAAATGATAACATTCTAGGGAGAGCTCTTGACTGCATATCCTCAAAAGGCAAGTTTTATTGGAACTAAAAAAAAAAGGATGTGAGTATGATAAACAGCAGCACTATCACTCTACACATTTTAAATATTTCACTACTGTGTTGGTAAAATATTTAAAATGATTATCTGAACTGCTCCCCCATCACACGGGAGCCGGAATATGTCACTCTCCAAAACAACTGTCTGACAACCTCATGTGAGCGCAACGCTTTCCAGAAAACCATTCATGCCTAAGAGTGACTGCGGCTGTTTTTATTTTTAATAGGAAAGAAATGGATCTGAAATTAAATAGGTGCTGAGACGAGGCAGGCAGAGATGTGGCAAGCTGTTCGCCCCGGACCCAGGCTCTGCAAACAAGCTCCGGTAGGCTGCGATGACAACATCATTTTTGGTTCCGTTGAGGGTGTGCTTGGCGGCCTTTAGTTCCCTTGGCCTGCACAGTGCCTCTGGGAAGGGCATCCAAGGAAAGAGCCCCTCATACCTGGCCACGCTCTGAGCATTGTTTGTCCCTTGTGCCCTCGGCTCCTGGGACGGGATGTAAGAGCACTTCAGCTCAGAGTCAGCCTTGGCATTGATCCTGTCCTGTTTTCTAAAAATTTCCCCTGCTGCTTTAGTCTCTAAATGAGCCATCTTTAGCTGACCTGCAATTCAGTGCAACAGATGCCTTGGAAGGACATGGAGCATGTTGCTGGAAGTGGAGCAAACAGGCCATTAATTAGATTTTATTTCTAAGTGGCGTTCTAGGCTGATTTACAATGATCTTTGATACAGAATCTAGCACCAAGGCCTAAGACTCCATCAGGAAGCTCTATGACACTCTCCCACATGTAGATGACCAAATCTAAGGCTGAAAAGTCAAAATGACAAATACAGAAAATTTGTTGATCCTTTTGGACTGATAATTGATACTATTGGTTGAGAGCTTACTATATGCCATATAATCTACATATCGCTTACAGCCCTAAGAGGAAAAGAACATTGTTTCTATTTTATAGAAGAAGCCACGGGCTCAGAGACGTTAAGTTCAAGTTCACACAGCTAGTAAGAGGTGGAAGTGGAATTTGAATGTTGGTCCATGTTGTTCTAAACTCCACGCATTTAATTGTTAAGCCAGAAATAGGAGATGTGCTTCACATTGCACAACAGCTCTATTCCCTGGGAATGATGACCTGAAGCACTGGGTTTTGGTGGCTTCTGAGGCTGAGCGTGGGGGCTCACCAGGAAGGAGGATCAAGCCAATTAGCAGTGTGTGGTGAGTGGCAACGCTCCTGCCAGGAATTGCCATCCTTTCTGCCATTTTACTGCCTCGCAGTCACCAATCTCTATTTTCTGTGAGTTTAACATGTGTGGGAAGGAAATGCAGTAAGTGAAAATCCTAGGTTTGGTATCCCCCTGGTCACTGTTCACTGAGTGATCTTGGGGTTGTCATTTCCTCTCTCTGTTTTTCATATAGTCCCCCCTTATCTGCAGTTTCTCTTTCTGAGGTTTCAGTTACTCATGGTAATCCTCAGCCCTTAAATATTAAACAGAAAATTCCAGAAATAAATAATTCATACATTTTAAATTGTGCACCATTCTGAGTAGTGTGATGAAGTCTCAAGCCCTACCACTCCAACCCACCCAGACACAGTCATCCCTTCGTCCAGCATCTCCACACCCTAGACACTCCCTACCCATTAGTCACTTAGTGGCTATCTCGGTTATCAGATCTACTGTCATAGTCTCACAGTGCTTGTGTTCAAGTAACGCTTATTCTACATAATAATGGTCTCCAAATATGGTTAGCTGGCAATTTGGATATACCAAAGAGAAGCTGGAAAATGCTTCCTGTAAGTGAAGAGGCATCCTATCTAATAAAGAGGGAATATGCAAATTGACCATCACACCATCACAAAGATGGTGGCACCCAGTCCCCTCAGCCCTGCCGGAGTCCCCCAGTCCTTTCAGCCCCACCAGGGGTGGCAGGCCCGCGGTGCTCCTGCCGCCGGAGTCCCACAGTCCTTTCAACCCAGCCGGGGGTGGGAGGGCAGGCAGCAGGTGCACGGTGCGGCTGGACCTGCCCTCAGCCCCCCAGCCACCTAGGGCTGGCCCGAGGCATAGGCAAGCCTTGGATGGCGGCTGCCCAGCCACCCAGGGCTGCCTGAGGCTCAGGTAACCAGAGCTGGCTGAGGCTTGTGCTGCCAGCAGCAGCAGCAGCAGAGGTGTGATGGGGGCGTTGCCTTCCCCTGATCACCGGGTCGCCTCCTGCCACTGAGGGCTCCTGGACTGTGAGAGGGAGCAGGCAAGGCTGAGGGACCCCCCCCCCCTCCAGTGCATGAATTTTCATACACTGGGCCTCAAGTGTGTATATAGGAAAAAAAACAACATAGTATATGTAGGAGTCAGTACTATCTGTGGCTTCAGGCACCCACTGGGGGTCATTAAATGCACCCCCTTTGCATATGGAGGGGACTGCTGTATGATCTGAAAGAATTACATTGGAATTTTGGAATAAAGCCTTTGTATATAAATATATATAGGGATAGGCAAAAGTAAGTTTATAGTTGTTCATATGGAAAATAATACATGTATGCACAACTGTAAATCTACCTTTGCCTACCCTTGTATATTAAAATTATTATACCAACTAAATTGTTTTTAAATTATCTTATGAATTTTATTTGCTTTACATTCTCCTCCTGATAGTAATCTACCTAAATGAAAATTAAAAATAAAATTGAAGTATAATAAAATATGTAATCTTTATATAAAACAGGATGCTGCATTTACCTCCTCTTTAGCATACCTCTGCAATGCCACCAAAACTTGGAAGAGTATTCTACTGTGATCCTTTGATATCAGTGACAATATTAAAATGAAAGATTTCCTGTTATAATAAGTAGAAATCATCCATTATTACATATCAAAGGACACATATCAAAGGTGTACCAAGGGATAAAATGAAACCAACTCTTTCTCAGAATTAAGCAAAAAAAAAAACAACACCAAACAAAAAAAACAAACAACAAAAACAACAACAACACCCTTAATGTAAATGAGAGCCAATGAAAACCAGTGTTGTTTTATACCAGTGATGGTGAACCTATGACACGCATGTCAGAGGTGACATGCAAACTCATTTTTTTGATTGATTTTTCTTTGTTAAATGGCATTTAAATATATAAAATAAATATCAAAAATATAAATCTTTGTTTTACTATGGTTGCAAATATCAAAAAATTTCTATATGTGACATGGCACCAGAGTTAAGTTAGGGTTTTTCAAAATGCTGACACGCCGAGCTCAAAAGGTTCGCCATCACTATTTTATACCCATAAAATGTGCTTCTCATGTGGGTAGTCATTATCATGCACTAATTAAGGAGGCTGGGTTCCAGCCCCACCCTATGTTGACACTGAAGGAGACAGGGCCAGACATACACAGCTCCTATTTCCAACATCAGCTACTGAGTGTTTTAGCTTGTATTTCACTTGGTGGCAATACTTTTGTCTTGATATTGAGAGGCAAAGATGCAAAGGAAGGATTCCTATTTACTCAGGAGAAACAAAATAATGTGTAGTCTTGAAGCTATAGTCAGAAACAGAGGTAGAGAAAGGCATGACTATAATGTATTTGAACTTGCAGGAAGCCAAGTGCCTTTCTATGTCATTCATTCATTCAGTTCCCTTGCAGTGACTAAGCAAGAAACTCTTTTATTAATAATCAATTTGCAGCCCTCCCTGGTTTTGTTCAGTGGATAGAGCATCAGCCTGCAGACTTAAGGGTCCTGGGTTCTATTCTCATCAAGGGCACATGCCGGAGTTTCGGGCTTGATCCCCAGTAGGGGGCGTGCAGGAGCAGCCAATCAATGATTCTCATCATTAATGTTTCTATCTCTCTCTTTCCCTCTCCCTTCCTCAGAAATCAATAAAAGTATATTTTAAAAAATCAATTTGCACATTAAATCTGAGGTCTTCTGCCTTTCCAGAGGGAACTGCCTTTCCAGAATGACATAACAAGTCATAGCCACTGGAGGCACATTGTCTTGGATTGTGGGCAGCCAGTATTACAAATTAATACTTTTTTGCTTCTAAATCCAGGAGACCAAATGCATTGCCATTGCCTTTAAAGGGAATATCTTCAAAGCTTTGATCACCATTAGCCAGATGATTACCATGCCCTTAGCCATCTTCATGAAACAGATGTTGTCTTGGCATTTTTCCAGCTCTCCCTGTGTCATCAAGTCTAACATTCCTTTTTTATTAGTTGGTGTGCTGTTTATTTCTGGCCCAGAGTGATGGGGCTCCTTCTTGGCTCTGCCATGCCGTTGCTTTGGTTTCAGATGTAAGAGGTTGGCCTACCTGGGATGGGTGAGGACATTCCCTTCGCTCTTGCTCAGACCATCTGTGAAGAGCCTCAGGCAGGTTGGGGGGGGCGGGGTTATAAGAAGGCAATAAGAGAAGGGCCCTTTAAGTGGTATTTTTTTCTGGCTTCGGACCCTGTGTTCATGTTTAGCTTCTAATGTGACATAATGAATTATGAACAAAGGTAATTGCAGGACAGGAGTTTAATGTATGAAAGCAAACCACAGGTCAATTAGGAGAGTTGATCAATATTTATATTGCTCTTCAATGAAAGGAAATACCCTGATAGATTTTCCTTGGGATTGCTGATGAGTATTTGCAGTCAACACATGGAGCTTTTCATTGATCTCAGTCAAATTAAAATTTTATTAACAAGCCAGACACCCATCTATATTTTTCTAGAAGTTCTCTTTCTCTGAAAGCCAGTTAATGCGCTCTCTCTCTCTCTCTCTCTCTCTCTCTCCTAACATTTAAGTACCTGCTATGTCCCAAACACTTCCCCATATATGATTCTCACCTAATCCCTCTAACAACATTGTAAGGTCATAGTTTTAATCTCCATTTACAAGTAGGAAAATTGGGGCAGAGAGAAGTGACTTGTCCTTTATCACCAGGTAAGAAAAAGCAAAACATGGACTCAGACGGTCCTGGTTTTCTCTGACCATAAAGATGATGGGAAAGGATAAAGGATGAGGCTGACCAGGAAGTGTCCCTGGACCAGTAAGCCTAGGAGCGGCCTTAACCCACCGGGGAGGCCTGAGGGTGCTGCTCCTGCCTTGATCAGAGAACGGAGCTTCATGCTCATGTACATGAGCAAAGGGCCAGCGAGTCCAACGTGGCAGCTCCAAGACAGGAACAGAATGCAGTACATGTGGCCCTAAAGCCTTTGAGACTCACTTCGGTGCCTTGGTTTTAGGCGGTGATAAAGCAAATACAGTAGTATTTCCAACAGTATTGCTACGCCCTGGCTGTTTAGACTGAGTCTCCTCACTTTGTTCAAAGGCTGGTTTTAGACATCCAAGCACCATGCACCGGGTTAGATAGTTTGAGGTTTAATCAATAAAATTGAGTAGGAAAGAACGCAGGAGCCACACTGCCGCTTCCAGGCTCGCTGCACTGGGCAGACACTCCGTTCCCGCCTTGCGTTTGATCTACAGACTCTCCGTGAAAACGGTAACTTTTCCTTCCTGCATGAAATTTTAAATTCCAGCTTGCAGCGTGTCCTGTGGGCCGCGGGGTTACCCTGGCAATCAGCTCTTGAAGCGGCCGGACTTTATCTGAGAAGCGTCTTAATGAAGATTACATTACAGGTCAGAATTCTGTCTCTGTTCCGCTTTCACACATCGGGGCCCTGTTCCCAAATGGATGATCTAATGCATACTCAACAATTTCCTCATAAATATACCACACGCACTTTATCAGCAGGCCACTGCCAGGAATCAGATCTTCTGTATAAAGGAAATGG
The DNA here is from genome assembly GCF_000412655.1 of Myotis brandtii. NCBI lineage: Eukaryota > Metazoa > Chordata > Mammalia > Chiroptera > Vespertilionidae > Myotis > Myotis brandtii. Next base: position 113,122 of record NW_005367844.1, on the reverse strand, counting down.
AATATACTTTAGCAGCTAATGTGTGAGAGATTTCCAGAAATGGGAGAAACAGTGCAGGGTGGTGAAAACACACATAGGTATGCAAATAAAAACAGGCACACATGCGCACACACGCGTGCACAAATTAATGCTTACTTAGTGCTTCCTACATGCCAGTTCTGACCTAAGAACATGATATGCATTAACTCAATTCCCCTGACAACCCAATGCAGTAGGTTCTGCTTTCTTCCCATTTTGAGAACAGGAAACGGAGGCACAAAACAGTGAGGTGATGTGCCTACCTTAGCTCACACAGGTAATAAGTGGCAAAATTGGGATGTTAATACTGAGCAACCTGGGTAAGGAGGAGGCACCCTTCACTACCCTACTATCCCGGCTCCCGGTCTGTCCTGAGAGCAGAGAACCTGGTGTGAATCTCTACCCTGCTTTGTGATCTTGGACAAGTCACTCCAATGAAGCTCCGCCTGTCTTCCTGTTTGCAAACTGCGGCTGATAATAACGCCTCCTGACAGCTGAGAGGAGTTAAACAGAAAATAGGGTGTTTTGTAAACGGTGAAGTGCTGTATACACATCATCTATTATCAGTTGTGGATGCAGCGCACAGTCACACTGTGTCTCTCCCACCTGGTTCTCTGTTTGCCCCGGCTCCATCCCACAATGAACCAGACACAGAAAAACACATACCAATTTCTAATTAAATACATGCAAGCAGTCCTTGAAATATATTCATACAGCATGATTACTGCATCATTTCATGTCGCAGAGACATCAGGGAATTGATTTCAGAGCAATGGGAGCAAATTCTGCCATCTAGTTATGAAAATGCATGCAAGGTATAGGCTCTATAAATCTAAGCACTATCTCAAAAAGTAGGTGTTAATAGTAGAGATAGTATCATCATCAAAACAATGAAACTGGTGAAGATGGGAATTAAGTGCTTGTCAATTTCTGTGCCTCTAGCTCTGAAGTAGACACCATAGCTAGTTCTTGTTCTTTAAATTTTTACATTCTAGAGCAGTGGTTCTCAACCTTCTGGCCCTTTAAATACAGTTCTTCATGTTGTGACTCAACCATAAAATTATTTTCGTTGCTACTTCATAACTGTAATGTTGCTACTGTTATGAATCGTAATGTAAATATCTGATATGCAGGATGGTCTTAGGCGGCCCCTGTGAAAGGGTCGTTCGACCACCAAAGGGGTTGCGACCCACAAGTTGAGAACCGCTGTTCTAGAGGAAGAGTAGGGTGAGAAGATTGACCTTGACCAAAATCTACTAGTTTATATTCATCCTCTATCACTTTTTAAAATCCTTGTAATACCCTATATGGTGATATTAGTACTACAGTGGGGCCTTGACTTACGAGTTTAATTCGTTCCGTGACGGAGCTTGTAACTCAAATTACTCATATGTCAAATCTTAAAGTGAACGAGTGAGACACGTGATGCTGGGCTGATGTTGTGGCGTTCACTGTGACGTTCGCTGCACCAACTAGCGGTGGAGTATCTGAAGCTGGCTCATAACCCGAATTTTAGCTCGCAACTCAAAGCAAAAAATTGGCCGAGAGACAGCTCGTATCTCGCAAAACTCGTTAGTCGGGACGCTCGTAAGTCAAGGCCCCACTGTACTCCCATTTTACAAATGGGGAAAAGAGTTCGTTTAAATTACTTGTTCAAGTTGTAATTATCACAGTTGGGGAAGGGAAGAGAATGGGGTATTTAATTATAAGATAAAAGCCATAAACAATGGTGTTTGGGGGAGATATTAAACTGAAGTAATCATTTCTGTTTTAAAAGGAAATTAGGTACATGTGTCTCTTGACTCTCTGAATTATTTTAGTTGACAGTTAGATGCGATATAAATACGTGGAAATGAGACAACAGAACTGTTGTGACATCCTTCTTTTTGAATGAGGAGAGCGGGCGTGTCTGCCAGTCGCTTCTCACTCTTCAAGATAAGTGTCATAACACATCAGCTATGTGCATCATGTATACACAATGTGTGTTTATTTTTTCTCCCACATCCTTTTGGTTCTGAATCTGCTTTGATGTGAAAGTGTGATCATTTTAGTCAAAATAGTATTTCAAATTTACAGTGATACAGGATGAATAAGTTCCAGAGAAATACTCTACAAGATAGTGCCTGTTGTTAACAAGAGTTACTTGTGTACTTCAACATTTGTTACCAGGGTAGACCTCATTTTAAGTGTTCTTGCCACAAAGCAAACAAACAAAGAAACAGGACAGAAGACAACTTTTTGAAGTGATGAAAATGTTTCTGACCTGGATTGCAGTGATGTTAGCATGAGTGTTTACATATGTCCAAACTCACCAACTGTGTACATTTGTTATGTGCAGTTTCTTTTTGAATACCAATTCCTTAATAAATCTGGAAAAAGAAATAAATATGATTTTATTTCCCTTTTTAAAAAAATGTAGCTTCTCCATAACAAAGCACCAGGCATACAGTTCACAGTATGCATCCAACATAAAAAGTTAGGATACCCCCAATTTTTCCCTCTTCTCACATACTGCCAAGCCAAGACACTACAGTTGGATCCTGGAAGTCCTTCCCTGCAATTCTTTCCTGATAAATCAGCTGTGCACGTTGGTACATTAATTATGCCAACTTCCTGAGTCATTGATTCCTCATCTGTAAATTGAGGATGATAGTACTGAACTCTTAGGAGTGTTATTGGTATTAATTCATAAAACATGAGAAAAAGTTTAGCACAAAGTAAGGCTACATAGTAGGTGGGAAATATTTATAATGCTCAATTAGTGTTTATTACTATCACTCATGTTTGTATTATTTTATTATTCTATTGGCTGAGAGAAATATAGTCTGCATATGCAAAATCTTGTAATTCTTCAACACTTCCCTCAATATTTCAGTAAACTGAATGGAAAAAAAAGATCAAATAGCAAGCGCAAACAGATTGTAGTGAAGTGAGAATTGCCATGGCCAGAGGAAGGTAAAAATCAAACTGCACACATTCTTTAGTCATTCTGGATGGAACTGAGGATTTTCAATTCTCTCTCTAGCTTGAGACACTTCTTTCCACTGGGAAACACTCAAAAATCACGTGTGTGTGTGTGTGTGTGTGTGTGTGTGTGTGTGTATGTGTATGTATGTATATATATATACAAAATTTGCCCAAGGTCACAAGGCTTATATAACAGAGAGACATGTTATTCTCAGGAATGTCTCTTAGAAAGGGAATTCTATTTTGGGGGAGAGTATTTTGCTTGTTGATAAATGGTACCTGGTACCTGGTTTGACAGAATTATGTACAAGCCTTGGGTTGGAACTGGCTTCTGAGGAGGGAGAGAGGAAATAGCAAGAGGAGACAGAGGGGCGAGACAGTAGAAGGTAGTCCACTGCCTGGTGTGACATCTGCTAGTGATGTGCCACCCCTCCAACCCCGTCACCCCCCCCATCTTCAGTACATCCTCCAAAAAAGAAAAAGAGAGAGAGAGAGAAATAAAGAAAAAAGAAAGGAAGGAAAGAGAGAAAGAAAAAAATTGAGATTGAGAGAGGTAGGGAGAGAAAGGAAAGAAAAGGGAGGGAGGGAGAGAGAGGAAAAGAGAGAGAGAGAGAGAGAGAGAGAGAGAGAGAGAGAGAGACAGACACTGGGACAAAGGGCAGAGGACTGCTTTGAAGTCAGCACCCAGGACTCCTGCAAGCAGAAGCATGACGAAGTAAGGCATTCACAGCCATTATAGGAGTGAGGTTAATATGCTCAAGCTCTATGATGGGTGTTCTCCCACCATCCAAGAGAATAAGGGCTTCCTGTCAATCATTTCCTCAAATTAGAGTCAGGAAGACCTGCTCTTGGGGCTATTTTCACTCAATATCACTTATGATCAACTTGTTTTGTGAGCCTGGGGTAATGATTAACTTATCTCCATCTCAGTCTCCTACTCAATAAAATGGAGTTCAGAACCCAACCCTAAATGATATTAATGAAATGAGACAACATTCACAGTGAGCCCAATTTCTGTCATACCAGATCTTTTTAATACGTAGTTTTCAGTTTTGAATCTGAATGAAACATTTTCGAGGGTGAAGTATGTCTACAGGTAGGGAACAGTTTCTCTCTTCAAATCTCATTGGTTTAAGTATAGATTAGACCTTCAACTTCAGCTTTGTAAGTACTATGCCCCTAACAGCTCAGACCACTGTTGTATTAAATTAACAACATCTTTGCTTTGCAATTGTTTACTTTGAATTTCAGAAACCTCCTTTGGCCATGGGCGAAGTGACATGACACATGTCGGCAATCCTCTGGCTTTACACATACATGATATTATCTGTTGCTCAGACTGTAGCCTTGGAAAGATTCTATAAAATCATGTGGAGCTATACAGTTCTGTTAGGGGCAGAAATAGAATAGTGGAGACTAGCTATAATTATAAGAAATATTAATCATGCTCTGTTAACTGTGATTATTCTGTTCTGATTAGAGAAGCACATTCTAATCTGGCTGAGAGTTGTACGCCCCAGGACAGGAATGCAAAACAGTCTCCTTTTTCTGAGAACTGCCTATCATCGTGGAAAGATGAACAACCTTGTTGCTGAGATGATCTGGTTCTGGAGGTGCCCACCACCTACAACCCCAGCCTGCATTGCCTATAACCTGTAACCATTATAACTTGGCTGCTTTCCCATAACCCCTACTTTCCCATGTACTAATAATCTTTGTCCCTCTACCCAATATAAGCAGCTGGCTTAGGGGGAGGAGCAGAGCAGATTTTTGTGGATGACCTGCTGCTCTCCCATATTGCTAGCATTATTAGAATAAACACTCACATATGATTCAATCATGTATCTGCTTATGGGAATTGGCTCAAATAGTGACAGGCAGCCCAGACCCATTTATTATCCGGTTTCAGTTACACTTACAATGGAATGAGGTGCTCAACTTCATTTGACTCTTTGAAATAAATAAAAACAAAACAAAAAACACAAAACCCAAAAGCCCCAAACCTGACTGACCTCCCCTCAAGCCTGCTGTTTTCCCCGGCTCTTTCCATCTCTGTAAACGGTACCACAAAGCATCCAGTTGCTCAGGGCAAAAATCTAGAGTAATATTGATTACTCTCTTTCTCACAACTCCCTCATCTAATTCATTAGCAACAGGATTAGTTGCTGTTTCTTTAAAAGATACTATTTCTCACTACTCTTATCACTCCCTAGTTCAAGCCATGATTCTCTCTTGCCTGGGTGACTGCTGTAGCCTCCTCATCTCCTTTCTGGACAGTTGCTCACACACTGGCCCCTCTCATTTTCATGTAGCATGCAGAGCAATCACGTCATTCTTCCTCCACTCTTTACCCTTATTGCTTCCAAGTACAGATAGAAAAACTCTTTCATTATACTTAAACCAGGTTTACGAGGCTAATACTTTCCTTCTTTATCCTTTATTCCTTCTTCTGTAGCTACACTAACTTTATTGATATTTTTGAAAGTTGTCAGATCTCTCCCACCTGGAGACATTTGCAATCTCTCTTCCTTCTTCCTGGGAAGCTCATCCCCAGATCTTTGGATGGCTTAATCCTTCACTAAGTCCAGGACTCCCTTCAAAGGCCCACTTATCATTCCACTCACCCTGATTTATTGTTGTTCAAGCCTCTCTCACTCTTTAGGATTATAGTATATATTTGTTTGCTCATTTTTTATTGCCTACCTTCCCAATAGAATATAAGCTCCATTTATATGACAAATTTATTTCTATCCGTTGATTCATCTTCAAAGTATACAGTGTGTTTTCAATAAGTACTTGTTGAATCACTGATGGACTGCACTGTGTGTATGTGTGCATGTGTGTGTGTGTACGGGAACCATAGAAAAAACTATACCATGAGTGGAAGTTTCTGGCAGACACTGGGGGATGAAATGCTTTGGAAATACATGAGGTCATTCCAGAAGGCCAACAACATCATCATTTATTCAGCAATTGCATCAACATTATGTGTGGCTGAAACCAAAGACCCATTGATACCGTTGTAAAAAACATAGTTGTTAATAACTGGAAAGGAGCAAAGGGAAAGCCAAATATTATAGGCATGCCCAGTAAAGTCTGGGTGACACAGGGAAGGTACTTTTTTGTCAGTCACACCTGAGAACAGGTCACTGGCCGGAATAGGCCTGGCCACTGCAAGCATGCAAAGCTCCTAAATGTAGGAGGTTTCTCTTTTGCTCTCTTGGTTCCTGCTCCTGGCTTGCTATGGGCTTGTTGGACTCTCATGCTCCTGCTTTCACCCACATCACCCATGTTGTAGCTCATCCGTCAATTGTGTGGGGCCCACATGGCTCAGAGTCATGTGGACCCCACACACAATTGACGGATGGACTATAACTAGCCTAATGCTAAACTGGGCCCAACTCTACCATAGAACAGAAAGTCTGGACACTGGCTTTGCTTCTAGCTCTACTCAATCCCCAGTTGTACATCTTCCAGGACTGGATTAAGGGAAATGGGACTTTTGAACTGCAGGGATGTAATTCCATGCAAATAAGCTTTCTACCACATCTCATTCTCCCGTGGGGCCTCCAGAAATGCTAATTCCAGTGGCACCCCAAGAACCCCACTCCCACTAGCAACAGAGAAACACCATCCACACATTTCTCTGATAACACCATGATCAGAACAAAAAGACACAGAAAACAATGGGTCAAACACTGTACTGCACTCTTTCATATATATTGTCTCATTTAGTTTCACCCCAACAAGACAGATATCTTTCTCATTTGGACCAGAGGAGTAACTAACAACCTGGAAAGTTTACTTGACCTAGTTCACCCAAAAAAGTGGTGGAGTCTGGATTTGAACCCGAGTTTTATGTCTGTAAGTCTACTGCTGTCTATGTTGTTTCTATGTTTCTACCACTTTTAGGAAAACTCAATAGAATGAAATAGAAGAGAAGAGGAGTAAGGAGTCATCTCATTAGAGGTCTCAATCAAGCCGCATTTCTCCATAAATCCACCATGTAGCTCCAGCATGTATTAAGCAGTCATTCTCTCAAATGAATGAGTAACTCTCATTTAACAAACAAAACATGCTTCCTTCCACTCTTACTGATTATAAACATGGTCCAATAATTACATCAAATCTTATAAAATTGTTAATATTCTACCATTTTTTTTCTACAAAAGTAGCAATTCAACATGATTGAACCTAATAGAAGGTGCATTCTTTGAAGGCAGGAATTACATCTATTATCCTTTTACCTCTACTACTTTTTGACTGGTTAATATTTGTCCCTAAGAGATGTTAGCAGAAATGCAATGGCCCTCATACAAATGTGGAGGCAAGACATGATGGCCTATATTTTTCAGCACATTGAGTCTATTTTATAAATGTCATTGGGCTTTAGTTACACTGCAAAGACCACACTTATGGCACCAATCTCCCTATTTCTTTTACCTCAGTAGAGAACTTCACCTACTGAAGTTTTAAATTAGCCAATTAAAAGAGGTGAAAGCAAGGGCATTTATAAAAGGAACAACTCATAACTACCATTTACTATGCCATTTACTATGTTCTGGGCATGATGCACTATGACAAGTAAGTGCTTTATGTACACTCTCACAATGAGTCTATAACAATCCTGTGAGAAGGAATACTAGCCCCATTTCATAGATGAGGAGATTAAAGCATTTAATGTTAGAGTAAGCTGACCAATGCTACAGGCCAGTATGTAGAAGAGTCAGGATTAAAACCCAAGTCTGTCTGACAGAGTCTGATATACTGCATCACCCTGACAAGGAGGCATTGGTTGCTGTGCTCCCTGTAGGAATAAGACTCGGATGTCATGGAAACAAGCTTCACACACTAACCCTGCTAATGGCATCCATTTTCCCTACTGTGCCTAAAAAAAGAGAACTGATTTTGCTCTGCTTAAAGAAGCCAAGGACTTCAGAACTGCTGGTGTAAAGAGCCACTTTGAATGGGGTGAGCAGCCTCTCTCAGCCTATTTCCTATTAAATACAACTGAGTAGGCCAGGGCCATCACAGGTAAACCTCACACCACACAGCGGGGCCAGCAAAACATCAAAAATCAAGGGAAAACAATACCAACCCTAAAAGTTAGTCTAAGCTCCGTTTTTCTTTCTCAGAATACTTATCTTCAGGTGCTCACACCACTACATAAGGCACTTGTCTAAGCACAGTAAATAAACCACAAATATATATAAAGAAGGGTTTCCCTGCATTGAAGTGAGTTATTGAGAACGTCTATAGCTTTCTCTGAAGAGCTTAGAGCGAGGGTGATTTTTTCCTCTCTGGGATAATTCACTTGTGATTTTGGCCTTTTCCGCTCAGAGTAAACAAATGGACTAGGTGACGTCCAAGATTGCCCCATAAGCCCTAAAGATTTGTGCTCAAATGGTAAATCAAACAAAGAGGGTCCAGAGCTCCACCTGCGCTCTTCCTCACCAGCCACCTTAATTAGCACCGTTCCCGAAGGCGGGGCAATTGAGCAGTGGAGCTGGAGGCAGTAAAAAGGATCCAGACAGAAAGGGGGGAGTGGACAGCACAAAGGGCAACTTTGAACACAACTGAAGTACTGACTATGAAAACATAGGCCCTACATATATAGTGTCTCAAATCCTTATAATTTCTAACATTTAGTAGTAACCCCAACAAGACCTATAAGTAGGTAAAAAAAATAGGAAAGCTTTTAAATCTCAGCCATAGAAACAACAGCTACATAGATTATGATATACTGACTCAAAATAATGTATGCATTGTCATTAATCTTATATAATAAAAGCCTAATATGCAAATCAACCAAACGGCAGAATGACCAGCTGCTATGACATTCATTGACCACCAGGGGCAGACGCTCAATGCAGGAGCTGCCCCCAGCCTGCAGTTCCAAGGCCAGCCAAGATAGTGCCATTGGGGGCCCTCTGATCGCCCCACTGGTCACCCCACAGATCGGCTCCGATCACTGGCCAGGCCTAGGGACCCTATCATGCATGAATTTTGTGCACCGGGCCTCTAGTTTATTCAGTAATTATTTCTTGAATCTATATGCCATACCCTGAGAAAATTGGTAGAGCTGAGGAAAGGGAAATAGTGGAAATAGTCTTGGTGGAAATAGTCTAGCAGGTAGATAAAAGAAGAAAAAGACAAGAAAACAATTACAGAATGGTAAATGTGACAGCAGAGGTGAGATTATAATACCCCTGGGAAAATAGAGGGAATGACCATTGCAGCCAGACAATTAGTAATTTTAGGAGTGTATGTAGCAATTGGGAAAAAGTTTAATGATATAATAGAGAGAAAATGAATAAATAAAATTGGGTTAATACTATGGGCATACATATGCATATGGACAGACATTAAAAGGCTATGAGAGAAGGTGAAGCTGATAGGTTTAGGTGGCAGTTTTGTGGTTGGTTTTTCTGGTTTGCTGCCTTTTTTATATTTTTTAACAATTGGAAATTTGGTGAGGAAACATTAACTAAGTAAGTGGAACATCTTGTGAGGAACATCACTTCCTAAAATGGATGAGAGAAGGTGCAGGAGCAAACTGATGGGTTTCCTCTGAGAGGCACATGAAGCTGATGTGTGGATCAACTTCATCACCACTGAAAAGGCCACTTGAAGAACAACAAGAAGCATTTTTCCCTGATATGAATGGGAATATGTTGTCATTAGTCAAGAAGCTAACTGTAGAATCAATAATTCTGTGGACAAAAGGCATTAATCACTTAACCAGGATTAATGCAAAAGATTTACTGACTGATATGCTAAATTTATGAATGATGCTAACATTTGCCCACTTTTCTGGAGGTAGGATTAATGTTTAAAGTACAGGTGAATTTAGGATTCTAATATCATATGTTGTATTGGTGATTTTTTTCCCCCTTTCCCTTTGCCATTTCACATGTATCCTAGGTTAAGAAATAATTTTTCCTTCCTTTCTTTCTTTCCTTTTTTTTTTTTTTGGTAACAGTAGTATTTTGAGACTGGATTCTAGATAAGTTTTCATCTTATCCTTGGCTCCTCGTGAACAATGTACTAGCATTAACTCTAACTTCTTCATTTTGGGTCCTATTCATCATTAAAAGTCCACATCAAGCTGCACTCCTTCCATGAAATCTTTCCTGTCAACCACAAACCCCAAATAGATTTCTTTTCTCTTTTCTTAACTCCTGCCTCTTTAAGTATACATAGGTTAATACCTGATCATTCCTTACTATCTAAATATTTATGTGTGCTGGTCTTCATTACTATAATTAATTGTACATTCCCTAAAGGGGGTAATTTTATCTTTTACTACTTACCCCTAGTACCTAGCATAGGGCTGAAAACATATAAAGAGATCAACATATGCTTATTTTTAATAAAAAGAGTAATTTATACTTTCACATCACACATAACAGACATATCTATTGTTATCAGCCTTAGATGACACAGGTTTTAAAGAACCTGTTGTGTAGGGATATGTCGAATTGAATTTTTAATCTCCCAAAGAGGAATTTAATATTTACATACTTATATTAAGCAAGATTCTTTGCAAAATCATTAGTTACATCTGACACATAGTGGTCCTTGCTGGTTTTCTACCACATTTAATCAAAGCCCAGGATGACTTTCTGCAACATCTGTAACTGGGTGAACCACGTGGGCTATTCAAGGTCAGGGCTAATTATCTATATTTGCACCCACCTGGCAGATGTGAAAGGCCTAAGATATGCTAGCACTCGTTAATTGAGTATCAAGCTGTTCTCTGCAGAATTCAGCAAAACTCCAGCTGAAATATAATGGCATTCATTTTGAGGTAAAATTCCCAGGTCATTAAACACTTTGAGAAGTGATTCTTTCTGGGATAAGTGAGAGGATTTGAATCCACATGAGCTACAATCGGATTCTGTTCCTAAAAGCTCTGTGACCTTGGACAGAGCCCTTCCCTTGCTGAACCTCAGGCTCCTGCCTATAACATAAAGTTGTCTTACTAACGCATCGCTGAGTACTGTTTCTGCTCAGACTGTGATTCTTTACTATTCAATGGAATACTTTGGGCTACTTTTTATTGTGTATTTACTATGTGCCAGGAAATAGGCTTTTATGAATTTGCACTGTGCACCAGGCTGAAATTAAGCCATCATGGATTTAACCAGAATGAAGGTATCTTTGCTAACATATATCTGTTCACCTTGTCTGAAAGCTACTAATAAGCCAGTAAAGCATTCTCTCTCTCTGAGACCTAATAGTTCTAAAGAAAGTTGGAGACTACAGTCATTTTCCAGCCGCCAAGTAAGCCATTCATTCCCGAAGTATGTTCAGTGGAGCCCCTGATAATCCTTTCAAATTGTGGGCTTCTAAGGTATTTATTCTAAATGGGTTTCCGGAAATGAGTTCATACACAATCTTTTTTCTGGAGTGGACCTCAGTCTGTGACATAGTGGCTAAAAGTTATAATGTGTTAGTTGTTTCCAAGATAGCTGCCACCAATACTCTTTCCCCTGAACACACAGGCCCCTCTGCCCTTGAGAGGGAAGGTCCACTTCTCTTCCCAGTTGATCTGGGCTGGCCTATGGCTACTCCCATCAACAGAACACAAAGGAAGTGTTGCCCTGCGGCTTCTGAGGCCAGGCCACTCCGTGCACTTCAGCCCCATTGGAACCTTCTGGAATGCCCACTCTGGGGAGACCAGCTGCCATGGAAGAAGCCCAGCTGCTTTCAGCCACCATGCTGTGGGGAGGCCCACGCTAGCCATGACCCATGGCTCAGGTAGAGATGCTGGACTAGCCCTCAGATGTTCCAGCCATTCCAGCCCTGGCGTTAGTAAGGGGGCTTCAGACGCCTCCTAGCCAACCACCATTTGATTGCAGGTATGCGAGGTCTGAGGCAAGGACGGCCCAGCGGAGGCCTACACCTCCCAGTGCATGGGGGATCAGAATAATGATTCTTTCAAGCCTCTACATTTTGGGGTGGTTTGGTATGCCAGATAAATAGAAAATTCACCAAGTTCAGAAGACCATGGAAGGTAGAAATTAATTTATATGACTGAAGTCACTCAGATTCTACTAGAAATTGTAGATTAGAGTCAGCCCTTACTTGCTGTACAGATGGAAATCTTGGTAGAAGAGAGAATTCAGGCATACAAAGGAGTGCAGAATCAAGAATCGAAAGGTCCACGGAGCCTCAACACAATTGTACCTCAAGGAGGAAAGACACGTTGGGCCTGGACCTCAGGTTCCAGGTTAGTGCTCCTCACTAAAAATCAAACAAAACAAAACAACCAAGACAGAGAAACCAAAATGATTTAGGAAGGCCAGTGAGGAAGCATGAACCACATACTCTTGGGGGATGCCTGCACGCAAGGCTCGGGTGGAAAAGAGGAAGCAATTATGCTATGTGTGCAGGTGCAACCTGCCAGCTGACTGACAGACTCATAACCCCTTCAGCTTAATCAGTGTTTAACCATGATGTATATATATCTGTGTGCATGCACACACATGTGCATGGATGCTTGTGTGTGTGTGTGTGTGTGTGTGTGTGTGTGTGTGGAAGAGTGACAGACCCAACATGAAGGTATTCATTGAGCACCTGCCCTGGAGGCAGTGTATCTGTGGTGGGCGCCTGTTTCCTCTGCTATCTCCGTGGCAGAGATGGCCATGCAGGCTTCCAGGATGCCCTGTTACATGTCTTCCTTTGAAACGCTAGAGAAATACATGATAATGATTACGTCTAAAGTACAATAAAAGATAGACTGTCCAAAGGAGTGCTATAGCTCAAGGGAGAGAGCTCTCTTGGGAACCTCAAACATGTTATTTAACAGAGATATAATGGAAATTGTACATAAGTAGTTAGAGGGCAGAATGGATTTTAAATGACAAAATTCTCCTGTTACTCAATATTAGATCCTCTATCCATGGTGTCAAATCATTGCTACAGTACTTGAAATGAGCCTTTGAGGGGCTGGGTTGTTTTCTAAAACCTCTTTCTCAGATATGCAGCAGTTGTGATATTGATTGCAGACTCTTAAAAGGATAAGCTCAATGAGAAAAGCAGATGTGAATGAGGGAACATGAATTCCCTACATTCACTGAAGAAGTGCTATGGAGAGGGCCATCTAGAATGAGAGATAGGAGCACATGACAGAATGGCACTATTCCCAAATCAAATCATCAGTCAGTGTTTCTAACTTGCAACGTTTTTAACTAAAACAATATTATATAGGACTAGAGGCCCAATGCACAAAATTCGTGCAAGAGTAGGCCTTCCTTTCCCCCAACTGCCGGTACCAGCTTCCCTCTGGCATCTAGGACCCAGGCTTCCCTCACAGCCCTGGCTTCATCTGGAAGGTCATCCAGAAGGATGTCTGGCCTAATTAGCATATTATGCTTTTATTATTATAGATGGTTAGCCTTGCTAGGTAGCCTTCAACATACTCTGGGGCAGACAGTGGTATTCATAGGCCTAACAGAAAGAGAAGGAGAAAGAAAATGAAGATTGGGTGTTATTTTCCTCCTGGATCCTTCATTACAAATTTAAAAAATCTGAGTCAATAAGGTTTGGTTGAATTTTTAAATAAAGATAATGTGGAAAATCCTTTCATTACACACAGGACTTTTAGGTGGTTCTATGCTTGTCAACTGCCTAACTTCACTTACTGGAATTTCAGCCTCTGTATTTTGACACCCTATTCCATGAGACAATCATTTACTGAGCACCACCTGAATGCTCAACACTGTGCTAAGTGCTGTAGAGCAAGAATTGTGACATTTTTTGGACTTCATAGACTTGTAGCATTTTAAAAAGTGGGGATGCCATAAAGTTGATGTATCTTTTTTATTTGCCAAGAAAATGTCCCTATAAGAAAACAACTTTTCTACTGCCTATTCTCATAGCTATTCTTCATTGTAGCCAGTGGAAACTTCACCCAGGCTCTCAGCGGAGAGTCACTGTTCTGTGCAGCCCCTAAAATCAATACAAAACATTCCCACCCACCCAGTCTCCTCCTGACATGTCGGCTTAATAAGTAGTTGAACCGTGCTTAAAATTGATATTCCTATCGAGACTATTACGAATTACTCTCATAAAATATTTTAGATTCACTCATTGTTACGTAGCAATTTAATGTCCTTTAATTCTAGGCGTTATCTGTTTAGGAGTCATAATCACCATCAACATATTTTTACAAGGTTTTAAAAAAAGTTTTTTAATCTAGTACAGAGGTTTTCAAAACTACTTTAAACACACACACACACACCCCATAGAAATCTTTCTTCAAACGAAATCTTATTCAGGAAGACCAATATCTATAATAGATCAAAGCGGGCTGTTCTGACTGAAGCAGTCTGTGTGGTTCCCCCTTTCCTTTGTTCCCCCCAAACAGTAGCCCCCAAGACACCTCCACACAACCCCAGGGCTGTGGAGCAGACTCGAACAGACACTGATCTAACAGAACAAAGACTCTAGACTTTTTAAGTCAGAAGAGATCTTAGAGACAATCACAGATACAGAACAGCAGAGCAGGGAGAACCTGAGAGCTCAACTGGTGATTTCCGCTCAATTCACAGGTGAGAAAACCAAGGCCCAGAAGGACTGGAATACCTGTGCCACACACATCGCTACTTAGGGCAGACACATGAGTGAAAGTTAGGATTCTTTTATTCCAGTCACATGCTCTTCTTACCTTACTTGTGTGGAGGTTTTATGTCCAGGGAAATGGCAGGGCCACTTGGAATATAATGATGGAAAGCAGAGAAGAGGAAGCATGAGACAGGAAGAAAATGGAATAAACAAATGGACTAATTCCTCTTCAGTTCAAAGAAAGTAGAAGCTGAGTCACTGTCTACAGGAGTTGTACAATCTAGTTAGGAAAAAACAGCGAGGTACAAAAATAAGAATAATGTTCTAAAAAGACCAACTCTGAGTGATGATACATGAGTTACCGAAACCTTGAACACACCACTGTATTGGAAGTTACACAGACGTGTGAGGAAAAGTTGCCGCCCTGTTATCAAAGTGGGTTTAAATAAAAATCTGGACCAGAATCTGACAATCAAATTTGTAAAACTCGATTGTTTCTCTACACTCGACCTGAGCTGATAGACAGAGAAGCGATGGATTGTTTCTCTACAGCAAGACGGTTA
This sequence comes from Myotis brandtii, assembly GCF_000412655.1. Lineage (NCBI taxonomy): Eukaryota > Metazoa > Chordata > Mammalia > Chiroptera > Vespertilionidae > Myotis > Myotis brandtii. Next base: position 98,003 of record NW_005367844.1, on the reverse strand, counting down.
GACACTTTGGGAGGGGCGCTTGTTGCTTCTCACTGCACAGACCTGCGTTAGGACACAGCGTCCCCATCAGTCAGACTGAGTGTTCCAGTGTGAGCACCGCCCATGTGATCAGCCCCTGAACACAGGTAAGCGGGTCCTGGGAGCACATGGTGCAGCAGCTCTGTGCACCAGCATGGTCTTGTCCACCCTGTGCTCACACGGCCACTGCTCTTCCCTTTCCTCCCTCTGCTGCATTTTCCTTTCTTTTATGCTTCAACTTGTCTCAGTTTGTGTGTGTGTGTGTATGTGTGTGTGTGTGTGTGTGCGTGTGTGTGTGTGTTTTGAATAACTAACTAGACAGTAACTTATTGGTATTTCCCCCTAATCTTTAACAGCAATTTGGAGTAAAAATTCTATTCATATTAAAGACAACGCCATACCCATTCCTATAACATTCATCCATTAGCAAGTGGTTCTAAATTAGGAAGCATTATGTCTGAAAAAGCAGAAACAGACTTCCTAATTTGCCAATTCATTAATTTTTTCAGTTAAATGCCACTAATAATGTTAAAGAAAATTTTTCAAAAAGGACAAGGATTATTTTCACTTTCATATTATAACTGTTTCCATTTGTCTGTCTTCCCATTCAGTATATATATATATATGAATATATATATATGCAGTCCTCGGGTTACGTTGGACTCGACTTACGTCATTTCGTGGTTACGTTGCCATCTCCATTTATAAAAAATAAGTTCCATCACTTCGACGTATGTACATATGTGCTTTATGTTTTTTATTATTTATTTACCACAAGTAAAGGTCAGGAATTGTTATTTTTCTTTTAAATATTTTTTACTGTTTCACTTCATTACTGCTGTGTATGTGCTCCATGTGAGTGACGTAGGTGCTTATGTAGGTGGGTTCCGACTTACAGCGAAAATCACATTACATCACGCCATAGGAATGAATCTCCGATGTAACATACATATATATACACATACACACACACACACACACACACACACACACACACACACACACACACAGTGAGGCAAAATAATTATATACCCC
>NW_005367844.1:96067-96748 GCF_000412655.1 Myotis brandtii | reverse complement strand
ACCTGACGTTTATAGGCAAATTAGCTATAATTTCGCGCTGAAGTTGCTAGAGGGCCAGACTATTATAAATAGGGAAACAGGTTGTTTACCACAATAGTAGAAGTGATTTTTTTCTGAAGATAGGGGTAAACAATGCAATTTAACAGACTTTGAATGTGGGATATATATATAGTATATATATAATCCTATCTAATAAAAGACAAAAAGGGTAATTGACCGTACCTTCACTGCGCTTCCCATTGGCTAATCAGGGCGATATGCAAATTAACTGCCAAGAAAGATGGTGGTTAACCGCCAACAAAGATGGTGGTTAATTTGCATACATAGGCACAATGATGGGAGGCGAAAGGGGAAGGATGAAAGAACGGTGATCGGAAACCCAGGCAGCAGACAAGAGGCGGATAGCAGGGCAAAGGCAGCCCTGGGGGCTGCCTTTGCCCTGCCCCCCAGCCCTGGATCGAAGAACTGGGGCCACCTTTGCCCACCCCCAGCCAGTGATCGCGAAGGGAGAGCCCCGGCCGCAGGCACGACGGCACCCTGGGCACCTGGGCACCCCAGCACCTGACATGCAAAGGATGGGGATGAAATGACTTTTCCCAACCACATCTGCAAATATCCTGGGGAAGGCATCACTGAAGAGTTCACAACAACTCTCTTACTTGGCAAGGAAGTAAACAGTTG
>NW_005367844.1:72356-94582 GCF_000412655.1 Myotis brandtii | reverse complement strand
CTGAAACATTTTTTAAAGTAATTTTTACTTCTTTAGAAAAAATGCCATGGGAAACCATCTGTAATAAAATGCCCATTCTATAAAATAATTCATCTATACTAATAAAAGGGTAATATGCTAATTAGACTGGGAGACCTTCCAGATGTTCTTCTGGACAAAGCCATGGTGGCAGGGCCGAGGTAAAGGCGGTTAGAGGCCAAGAGGGGAGGGCAGTTGTGGGTGATCAGGCTGATGGGGGGCAGGGCCGTTGGGGATAAGCAGACCAGCAGGGGGGCCAGTTGGGGACAAGCAGGCTATCAGTGGGGGTCAGTTGGAGGTGATCAGGACGGGGGAAGGGCAGTTTGGAGTAAGCAGGCCAGCAGAAGGACAGTTGGGGATGAGCAGGCCAGTGGGGAGGGAAAGTAGAGGAGAGCAGGCCAGCAGGGGGGGCAGTTTGGGGTGATCAGGCTGGCGGGGGGGCATTTGGGGGTAAGCAGGCCGGCAGCGGGGGGGAGGGCAGTTGGGGGCAGGCAGGCCGGCAGGCAGAGTAGTTAGAGGCAATCAGGCAGGCAGGCAGGCAGGTGAGCGGTTAGGAGCCAGCAGTCCCGGATTGCGAGAGGGATGTCCGACTGCTGGTTTAGGCCCGATCCCTGTAAACTGGCAGTAGGACATCCTTCGAGGGGTCCCAAATTGGAGAGGGTGCAGGCCAGGCTGAGGAACACACCCTCCCCCGTGCACGAATTTCGTGCACCAGGCTACTAGTATATATATATTAATCTTCACCCAAGGATATTTTTTCATTGATTTTAGAGAGAGGAAAAGAGAGAGAGAAACATCAATTGGTTATTGGTTGCCTCCTGTATGTGCCCTGATCCAGAATCAAACCACAACCTAGGTATGCGCCCTGACCGGAACCTGCAACCTTTTGGTGTATGGGATGACACTTCAACCAACTGAGCCACCCAGCCAGGGCTATATTCTTATGTTTTAAAAATAGTTGAAATCATGATGTGTCATGTAATTTTGCTTTCTATTCCAATCACTCTACATACTGTAAACATGTGTTCATGTTGCTACCCAGTCTCTTTCTCAGGGCGAACCAAGCCAATGTCCATGGAGAGAGGTAAGTATGAAAACTAGTTACCTTGGTTGGGACCGAGTGACTCTCTCTTTTGAACCTCACTATATGCAAACACCGAGGAAATGCAAATGTTGCTGGTTTCAAAGTATTTTTAAAAAAATATCCACCTGAAAACGGTGAATTTGGACTGATTGAAAGAATATTTTAACCAAACACTAACATGCTTTCTTTTTAGGGACAACGAAATAACTGAGTTAACCTTCAGTACAACTTGTATATCTGTCTTGGGACACTGGGGTCATTAGCTCTTTATTAACCTACCTTTTTTATACAGTATATTATCTTTAAAAATTATGCACCTAATCCTCAGCAGTGGTAATTAATCACTTCCTATGAAAGGTTCTTGATCCTTGTGTTTTTTGTACACTTTAAATTATCAAACAGTATATTGTTTAAATTTAACATATTTGTTAATTACATTTGTTAAATTAAAATATATTGTTTATTTATAAAGTGTACTTAATTAATTTGTTAAATTAAAGTATATTGTTTAAACTTAACATATTTTTTGTTTTTTTTTTAAATATATTTTATTGATTTTTTACAGAGAGGAAGGGAGAGGGATAGAGAGTTAGAAACATCGATCAGCTACCTCCTGCACACCCCCTACTGGGGATGTGCCCGCAACCAAGGTACATGCCCTTGACTGGAATCGAACCTGGGACCCTTCCGTCCGCAGGCCGACGCTCTATCCACGGAGCCAAACCAGTTAGGGCAACATATTTGTTAATAGAGAACAGTCTATTAGTTGCTAAAAGGTAGGGATTTTTGTCTGATTCATTTTTATTTCCCTCGGAACTTGCAGCACAATGTTGTCCGAATAGTATATGTTCAATAAAAGTTCATTGAACTAGACTGACTGATTTAGCTTTAAAGTAATCAGTTATCAGGAGACATGATTTCCTGATAAATCTAAGCCAGTTTGTAACCCAAGTTTTGATACTTATCCGATGAGTCATTTAGGGCATTTACCATTCAACTGTGCTGGTGAAATATACACACTAGAGTCTGAAAAGCTATTACATTGAGTAATTTTGTCATTTCAGTCATGGATTAAATCAACTAACTAACTTCTGGCCCCAAGAGGATTTCGACCACATGGTCTTTTATATTCTGTCACTATGTTTAAATTCAGTTTGAATTTGTGCACCTTCATTTATAGCACGAAGAGCATACATTTTATAATACCCAGGTCAGAAAAGAATTCCAAATTAGATCAGATGCCCCTGCTATATTCTCTCAGAGGACTGCCCCCTGGTAACACCTATCTCAGCCTGTAATTATATATCTGTGTGGTTATGAAATGAATGTGCATCTCCCTCTGAGTCTGGAATGGCCACGAGAGCAGGGGCTGAGCCTGTTTCTGCATTATTTTATCCACAGAGTTCGGCAGTCTCTGGCCCTTAGCGCATATTCAAAAAAGGTAGCCGCACAAATTACGGACATCCAAGAGAAAGCAGAAGTTGAGCTGAGTTTTGAAGACAGGTAAGAGAAACTTACTTAACAAGATGAAAAAAAGGACACCATATGGGGTGATGGCTTGAAATGGGGGTACAGGTGGGGTAGAAATATTGGGGGCAATCCCTAAGGAATTATATTTAATACAGCAGGAACCTGTCTTTGTAGCAGGTACGTCCACAATAGGAGTTCCTTCCAGATACAGGTCTGAGCTTTTATCTGACTCTAGAGGCCCAGTGCACAAAATTTGTGCACTGGTAGGGTCCCTAGCACAGTGATGGCGAACCGATGACACGCGTGTCAGAGGTGACATGCGAACTCATTTTTTTGGTTGATTTTTCTTTGTTAAATGGCATTTAAATATATAAAATAAATATCAAAAATATGTCTTTGTTTTACTATGGTTGCAAATATCAAAAAATTTCTATATGTGACACGGCACCAGAGTTAAGTTAGGGTTTTGCAAAATGCTGACACGCCGAGCTCAAAAGGTTCACCATCACTGTCCTAGACTCTTGAGATGGCACAGGACAATTCTCAGTAGAGGGCACAATTTGCATACTACACTTTTATTATATAGGATAATTTCTAAAACCATCAAGAAGCCCAATAATACTGAATGGTCACCGATATGGGAGGCTTTTGTTAAAGACACATGCAATTTGGTTGCCTTTGTTTTGCAAGAAGAGGAAATTTCCATGATGCAGTGCTTCTGAAAGTTGCAAGTGACTGATGTTTTCCTCCCCTGGAAAAAGGAAAATGTAACCAGTTTTCCCCAAAGCACATGACTCACCTGGGAAAACCTTTTACTTCCCAGAGAGTGTGACCAGTGGAGGTCATACAAATTCAGTGGTTCTCAGTCAGGTAGTCATGTCAGACACTTTCCACTATTCTACAATGTTCATGGGCATTTTAGGAGTTCAGAACATGTGTAGCCACTTTAACCTCAGGTGATCTGTTTTCCATGTTTCTTATCCTGATCTTCAGGGAATAATCATATCTGTGCTGCCCCAGTACTCAGAGGTGATGTCAGACCAAATGAGCCAGGATTCCAAAATATTCCTCAGGTCGCCATGTTTTCTCCCCCCTCTCTGTCTCTTGCTAGTTCTGTTTCCTATCTCCTTCTTCACCATAGTTTATAACTAATTCTTTGAACATCCCAGAACATTTAGTATATCCCAAATCCATGTTCTTTGTATGTAGAATGTTCAATCTTTCTCTCCCCAAAGTTGTTTTCAAAGATTGTGGCTACTCCCAAATGCCCTGTCGGGCTGTAGGCCCATGTATTTTGAGTGCATGTATGTTTGGGTGATTTCTGTCTGAGATTCCTTCCAGCTGCTGGAAGAAATAGCATGGTAGCGAGTTTGGATTGATTTTTAATAAAAAATCTTTTATTTTGATTGTAGCTTTGACAGAAATGGATTTTGCAAATCCTCACCTCTCCAGGGCAGCCAGTCAGAGCGGAGGGGAAAAGCTTCGTGAAAAAGCATCCATACTGCAAAGATGGCCTTTTCGTTTTGAGATAGTCAACGGGTCCAGAGTTCCCTCTTTGTCCAGTTTCTATTAAAGCTATTAAGAAAGGATTCAGTGAGCTGCACTTCCTGCTATCTTCCTGGAGATGTAAACCCTGGTGTCATCAGAATCATACGAATATGCCTGGATGTACTGATAAGCAATTACCACTGGGCTTAAAAGGAGAATGATAAGGTCTGGGCCTCTGACAGGGCAAAGACTTTGAGATTTATTTCGAGTGTTATCAGGAGAGCTCTGCTACCCATGCAAAGCTCCTTCTTGGAGGGAAAAAGAAAAGAAAAACATCCGGAGAGATTATATTTCTTATAAACGTTTATCAATCAAAACAAGGAACTCTGAATGCAAAAGTAAAATACAATCACAAAATCCATTTTAAATGGGGGAAAAGCCACAGAAAACATGGATCTTCTGAGGATTAAAGGGAGAAATCCTTACCTATGATTTAAAAAAATCCTTACCAGCAATCAAAATGGAGAGGGGCTCTGACAGGGAGAAATCGCCAAGCGATTGCCTTCACAAATGATTTGGGATTGAAATAATTTATACTGCTTATATTCTGCCATTGAGAGCGAGATGGAAAATTTATGGAACTGTATAAAATGGCTTGCAGAACAGAACTATAAAAAAATAGAACATAAACTCAACTCCAGGGCTGCAGAAAGATTTTCTTTTTAATTAGGAAATCCAAGTTACCCATGGAATGCAGTTTAAAGGATGAACTTGCTGATTAATTAACTTGATATTAATTCCAACAAACCCTTCTAACCACAAGATGTTTTGCTCCAGTAGTTCTACAATGATTTCTCAAGGAAAGATAAAACTTTGTTAGGGAACATTGCCTACTGTTCTTTCTTTAAGGCATCATGTCTGAAATGAAAATCAGCCAGTTCAGGAGCTAACTAGCAGATCAAGGAACGCTAAACTGATTTATCACAATCAACGTATGGCTCCTTGTCTCAGCAATGCCTCCCACTAAAACAGAACAGCACTGCCCAACCAATATTTATGAACAAATTTAGGCAGCAGCTAATCCATTACTGAGCTAGTCTCATTTATTTTATTCATTTACTCATTTATCCACACAACAATTATTGTGTTAGGTACTGGACCAAGTGCTGGGGATGCTGAAGTGAACAGATAGGTAAGACACCTGCCCTCTTGTGACTTATACTATACAAACTATTTCACTAGTCAGCTAGTTTGTGTTTAAATTGTTTTCTAAAGCCAATAATTCCTTTTTCAAACAAAATCACTTATAAAGCATAGACTAATAGGCTCATAGATAGAAAGAAGCTTAGATAGAAAGAGCTCAGAGACAGGCAGTCTCGCCCCACTCCTTAAGAAAGATGTGTAGGACCTCATAGTGTGTGTCACCGCGAGGCCTAAACCCCAAGAAATGGTGATATGCACAATAAAATTTTTTATAGAATTGAAAATAATTACATTGGTATAAGAGGTAGGCAGGAAAAGCAAAAAGAACCATGCAAGATAAAACAAAGGAACTGTCCAGAACCTAACAGAGTCTTCAGATCAGTCCTCCAAAAAGGAGCAGTAGACCTGACTGAAAAATGTCCTTTTAAGTTGTGTTTTGTTTTTCTCCAAAATGATAACTCCACTTATCTTTATTTCAGGGGCTCTGAAATGGCTCTATTGAGAGTCGCAATGCCCTTGGTGGATCCTCTCTCAGCCACATTGTAGATGCCCTTATTCATAGAACAAAATCTCGGAAAAAATAGAAAGGAAATTACTTCTATCAGTTTTACACCCAACTTCCAACAAATTAACTCAAGAGTCTGTACAACTAAGACAGCCACACCTGAGAGTTACAGAGCAACGTATGGTTTCCTAAGTATTATCACCTTTTAGTTCCATAACAACCCTTTGATGGATGGATGGGTCGATTTCTATTCTACTGCTGAAAACACTTACATGATTTGGTTAAAATAAACAAAATATCAAGACTGTAGGCCAGGTTTTTAGGCTCCTGGTTTGGTTTCTTTCCATTGTATGGATAAACGAATGAATAAAATGAATTATATCATGGAGCCACTCTAAAACAGCCTAAAGTCTAAAAGGTTTAGCAGGCACGCTGTTACTCCACTTATGCGAACATTCATGCAGCATCGTCTACAGAGCCTGGGGGTTGCACATGCCCAATGCGTGCCTACTGAATGACCATTTTTTGTTGTTGAAATCAGGGGCTTTTGTTATCTGAGCTAACACTGCTCCCAGATTGAAATGCCTGCCAGTGACCCTGCCCTCCCCGCTCTCAGGGACCCTGCCCTCCCCACTCTCAGGGACCCTGCCCTCGCCGCTCTCAGGGACCCTGCCCTCCCCACTCTCAGGGCCCTGCCCTCCCCACTCTCAGTGACCCTGCCCTCCCCACTCTCAGGGACCCTGCCCTCCCCACTCTCAGGGACCCTGCCCTCCCCACTCTCAGGGACCCTGCCCTCCCCACTCTCAGGGACCCTGCCCTCCCCACTCTCAGGGACCCTGCCCTCCCCACTCTCAGGGACCCTGCCCTCCCCACTCTCAGGGACCCTGCCCTCCCCACTCTCAGGGACCCTGCCCTCCCCACTCTCAGGGACCCTGCCCTCCCCACTCTCAGGGACCCTGCCCTCCCCACTCTCAGGGACCCTGCCCTCCCCACTCTCAGGGACCCTGCCCTCCCCACTCTCAGGGACCCTGCCCTCCCCACTCTCAGGGACCCTGCCCTCCCCACTCTCAGGGACCCTGCCCTCCCCACTCTCAGGGACCCTGCCCTCCCCACTCTCAGGGACCCTGCCCTCCCCACTCTCAGGGACCCTGCCCTCCCCACTCTCAGGGACCCTGCCCTCCCCACTCTCAGGGACCCTGCCCTCCCCACTCTCAGGGACCCTGCCCTCCCCACTCTCAGGGACCCTGCCCTCCCCACTCTCAGGGACCCTGCCCTCCCCACTCTCAGGGACCCTGCCCTCCCCACTCTCAGGGACCCTGCCCTCCCCACTCTCAGGGACCCTGCCCTCCCCACTCTCAGGGACCCTGCCCTCCCCACTCTCAGGGACCCTGCCCTCCCCACTCTCAGGGACCCTGCCCTCCCCACTCTCAGGGACCCTGCCCTCCCCACTCTCAGGGACCCTGCCCTCCCCACTCTCAGGGACCCTGCCCTCCCCACTCTCAGGGACCCTGCCCTCCCCACTCTCAGGGACCCTGCCCTCCCCACTCTCAGGGACCCTGCCCTCCCCACTCTCAGGGACCCTGCCCTCCCCACTCTCAGGGACCCTGCCCTCCCCACTCTCAGGGACCCTGCCCTCCCCACTCTCAGGGACCCTGCCCTCCCCACTCTCAGGGACCCTGCCCTCCCCACTCTCAGGGACCCTGCCCTCCCCACTCTCAGGGACCCTGCCCTCCCCACTCTCAGGGACCCTGCCCTCCCCACTCTCAGGGACCCTGCCCTCCCCACTCTCAGGGACCCTGCCCTCCCCACTCTCAGGGACCCTGCCCTCCCCACTCTCAGGGACCCTGCCCTCCCCACTCTCAGGGACCCTGCCCTCCCCACTCTCAGGGACCCTGCCCTCCCCACTCTCAGGGACCCTGCCCTCCCCACTCTCAGGGACCCTGCCCTCCCCACTCTCAGGGACCCTGCCCTCCCCACTCTCAGGGACCCTGCCCTCCCCACTCTCAGGGACCCTGCCCTCCCCACTCTCAGGGACCCTGCCCTCCCCACTCTCAGGGACCCTGCCCTCCCCACTCTCAGGGACCCTGCCCTCCCCACTCTCAGGGACCCTGCCCTCCCCACTCTCAGGGACCCTGCCCTCCCCACTCTCAGGGACCCTGCCCTCCCCACTCTCAGTGACTCTGTCCTCCCCACTCTGTGACCCTGCCCTCCCCACTCTCAGTGAACCTACTCTACCCACTGCAAAGATGAACAGGCTTTCTGCGAAAAGCTACAAAGTAGGGAGAAACTCAAAGATTATTTTGATGAGTGGCAAACTGATGGAAAATAACTAGTTTCACTTAATTGCATTGAAAAAACTGTCAACCTAAATTTGGCTGTTTAAAGAAACACCATCTTCTCTAAGTTTTTGTTGCTTTTCTGTGATTCTCAGCCCTCAGAAAGCATTAGAATCACCTACAGGACTTGTTAAAACACAGATTCCTGGCCTGCGCCCTGACTCTGATTAGGTAGGTATGCAGAGGGGCCTGCTGGAGAATTTGCTTTTCTAACAAGTTCTCAGATAATGTTGATGTTTCTAGTCCAGTGTTAGCACAATGAGAACTACTGCTTTATGAACTTTAATATTATAAAATGGTGCAATTATATTTTAGCATTGGATACTCTTGGGTGTCTTTTCTGGGCACTGGATCTATAGGCACAATAAAATGTTTGGGGTGGTGACAAAACATATGACATACAGTTTTCCCCATATCTGATCCTCTTCTGTGTTTTTTTATTTTTATTTTTTATTCTTTTTCCTCCTGTGCCACGCCTGAGTCAACAGAAGGACTCCCCACATTTCCAATGACTGGAATTTGCCAGAGGAGTGGTGTGAGGAAGAAGCACCAAGGTGAAGCTAACCTGCTCATCTGCTGTACTCAGGGAAAGCTCTGCTACTAACTCCTGTGGTCACTCCTTCCTCTTGCCTAGTCACTCAGGAATTAATTCATCAACCAACCAACCAACCAACCAACCAACCAATCAATGAACCATTCAAACATCCTGCAACTATTTGGCTTGACCCTATTATCAGTAATTTTAACAACTATCACATACACCTGAGAAAAGGAATGTGGGAAAGATGGGTAGAGAGTGAGCAGAGGCTGACAGTTTCCTAACGTGCACATGCTTTCCACTTTGAAAGCTGTACCTTACTGTACAGCAGGGTTCTAGCTTGCTAATAGGAAACAGGCTTCCCACAAAGAAGCAATTTATGATTCTTCTTTTTGGCACACGGATTTTTTTCACTTGGAGTTGGAAATCAATAAATTTAAGATCATTTATTACCTTCATCCTCTTAGCACTGCAAATTCATTGCTGATAGGGTTTTAACTAGTCTTCTGATTTCTAGATGTAAGGATATTTCCAGCTAAAAATGGGGCATTCATTGCCCTTATTTTATTTTCAATTCTTTCTTTAATCTCTAGAAAGAATGAAAACTGGTGGCATTGCTAAAGTAAAGAAGTACATGTTCTGGTATTTCTGTAGTGAAAGTCTTCATCTTTGACATCGTGTCGATAATAATTTCTAGCATGTATGGTCCTCTTAACACCTTTGTGTAGGATGTGGTTACCACCCAGAAATTATAGCAAGTTAATCTAAAGGCTTTATTAAATTATTCGGAGGCCTACATGAACACAGTTGTTGTTCTTGAGCATTTGGAAAATGAAATCATTCTTTAGAATTAGCCTACTGAGCTAGAAGAAAATAAAGAACACTCACCAAAGGGGAAAAGTGACAAAAATTCCAGTGACTAATGGTTTTTAATTATATTTGCATAATAGTCTCTTGATACAAGTGCTACTTAGTGTGTTGATAATTCCTGCCACTGATCCATTAGGTGCCTTCATACACATGTAAGCCCCTAGACCAGAGAGCACAGAAGAACATCAGAACATTATCTAACTGCACTCAAGTGCTTTGAATTAGGTCAATTTAATGGCACTCCTCACCGTCCTACCAGCAGCAATTTCTGGGGGTGTGAGCAATAAGCAGCTTGCAACTGACAAACTAGTTAATGGTTTTATGCTGGGATAGAAAATAAAAGAATATAACAAAGGTAACAGTTTGTGGTAACCGTATACCTTTAAGTCCTGATCATTGTGAATAATGGTACTACAATTACTTGATCCCAGCTTGCCTTAGACTAATGCTCAGATGAGAAAAGAGAACTTATTTATTGATTTATTCACTTAACAAATGTATTTTGGATACAACTACACACCACAAACTGTGCTGAATGTCTGGGATTCAGTGTGAGCGATTGGACTCTGACTTTACAAAAGAAGGAGTCAAATAACCACACAAATACTTCATTAGAAACTGTGCTAACCACTTTGAAGGAAATGTGAAAGGGACCACCAAAAAAAGCCACATCAGGGAAATGCTAGGGCAGTGGTTCTCAACCTTCCTGATGCCTCGACCCTCTAATACAGTTCCTCATATTGTGGTGACCCCCAACCATAAAATTATTTTCGTTGCTACTTCATAACTGTAATTTTGCTACTGTTATGAATCGTAATGTAAATATCTGATATGCAGGATGTATTTTCATTGTTACAAATTGAACATAATTAAAGCATAGTGATTAATCACAAAAACAATATGTAATTATATATGTGTTTTCCGATGGTCTTAGGCGACCCCCAAAGGGGTCGTGACCCACAGGTTGAGAACCGCTGTGCTAGGGGGATGTATCCTTTCTGAAGTTCAAAGACAGCTTCCTTGGGGAAGTAGCATTTGATTTTAATTTTGTGGCCACTGACCCACATTTACTGATTCTAATTTCCTTTTCTTCTGCATTCTGGCTGATATCTGTGAGTGATAATCTCAGGGCATTTACATTAGGTTCCAAATGAGAAATAAACTTACATTAAAGCCTGGCAGTGGGTGCAATGGCAGGGTCTTAGGTGGCACTCTGAGCAGAGGCCTGTCATTACCCCCAAGGTTTCTAAAGTTCCCACCACTGCCAAGCATTTACATCAGGCTGTCTGAGGACAACATGAGTTGCAAACCCTCCTATCCTCTAGGCTGCTCTGATGCTCTGAGAAAAGGGTTTAACTTTTAGATGTGGGATTTAGGACTAGGAAGGAGAACATACATACTTGACAGACATGATATTTCCAATCAGAGGCTGAAGGTCATGTATTGAGGGATACCAGTTTCCCATTTATGGTAGCTAGACTAATTTTTTTCTCATTATTTGGCAATGGATTAGCAAACATACCCTCCAAGCTCACTATGATTAGAGACCTCTGGGTAAACATCTATGGAAAGGAAATGAAGGGAAAACAGAATCTTGATCATGCCCTTCATGTTACTATTTGGGGAAACACAAAACTCACCAATTAAACTAACGTAAGGCAATGACAAAGAATATTATAAGTGGTAAATAATATAATCAGACATCTTTAATCTATGAGTGCAAAAGAAATAATGAAAAAGTGGTCAGATGTATAACATTTTAACCGGGTTTACCTTGAAGTAGAGGAGTTATGACAAGTTCCTTATTTATTATTTTTGCTTGTCTAATGTATACTTTCTAAATTTTCTCCCATAAGCTATTTTTCTATAAGAATCAAAAACAATAAAAGTTTTATAGAAGTTATATTCAAGTTTATTGACTCTTTCTTAGGCTGTGCCCGTTCTACCAATAAGCTTATCAAAGGCATTCATCATTTTTGTTTTATTTATAGCATTTTGACTCTTTCTCAGAGCTTTCATTTTTCTGATTAGATGACCTATCTGGTTTCTTATGTTTTTTTTTACATTTTCCATGAGAGCCTTTAAGATATTTTAAACTCCTTATTTCCAAAAACTGAGTCTAACTTTGATGCTTGCTTTGTTTCTTGAGATTGTGTTTTTTCTTGAGTTTTAGCATAGCTTATAATTTTTTTATTGAAAGATCGACATGGTTTATCAGATAATAGAACTAAGGTATATACTTTTACCTATAAGCTTAATTTTTATCTGACTAGATAAAATTTATCTGGTTGAATTCTTTATTGATTTCAGAGAGGAAGGGAAAGCTAGAGAGAGATAGAAGCATCAATGATGGGAGGGAATCATTGATCAGTTGCCTCTTGCATGCCCCTAACTGGGGATCGAGCCTGTAACCCAGTATGTGCCCTGACCTGGAATCGAACTGTGACCTCCTCATTCATAGGTCCATACTCAACCACTGAGCCACACCAGTCATGCTGATTGAATTGTCTTTAATGTTTACTGTACCTGCAGGTACCAGAGGCCTCACATTCCTCTAGTCTCCTTGTTTCTGCCTCCTCCTTAAACACAGTTCACCCCTTGTAGTAGATCATTTAGCAGTCATCCACCATAATTACACTGGGGCACTGTTAGTGTGGTGGTAAGGTGTGGGGAGGGGAAATGGTCTGCAATCTTATGAACAAATCACAGTCTTTTAGGGGGCCTGTGTTTCTTGGCCATGATGTTCACATCTCTTTCTTAGCTTCCCTAATCACCAAGTGGAACAAAAAAAACAAGGGGTGCCAGAGTCAGAGAAATGTCCTTTCCACTGCTGGGATAAGGCTCTGGTTAAGTCTGTCTATTTTTTTTTTTTTTCTGGAGAGCTGACGTTTGTTATGGAGAGCACTTTGGGTGCAATTCCCAAAGGTTCCTCTTCCTCCACCCTACCCGAGCCCAGAGACCTTTCTTGGCTATTCACTGTGAGAACCTGGTGAGGCTTCTGGAGGTTTCTCACTCTTAGCTAGTCCATACTCAGTCTCCAGCAAATCATTAGAATTACCACTTCAGTTTCCCTACAAGTTTGAGTTTATGGCTCCAGAAGCTTCTGTCCTGTCCAGAACAGGCAAATCTCAACTGTGACTTTTTTGATTTACCAGTGTTATGGACTGCTGTGTCCTTCCAAAATTCATATGTGATATCAGGAGGTGGGTCTTTGAGAAGCAATTAGGTATAGATGCAGTCATGAAGGTATAGCTCCTGTGATGGATTTAATATTCTTATAAGAAGAAAAAGAGAATAGAGATCTCTCTCTCTCCACATTGTGAGGATACAGCAAGAAGGATGCTGTCTGCAAAGTAGGAAGTGAGCCCTCACCAGACACCAAATCTGCCACCACCTTGATCTTAGACTTCCAGCCTCCAGAATTGTGAGAAATAAATGTTTGCTTTTTAAGCCATTCAGCCAATGTTATTTTGTTAAAACAGTCTGAACTATGACAACTTTTCTCTCCAGATTTTTGGGTGGCATTTTGCTCTGCAACTTCAATTCTCTGGTAAGTCCAAGAAAAGTCATAGATTTTTAGTTTGTTCAGCTTTTCTAGTTGTAAGAACAGGACTGACCACTACTAAGTTCTTTAAATGTCATAACTAAAACCAAAACACAAGTATCATCTTTTTTTCATAAATATATATATATATTGCTAGTGGCCTGGTGCACAAAATTCATGCACAGGGGTGGGGGTGTCCCTCAGCCCAGCCTGCACCCTCTCCAATCTGGGACCCCTTGGGGGACATCCCTCTCTCAATATGGGACTGCTGGCTCCTAACCACTCACCTGCCTGCTTGCCTGATCACCCCTAACCACTCTGCCTGCCGGCCTGATCGCCAACTACCCCCCCTTCTGACCTGATCAACCCTAACTGCCTCCCCTGCAGGCCTGATCACCCCCAACTGCCCCCCACTGCTGGCCTGATAACCCCCAACTGCTCCCTTTGCCAGCCTGCTCACCCCCAACACACTCCCCCCTCCCCCGCCAGCCTGCTCGCCCCTAACCACCTCTGCCTTGGCCCTACCACCATGGCTTTGTCTGGAAGGATGTCCAGAAAGTCTCCCGGTCTAATTAGCATATTACCCTCTTATTAGTATAGATGATACCCTTGAGCAAACCATATAACATTTCAGTGTTTTTAGGGCTACTGCTACATTTGTGAAGGTGGTGCTCTACACAAGGGCACCCAGCTTAGCAGTCAAAAAGGGATGGCATTTAATTTGTGCAAAGGTGCCCTGTGGGCTGAAAGCTGATCCTGCTTTGCAGGGAGAGGCAAGCCTGAGCTAGTCAATTACAGCCATCCTATGGGGCTCACTACCCAGAGGCTCTTCCCCGCCAAGTTAGGACCTATCCTTAGAATTCCCCACCCTGCGGGGGCTTGATGGAGCAGGACCACCAGCAGAGTCCTTTCAGATGCTTCACTAATTTCCAGCCTCACTCTCTGAGAAGATCAGAGTCTCCACTCTCAATTCCTTCAACCTTTATTGTGTCTCCTGCTGCCTCTTGCCTGCCTAGAGCCTGGTTTTTGACAACCAGCATTTGAAAGCAATGAGTATTCCACAATCACAGCCCTTTAATGGGCACCCTCACTGCTCTGGGGAGCCAACTGGAAAATGTGAACTTGAGTTCAGGAGAGGAGGCTTGTGCAAAGCAGCCAACCTCCCCAGTACGAAGCCAAAGGGTGCCTCTAAGCGGGGGGATTGCAGCAGCATTTTCCTGGCCCTGGTAATCACATCTGAACTTACTAAGGGAAGGGGTTGGTGGCCATAGAAGCTGGTAATGATTCCAGCATTATATCAGCAGCAGGCGGCCTTCATTTGTTCTGCTGCCTAGCACTAGGGCAAGATCATTGTGTATTATTGCTCAAAGGCAGTAATCATTTTATATAACGTGAAGACTTTTTTCACTCAATTTACTTTCATGCTTTGGGCTGATGAGAATAATAGTCACATGTTGATCACTGGTACCTTGACAGATGATGCTCAGAAGTGCAGGTCACTGCTCAATTCTATCTTTTCCCCCTCACACACATTGAAGGTTGTTATTTAGAATCTCATTCCATCACCACCTTCCCATCCCAACATTGCTGAAGCTGAGAAGACCAAGGCAAAATAATTCTGTCTGGGGCCCTCAATCCTGCAGTCTGCCCTATGGGATAATTTATGCTGATTTGTTTTAAAGAGACAAGCATACATAATTCATGTCCTGTGCATTGCAGCTTTTGGCCATTGAAAAGATTATCTCTCTTTTGGCAGCACTTGCAGGAACCAGCTACAATAAACATTTCATACCTCAGTAGACACTCTTTTCTCAGCTAATAGGAGCCTGACTTAAATGTAGACTTCATCGTGAGAGGAGTGTATTTAATGGTGAATTCAGCTGAGCATTTTTTCTTCTAAAGCATAAAATGAGCTTATTATCAGTATCAATAGTTGTTTTTTTTTTCTCAGAAGGAGTCAAGGTGTGAATGGGCATGAAAGGGAAATTAAATTGAAACTCTGATGGTTTCATGGTTGGAGGCCAGTTTAAAACTCAAACTTAATAACTGCCTTTGAACTAGCCAGGAGAAGTTTAGGATCAGAAAAGCACACAGATTTTGAAGGGAGGCATCAGAGCTGGGCTTCCTACCCAGAAGGCAGAGGGCCAGACAAACGGGAGACTTCTTGGGTACCAGGCGCACTGCTAAGGATGGGTGAATTTACACCTGCAGAGATTACAGTGGTATTAAGTATCATCTATGCAAGTAGAGCCAAAGTGGTCTTTTAAAAATGCAAATCTCATCAAGCTGCTGCTTTCCTCAAAGCACTTTAGCAGCGTTTCCATTTCATGTGGGAGGACGGCCAAGGAGCCCGCAGGACCTGGCCTCTGCTCAGGCCCCATCCTCAGCAAGCCTCCTGCGGCCCATCCTTCCTGTGCCCCAGCTCTAAGGCCTTCCTTAGAGGCCCACAACTGTGTGTTTTACCAAGCAACTCTTGTTCTTACTGCAAAATGCATCCCAAAGGCCACTTCCTCAGGGAACTTTTCTATTTATTTTGGCAAACACAAACCCTTTTAATGTGCTCATGCACTTTTGTGCTTCGGAAATTTTTTGATTATTTGAAATTTTTGATGTTCGTGTTCTTTTTCTAGACTGTAATATCCTGGAGGGCACTTGGACCCCGGCTCACAAATGTGTCCTCCTAGGGCAGTGGTTCTCAACCTTGGCTGCACATTAGCATCACCTGGGAATCTTTTTAAAATCCTGATTTCTGGGCCTCATCCTTTGGAAATTGTTTCTTTGTTACTAATGTTGTGGCCCCACCCCATGACAAAGAAACAGAATTTCTGGAGGATGAGGCCCAGAAATCAGGATTTTAAAAAGATTCCCAGGTGATTCTAATGTGAAGCCAAGGTGGAGAACCACTGTCCTAGGGCATGCTACGCCCTCTATTCACAGTTGCTCCATGAATGAGTGAATCAGAGCAGTGGCTCTGAAAGAGTGTGGGCATCAGGATCACCTGGTGAAGCACAGATTGCCTGCTGGTCCCCTAGAAGTTCTGATTCATGGGGGTGGGACCCAAGAATTGGCATTTTGACTGAGTTCCCAGATGGTGCTGAAACCACACAACATTGGGAAGCCCTTCCACAACTGCATAATCTTTCCACTGGGACCCCAAGTTAGAAGATTTGCAATCTGGATTCATCTAACCAGCTGGAGGTTCTTAAGCAATTCTTACATTTTCTTTCCAGTCAGTTAATAAAGCCTTGTGCTTCATCCTAGCGGTATTCCCTGTATCTCTCTGTTCCTTTCCTTTTGCTCTATTTCTAGATAGGGGACATTATAACCTTGCATTTGGACTACGATAACCACATCCTGGTCATTTTCTTGGCCCCCACTGTCTGTTCCTTAAATCCCTCACTTACTTTATTGCCATTAAGTGTCTCAGAGACCATAATGCCCATGCCCTGCCCGCATCTAAAATCTTGCTGGAGATACCAGCATGCAAGGCTTTTCACAGCCTGGACTTCCCGCTACGTGTGTCGCCGACCTGCCTCCAATTCCACACGAGACTCCTCATTAAGTGTTTACTGCACCTAATTGTTCATCATCCCTGACAGGCTGTCAGCTGCATAGGGGCAAGCACCACACCAGTCTTGCTAACCATCATCATAAAACATTACTGTACAGAGAAGTCACTGAACACTAGATTTTTCCTTCTGCACAATAATAATCATCATAGAAAGCACTTAACTGGCATTCCTTCAGATTTCTTCTAATCACTTTACACATATCAATTTATTCAGTCCTTATAACAAGGGTGCCCATTTTACAGATAAGGAAATTAAGGCACAGAGAAGTAATGTGTCCAAGATCTCACAAGTGGTGGCTCAAATATTCAAACCCAGGAATTTGGCGGTAGAAGTTCATGTTCATACCTACCATCCTGTAATGATTGAGGAGTAGCCCCAATGATGCAAGAAATTACCCAGAGTACCAAAAATCTGTGCCCAATTTGTTGATTACCTATTATGTGTAGGGGGCTAGATACTTTCTAAGCTGTGTGACCATGGGAGACTTGCTCAAACATTCTGTGTTCTGTTCCTCATCTTTAAAATGGGGAAAATAAACTATTTTCACAAAGTTTCTGCCAGGATTAAATGTGATGGGTGTATGTAAAGTACTTATCACAGTAACAAACACATTGCACCTCTTTAGTAGATGAGAGTTATCATCTTGTCCCTGACCTTGGGCAATTTTCTATTTGTTCAGTACATAGGAATTCATAGTGGTACTCTGGGATGAAGAATATAGTACTATAAATAGTGCCTCAATATATCCAAGATGGAACACCATTTATGTTGAAGGCTCCAAGAGCTGTACAAGAAGTGTGGGTAACATCAATCTAAAGATAAATCAAACTTCTAAGTCATAAATTTACTCACAAATAAAGTGTTGTTTTTTAAAAAACACACTCACTGAGGATTCTCAGAGACAAGGTGGGAGTGGCGGGGAAGAGAGCAACCAAAGGACTTATGTGTATAGATGCACAACCCATGGACACAGACAATAGTGGGGTAAAGGCCTGGGAGGGAATGGGAGTGGGGAGGAGGGGTCAATGGAGAAAAAACGAGGCATCTGTAATACTTTGAAACAATAAAAATTTCAAAAAAAACCATTCACTTATTTAATTGTTATTTATTGAGTATCTAGGTGTTAAAAACTGTGATAAGCACCAAGAGTTCAGAGAAAAGGAAAATAGTATTTTTCTCTCCAAACTGTTTTTATCACCCATGTTATGTTTGATCTTTCGGTATTGACCCCCTTGACCAATGTGTTAAGGAAGATTCTGAGGCTGAGTTCAGGCTTTTTGGAAAACATAGCAAAGAACTTACATTTGAATGAAACTGGAAGGCTTGGGTGGATAGGTTATTAACACAGCCTTCCAACAATGAGGCAGGTACACACGGCCATATAAAATCTATACTTCAGCCATTCTCATCTTCCACTATCTCTCAGCTGCCATTGCAACAGAGTTACATCATGATGAGTTGCATGATAAGTTGATAAATATGTGGACATTTAGATTATAGAGGTAAAAGTAGGATTTGGGTTTCTATATATACTACATATATTTGTTCATATACAAATGTATATATTTAATACCCACAAAAGACTATATTGATACACATATGATCATTGAAACTAATGCTTATACATGTACATTTATATATAAAGCATGCACACACACACACACACATATTTGTAAGAATCCAAAATTTACCTCTTCTGGGCATATGAGACCAATTTAATCTTGGTGCAGCAGGCCCCAAGGCAACCATCAAACACTGCACAGACAAGTACTTATTAGATGCTTTCAGAAATAGGACTGGCTGGCTAGATGAGAGTGGGTATATAAAAGACCTTCTATGTAGAGAAACTCCAGCCATTATGTCTTTTTCCCAATGAACAAATCTGTTTCATATTTTGTTTAATGATTAAAAATGTCCTCCAAATAAGGCCCCTCTAAAAGTGAAATGATAAGACAATATTTTATCTAGAACAATGATTTTCAAATTTTATTGCATATTTCTATCACTAGAGACGATTATAAAAATGCCAGGTCAGACCCACCGAGTCATCATTTCTTGAGGGTGGGATCCAGGAATATGAGTTCTAACAAGCATCCCCAACTGTTTTACTGCCTTTGACCTGTGACCGAGGCATTGAGAATCGCTAAGGTGTAAATTAAAGAACCGGAGGGTACTCCTCCTACTACTCAGGAGACAGAAAGGAGGAAGACATTTCAAGCCGCGGAATGACCTCTTTGTCAGGAGAAATGGTCAAGCCACTTCGAAACTGAGAGGCAGGTGGGAACACGCAGCAGCAGGAGCATCTATGAGCGGAGCCACACTTACAATACAAAGAGCAGTGAAAAATCAGATGCCGATGTCAGGAGAAAGAAAAAGTGACCTGAGATAGGCAATAATAAGAGATAAGTTTCAAAAGCATATACTGAGATACTCAAAGTCTGTAAAACTTCTCTGAATGGTAATGTTCCTACATAAAAGTAGAATTATTATTTTTTCTATTGTCCAAAGAAACTTTTTCTCACATACACATACCCACATATGAATGTCGCGTGGATTTCACATCCATGTCATCAGTGGCTAATGGGGCTTATTAGTATTTCAGACATTAAGGATACATTTCATGGGGTGAAGAGTATAGACAACAGTATGTGGGAGGCTCTTAGAAAAATTCCTGGCAAGTAGGCAATGTTCAACAAATTGTATTCATTTAATTATTAATGTGCAATTACGTGAGTTTCAGAGCCTTTCCTGTTGGTGGATCAAGGTTGTAGGTCAGAGAGCAAAGCGAAAATGCACAGTAATTCTATAGAAGCAGCAGGTGCCTATTCAAGGACAGCACAGATCTCAGGGATGAGCACCAGAAAATGAAACTGGAATCTCACAGACCAGAGAGGATGATGCAAGGCCTCCAGAGAGCGGAAGGCAGATGTAACTCTGATCTCTAAGGACAAGGTATTCTGACCTGGAAAATCTCCGTACGCTTCAGGCCATAAGCAGCTGTCACTGAAGTTGCAGGGAAAGCCAAAAATGATGGGGAGGAAAAAGTAGGGGTGGACTTGGGCATGAATGGTTCATGTTCATACAAACTGGAACATGAGAAAATACCTTTGTTGGGTGAGGTCATTTCTAAGATTAAAAAAAGTATAAAACCAAGTGCATATTTACTTTTATCTCAATATCTTTTTATCAAATAATGTTGAATTTTTTAAAACTATTTTTTTATTGATTTCAGAGAGGAAGAGAGAGGGAGAGAGAGATAGAAATATCAGTGATGAGAGAGTATCATTGATTGGCTGCCTCGTGCATGCCCCACACTGGGGATCAAGCCCCTCATCTGGGCATGTGCCCTTGATGGGAACCAAACCGGGGACTCTCTGGTCCCCAGGCTGATGCTCTATCCACCAAGCCAAACTGACTAGGGGCAAATAATGTTGAATTTTAATTAAGCAGTACATTTGATATTTACATATCGACTAATATGCATAACACCCCAAACAAACAGACTCATTGGTATTTAAGGACTTTAGAAAACATCTTACAAAACTTCTGAGAAATATAAAAAGTTTATATTTACCCAAGATGAAACAAAAGGGCCAGAGACACTTCTCTCATTTTTGAACAAATTATGTTGCAATCACAAACAAGGTATGCTGAGAAAAAGCCTTGCATAGCCCACAGGCATTCCTGGTAAGTGTCTGACCACAGGGGTCAGATGGCTGTGCAGGGCCCTGGGATATAGCGACCCTGCAGTCATGTGCCACATCTGCAGCCTCGGGGACGAGGTCACTCACACAGTTTCTCCAAACTAATTAATATTTGA
This sequence comes from Myotis brandtii, assembly GCF_000412655.1. NCBI lineage: Eukaryota > Metazoa > Chordata > Mammalia > Chiroptera > Vespertilionidae > Myotis > Myotis brandtii. Next base: position 74,134 of record NW_005367844.1, on the reverse strand, counting down.
GGCAAAATTGTAATGTGTTCTAAACCTCCCATATGTTATAAACAACAGACAAGAATATAGTTTGAGAAGGCGAAGCTGGTAAGAGCGAATCAGTGACAGGGACTTGTCTGTTAATGAAAATCCACAAAAGATGGACATGGATTTAAAGTCATGAAATTACTATCCTGAAACATCATAAACTCACATCCTTGTTTTTAAAATGTGGAAACAAATCAAAGCAATGGGCCATAGTACTGCTCTGTTTGCAAATGACAAATGCGTCCTCCACACCGCCAGAGACTGATAGGTACACTGGGGTCAATAGTGATGCTGCTCAATTCACAGATTAATTACACAGGATTTTAATAAGTGCCTACTAGGTGCTAGGGGATGGAACACTGCAGTGAACAATGGAGAGGAACACCCCTGCCCTCGTAGAGTTTACATTCTGGTGTGTGTGGGGGACATCAAAATAATTAGGCACCACATATAGTCTATTGGTGATAAATACCATAGGAAAATAAAACAGGAAGGGAAGGGGAGTGCGGTGGGACCAGTAATTTTCAGCAAAGGCTAAGGACGGCCTCACTGTGAAATGACACTGGCCTTGAGCAGAGACCTGAAGGGAGTTTAGAGAAAGCCTTATGGAGCCCCCATGCAGCAGCTGGCGATTCCTGGAGGAAGAGCATTGCTGACAGGAGGAACAGCAGATACAAAAGCCCAGAATGGGGTAAGCCTTGTGTGTTTGCAAAACAGCAAAGAGCAGCTAGAACAAGAGGGGAGCAGAGAGGGGCAGGCCAGTGAGATGAGCCCGGTCATGCAGGTCTCTGGAGGCTATTTGACCGGCGTTGGATGCAAAACCATTGCAGGCTTTGCCATGTCTTGCAGTTTTAAATGATCCCAAGAGATTCTAAGGAAGCAAGGGCTGAAACCCAGAACTTTCAGAAGACTATTGGAAAAATCCAGATGAAAGGTGGTGAGGCTCGCACCAGCATGTGGTGGTGAAGGTGAGGAGTGGTCAGACTCCGGATGGCTGTGGAGGGAGACTTAACATGCAGCGAGGGAAGAAGACAAGACTCAAGCTTGATGCCCAGGCTCTTCGGCTGAACAAGCAAAGCTAGAAGACGTGAGTATGTTCTGTACAACAATCCCACAACTGCGCTTTATCCACTGAGAAACATTTCAGTTTGGAACGGCTGCCGTAACACTGAGCATGGAGCTTAAAAGGCTGTAGATTCAGATGACTGGGAAACTGTCACACGGTCCCCCAGGTCCCAGAGATGTTGGCCAGAAGGGGCACTTCTGTCCTTCAAAACCAGGTCCCTCTTTCTCCTTTAAAAGCTACTTTCTACTTCAGATTGAATTGTACTATGAAGCATGGAAATTTCAATTCTTAATGTGTGATAATACTAACATTTCTGTGGCAGCTCACAAACCTATTTGGTCTACACAGCACAGACGAATCCTGAGTCATGATATTCAGGAGACATTAGACACCACCCAAAAATTCTTTAATCCTTGCTCCCCACCCCAGCACCAGCCCATGTTGCCTTAAATATTCCTGAATGGAAACACGTGACCTCCCAAGAAGAAAGAACAGAATTGAACTTGTGTGTGCCTAAGGCAGTGCCTGCCATGTAGGACCCACTCAATGTATGCTTCTTGGTGAAATATGTAATCTGTGTTGGGGGTGGGTGGGCCAGAGGCCTATATGAACCAACAGAAAACAGCTCTCCTAAGATAGGGATGTTGTTCTATACATTCAGGAATAGTGACTCTAATAAAGTTGTACCTCACAG
>NW_005367844.1:72015-72323 GCF_000412655.1 Myotis brandtii | reverse complement strand
GGGGGGGGGGGGGGAGAGGGGGGAGCAGGCTTTAATAAAAAGTTAAGAATGACTTATGATTAGTGTAATGATCATTTGCATATGAATGGATGCTTGAAAGCCGTTTATTCTCTTAAGTGGCTTAAACATTCCATTGCAATATGTTTACCCTATTAGTTTGCTCAGCAAAATTACCTTCTTAGTTAGTACAAAGGTAAACATCAGTCCACCTTCCTCTCCTGATTAGCAGATATTCTGAATCCTGTATGTATGTGTGACCTCCCCAGGCCACAGTGCACTGAGTGTGGGGCGGGAGGTGTGTGTGTGTG
>NW_005367844.1:28598-71984 GCF_000412655.1 Myotis brandtii | reverse complement strand
GAGAGGGAGAGGGAGAGGGAGAGGGAGAGGGAGAGAGAGGCCTTTCCCCAGTAACTCCTCCTGCATAAGCTGTGCCATCTGTCTGTGCTCCTATCCACCTCAGAAGAAGTGGAAGGATTGTCACCGAGTCAGATTGCTTTCCTTGGAACCTGAGGTCTGCCCTCTACTTGCTGTGACCTCAGTTACTTAACCTTTCAAAAAACTCAGTTTCCTCATCTGTGCAGCAGGGGTGAGATGTGCACCACACCGCGCTGTTGGGGCGGGAGAGTGGAGGTCATGGCGAGCTGCTCTGTCAGTGGCAGCTATGATCCTGGCCTGCCCAGGGCTGGGGGCTACATGGGGGGGGCGGGGGGGGACCCTGTCAGCGCCCTGCAGCGCTGTGGGGCAGCGAGCACGCCCAGGACAGTCGCCCACCCAGCAAGGGAACAGCCCATGACAGGGAGACACTGGCCATTCCATTCTTAAACTGCTGGGCAGAGCCACACTTGTCCATCATCCTCTGAATCCTCCTTAAATACCTGTAATCTGTCGTGATGTTGTGGCAGCCGGCTCCCTGGAAGGCAGGCCTTACGAACCTACTAAAAACGGGTTGGAGATTAGACTCAGAGAGCAGCTGGGTACCTTTTACCTTTGTTGCCGGCGGGCTGCTGACTCAAAATGAAGAAGGAAAAAAAGTCTCCGCGGGATGAAAAGAGGAGAGAAAAGCCGCAGAGCTGGGGATGAAGGAACCGCTTTGGCCTCAGAAAACAGATGGCTCTGCTGAGCTGTCAGAAGTGGTGTCTGGGCGCGCACTGGGCCACGGGGCCTCTTCCAATGCCTGGAAGGAAGGCTAGAACCCTGGGCCAGGTGCAAGCTGTTTCCTCCTGGTGCTGCGTTTGAGGGGGCCTTGGCTGCTCTGTCTACGCTATGAAAGTGCACACACTGCCCTCTCTCTGTGCCCAGCCCCCTCCAGCCTCCGGGGCTGCAGGAATGCTGACCACAGAAGGGCCCCGCGGGCAGGCGGAGGGAGATGCGGCCCTTGTGGACAATTAAACAGGATTCGCACAGATACTGCTCACGCCTCCGATTCCCGGCACTCAGCTCTTTGCGGACGTGGTGATGACTGCAGAGTCCGGTAACAGGACAGCTTCCATCTCTCAGGGCCTGCGGCATCCTGTTCAGTCCTAAGGCGGTTGCTGAGGCAGGAAGCACGGGTTTTCTTAGCCCCTTTTAGGATGGAAGCACTTGGACTCTGGGGCTCAGGCAGCCCAGCCCGGGTCCCTGGACTAGGCAGTGACAGAGCAGGAATCCTGGAATGAGAGCCCATGACCCGCTACTGAACACGCATTGACACAGGCAGACCTGCCAGAAACCCTCCCCAGGTTCCTAGGTTGCGACCATGAACACTGTACATGGAAAGCTTCTGCTTTGCTTTAACTGAATGATCTGGGCAGTGCTACCCCTTAGGAACGGTGGGCAGCAAAAGGGGCACAGTTTTACAATGACATTTCCCACCAGGCATTGCCTTTCCCTGCCCGAGAAAGAGATGTGAGCTGGAAAGTTTCAGGTGAGAGCTCCCTTGTTGGCCTCATCCTTTCTCTCATGATTTATCCAAATGGCATGCCTACGGCTCTCCCGGACACGAGCAGTGTGCTAGGAAACCAAGAGAGCCCTAGCCGGTTTGGCTCAGTGGATAGAGTGTTGGCCTATGGACTGAAGGGTCTTGGGTTCAATTCCGATCAAGGACACATGCCCGGGTTGCGGGCTCGGTCCTCAGTAGAGGGAGGGTGCAGGAGGCAGCGATCAATGATTCTCTCTCATCATTGATGTTTCTATCTCACTCTCCCTCGCCCTTCCTCTCTGAAATCAATAAAAATATATTAAAGAAAAGAAAAAGAAAACCAAGAGACATGACCCAGTCAAGAGCCTACTGCAGCAGCTGATACTGCAAAACACATGCTTATTCATGTCGTGTCCGTTGTATGTGAAGACAGACGTGTCTTCATTCCCTTTGTGCATATGTGCTGGGCCCAGCACAGTACACGCCACAGTAAGTCCGTCAATTCTTTTTTAAAATGCTCATTGAACTCCTAACATGTCCTCAGGACTGTGTTTATTAAATTCTTGTAGCTGAAAGAATCTCTGTGATGATGGAAAGTTGGGAGTGAGGCAAGAGTCAGTGCCCCTGAAATGGGAGTGTGTTGGGGACACGGTGGCCATTTTAGGAGGAGGAGCTCTTATTAGGAGCCGTCAAAGGTCGCTGGCCACCTGCGCTGGCTCTCGCTGGGCCACACTGAGCTCGGCCACACTGAGCCCGGGCACCCAGCTTCAGTTAGTGGTGGCGAGAGGCAGAGCAGCAGGGGGAAACGTTGCCATGTTATCATTTTAATAGGCTCCTGGGAGTTAAATACATCAAAATATCAAGTAGGTAATTTCATCATGGACTGACCTTTTTTCCTCTTAGTTTTTTTTTTTAATTGTTTTTATTTTGAGAATGGATTACTTTCACTACTTTCAGATTGGCAAAATCCCAACCATTACATGACAAATGTTGAAGTTTCCTTCCCACCTAGGATTAACAGTATCTGTAACGAGCTCATATCATCTGTGACATACTGATAAATAGTAAGAAATAATCAGAATCATCTGCTAAATTTGTGGGAGAGAGCAGAAGACGTGGCCTAGTGCAGTTAGGCAGAGCTTGGTGTGACCTCGGCCCAAGTGCTGTGTCTCATCTCCTGGAGGGGCATTCGTTTGTTTGATCGTAATTTCATCCTTCTCCAGTTCATCACTTTCCTCTGGGCCCTAGTGAGTTCTATTCTTGTCAACACAACTTCAAATGCCACTTTCTGTAAGAAGGGCCGGTTTATTTTTATAAACTTCTGTAGCTCTGCCTTCAAGGGATGCTTCAAAGAACTTATATGCATAACCCATGGACACAGACAATAGTGTGGGGAAGGCCTGCGGTGGGGCAGCGGCTGGCTGGCTGGAGGCAAAGCGGGGAGGGCAGGACACCTGCAATATTGTCAACAACAAATAAAATTAAAAGGTGATGCTTCAGCGAAACTTCATTTGCTCAGAGGTCTCCTCTCCCTGACATCTAGGAGGCGCTTCCTACGTGCAGCTGCTCCCTTCCCCCTCTGCTCTACCTTAAACCTGTGGTGTTGCTTCCGGGGCCAGGCTGCCAGGGCACAAGCCGCCTGCTCACCAGCTGCTGCTCTGCTCCCCGTGCCCACCCTGTAACAACAAGGCTCCCTCCCTCTTGTTGACTAGGGAGAGGGCAGCTGCCAAGGGCAGAAGAACGCTGATTGTTCATTTTCTTTCCTCTGCAAATTCTGCTTTGGGATCCTGTTCCGACTTAGAATGTTTCCCCAGAAGCCCATTCCACTTATCTCTCTTGCTAGGGAATATTTTGTCAATTTTCCAAAAAAATGTACATATTCCAAGCAGGTAGTTGGGAATGCTCGGTCTGACTTTTCTTTGTATTCCAGGAGCCTAGAATGTTAGCAAATTCATGAAGAACTCAGGTATTGTCTCATGTGATACTGCAACGATGGGGCTCTGCAAGTCAACCTAGAAGTCAATGATAGAATCTCTCGGCTATAGAACAGCATGTGAGAAAGCACCCCTTCCTGGTGTGGAGAACAGGTGCTCAGGGATGATAGCCAGGGACCTGTCATTTTCTCTTGTGAGCTAAACACAACATGTAGGCTAACGATTGCTGTCTCTCTTCTTCAGAGACCCATTTGGCCCCAATATTTAGAAGCAGAACCAAACTCCCATTTCAGGTGGCTCCACTAGGAGTTGCTAATAGGTATTAGTTGCAGGTCTGCATGTACATGTGACCGTGGCTAGCTATGGCACTGGGCAGATGACGCATGCCTATCACTGGAGTGCCCATTCCACAGCTATTTCAAACCACAGAGCTGACCACATCAATGCAACTCCTTAACTAAGGTGCCTATTTTTGTAAGGTGTATATTTTCTAAGGAAAAAAAATTATATATTCGCCTGCAGCACCGGCCGTCTAGAAAATTCCACCCTCAGGATCTTTTGATACAATAGTCTGAAATTGCTTTTATTTTCTTGTCAGCACACTGCCACTCAGTGGATACCTGTTCTCTCTCTTCTGTTTTATGATTTAACCTTCACAGGGATTTGTATAGGCAAAGGGATACAGCCATAAATTTCCTTATAGGACATAATTTAAATGTCATTACTTTGAATTTGGAATCTGTGTTCCCACTTGGATTCAATCCTTTTCTCAGCATAATTCAGTAAATAATTTCAAGGGCAGTGTCTCATTTATGAAGGCCATTCACCATTAATATGACTACCTCAGACAATTATAATAGTGTTCCTGGTATGTCACAGTATATAATAGAATCCAGTGTTAGTAACTCTGAACTGGGATAGAATTTCAGTTAATTTAACATAATTTGATTATTAGCCACATGTGCTATTATCCATTATACCTTCACATGATTAATAAATGTTATACAGGTTTGTGTTCAGTTGACACATTTACTTTAAGTATCTTGTTGCCTTTCCCCTTCCTGATTACATGTATTTCACTAACAATATTATTATTAAAATTCTAAGACTGTCTTTAGGGCATTAAATTGAAGTTAAATCAATCTTTTGAACATACAGAGCTGACATCACAGTAGGGGCATATACAGTGAAAATGTATTGTTACTTGTTAATTAGAAGGATATACATGAATGTGAAAGCTTACAATTATTAGCCTTTATGCATCCTCTTGCTTTGGATTCCATATTAATTAAACACAAAAGAAATGGAAACAACAGAAATGAAATAACACACACATATACAGTATGAATTTAATCCTGACTCATCGGATGTGGTCCTTCAATACCTATCCTTCATATTGATTATCGCTGAAACAGTGTCAAAGATAGGAGTATAGTATATTTATTTAGTAAAGTGCTTTGAGACTTAAGAAACCTCTCTGCAGAATCACAGGAAAGAGTTAAAGAATTTAAATGAGCCTCAAGAGGTTTCCTATGGTTGAGGCAGCAATTAGAAGAGAAGCCAAAACATCACATAAGAAACAGGACTATTTTGTTTTGTGCTCACCATTTGTAGGAGAAAAGGGAAGTTTCTGGAAGGGAAAACAGGCAAAGACCCTACGAAATGGTGCGTTGTTCAGAGGCAGGCAACCTTCTTGCCAACAATTAGCTAATTAGTTATTTTTTCTAATTAGGATACATGGTTGCTGCACATCACGGGAAAGGAGAGGGGCCTTCAGACCAGGTGGGAGACATGAAACACAAGGTAAAACTAGCTTTAGCTGGGATCCAGGTTCTCTACTGGGGCTTCTGCTCAGCGAAACCATGGCCATCAGGACAACTAAAGAGACAGAAGTTATCGATCCAGTCCTAGTAGACCCTCTGGCCGAGAGGGTTTTACCTGTCTAGAGGGTGGAGTGTGTAATTGATAAAGGCAACAATCTCTTGGCTAAAATGGTTTTCATGATCAGAAAAGTATCCAAAGACAAAGTGCTGCTTTGGGAAAGACGCGAAGACCAGCTCCTGAAGGGGAATACACCTTAGCCCAAAGACTGGCGCATCCTAAACCAAGGTGCCTGCTACATACTTAATCGGATGGAAGAAACTGGTTCGCTGTCAGCAGTGTACTGATACATCATGAATGGCAAGAAATTGTAATCAGTCATGTGTGAGATGAACAACAAGTTTAAAAAAATTCAGAGGAAGGGTGAGAAGCCAGAATATTCCTAGACACAGAAAATGATGGTTAGCTTGGTCTGGACAAGAGGTTCTAAAAAACAACTTGGACCCAGAACATCAAAAACTATTAGTCTTTGCAAATGAGAATTAGTGTTTAAGTGAGAAAGGTGAAAGGAATTGCAATTAGTTATATCAGGGCCTCTGCAAACATCTTGATGTATCTGTGTGTAATTCATCCATGCTGCTGCTTTGCTTATTTTGGATAAATCCCTGTTTCTAAGGTTCTACACTCAAGCACTCCATCAGAATGGGGTTAAATGCAGGAAAACATCAGTACGGGTGGAAGCAAGTAGCTGCCTGGTCATAACTGGTGTCTGCTCCGGGTAGGGAGGCAACTCTGAAGTGGCACCCTGGTTACATAAACACTAGATATGCAACAAACAGCAGGGTTCTCTGATCTAAAGCTGTCTTCTTACCAGGCCCACCAGGTCCCCCTGGCGCCTGTCCACTGCTCTAGCACCATCTCTGGCCCTTCCTCAACCCAACTTTATACTCCAGGAAGACCAGATTGCTGGTTAACACGTAACTTTCTACACTGTTGACTTTGCCTGGAATTGATTTCTGTTCATTTGACTACTGGTGGGCACCTGTTCACCCTTCAACAACCTCGCTAGTCTTTCATCTCCTCTAGGAAGTCTTCCCATGAGAACTGCCATTGCAGGAGCTCAGAGAATGAGCATTGGATGAATGAATGGATGAATCAGAACCCAGAAACTCAAACAGGGATCACCAACTATGGTCACCTTCAATTTTACAACTTTTTATGCAGTATCTGTAGGATGACTTCTTAAACTACCTCCTTTTGGGGGGTACTTACCATGGTAGGTGCTAGCTACTCACTGAGTTCCTTACATGAATTCACTGACAGTGTCACCACAACCCTGTGCAATTTGCGGTATTAAAATTCTCCTCTAGATGAGGAAATCGAGGTACTGTCAAGTCAAATAACTTTCCCCAAATTACACAGACAATGGGAGCTGAGCGAGGACTGCAATGTGAGGACGAGTTTCAGAGCTGGGCTCCTAACCACCAGGCTGTGCTACCGTCACAATGGGAGGGTTTATGAGCGCGGGCTCTTCTTAGCTACTTCTGAAAAATGAGCCCACCATTCCACTTTCTGGGATGAGGAGGCATTTTAGCCCAAGCAACCAATATTCATAATGAGTTTAATTTGAGGTCATGCCAGGACAGACATTTATCACGGTTCATTTAGGGAACTGTTCATTAAGTGGCTGGGAAAAAGAAACCACTATGATATCAGCAGGGGCCTCTAATGAGAAAAAGAAAAGGCATGTGGGAAACCAAGAACCTGAGGTACCGGGAACATACAGGAAATTATAGAGCTCTTCACAAGCTCATATTCATTATTTTCAAAAGCATTGCTTATAAATTGATAAATCACATGCACAAGAGCAGTGTGGAGAAAACACTTCAACAAACAGAATGAATTTTCAAAAAAACTTTTTTTTCACCTGTATTGTTCAAACATGATAAAGGATATTCACAAACCCGAGCAATCTATTAAAACTCCTATGTGTTTTCTGTATTCATTTTCCTTAAAATTATGGTTTCTTGCTCCCTAGTATTTATCTCTAAGTCTCTTCCGAATGAACCTTCTGAATTTCCCACTATTCTTCTCGATTCTGTGCCATGAAACACCAAAAGAGAGCTTGGCATGGAAAGATCCTCCTCCGAGGGCGGGGCCGGGGGAGGAGTTTAGGGCAAAGCAGAACCCTGGCAGAGGGCAGCAGGCAGGGGCAAGAGGACTCCATCCATAAGCAGCTGGTTTCCCACCTCCTGTTGGAAAAGAAGCACAAGCTGCCTGTGGGGCTTGCGCGCTGGACATTCACGGAGTCTTTCTCCGAGAAATAAGGCTGTGCCCGTAACTTCAAGAAACCAGGCTAACAGAGGTTAATAGATCTGAATAATAATAATAATAAAAGCTTTTGCATTTCTACATATAAAGTTCAAGCGCAAAGATGATTTGAGATTCTCATTTGGGGAAGATGTAAGAAAACACATGACTGATGACACTGACTAACTTACAATAGAGGCACAGTTAGAGTTGGGGAGGTGGAAGGGACATAAAAGAAAACTGACCAGAGGAAATGCTGTCTGTCTAGGCCAGCGGTTCTCAACCTGTGGGTCGCGACCCCTTTGGGGGTCGAACGACCCTTTGACAGGGGTCGCCTAAGACCATCGGAAAACACATATATAATTACATATTGTTTTTGTGATTAATCACTATGCTTTAATTATGTTCAATTTGTAACAATGAAATTGGGGTCACCACAACATGAGGAACTGTATTAAAGGGTCGCGGCATTAGGAAGGTTGAGAACCACTGGTCTAGGCTATCTGGAAGCACAGGAGGCGTGTGTGTGTGTGTGTGTGTGTGTGTGTGTGTGCACGCACACACACACACACACTCATGAGTAGGACACAATAAAATGGCATCTCATATGTACTCAATGGAATCGTACAGGGCCCATGTGTAAACAGCCCCACATCAGGGCAGACCTGCTCTTCACCCCAGAAGAGGAAGGGGTGAGACTATTGCGACTTCCTGGAGTGTTCTCTCTCCGAGTGAGGTCTAACTCAGGCCTGGTAGGTCTCAGTTCCTGATGTCATTTGACCAGACACAACCATTTAGTCTCTCAATAGTCTCCTGATTAAAATAGTTTCCTAAGTAGACACACTTATCTGCTGTTGGGGCTCATGAGAAGGTCGGTTTGCTGTCTTTCCTCTCAGATGCCCTCCTCCCTCTGACCTCTCCTGTGTGTTCTGCTGGAACATCAGTGCCCCGGGATCACAGCTTAATTTGCTCTCCTTCACACATATGCCACCCTCCCCGAAAATGGGACCTTTATTAAAACATATGCTGAGCCTGCACCCATGTGCTAATCATCACAAGATGAGGTGAGCTATTTCATGTTGGTCCTGGGAGACTTTGCAAAACTATTTTGTTATATTCACTGCATTTAGCATGTAAATCAAATGTTGAATGATTATCATGCCATCCCTCCATCCTTTACACACTATATTTTGCCTTCTTTCTTTTTAACATTTTTGTTGATGTTGGCAAAACCGACAGATTTATTAAAAGTTATTTGTGGTCTCGTCAGTTCCGCCAAGTAATTTATGCAATTGCAGCAAAGGCAAATTGATAATAGTTTGTCTTGAACAATATGGCTTGCTGTTTGATGGGGAATCTCTGCTACACAAATGAATGTGAATTTCAAAAATTGCTGAATTGGAAGTTTCCTAGCAGTGGTCCAGTGTGGCTGCTCAAACACTGCGTGAAGTCTCTCTCTGTGTTTTTTTTTTTCTTTTTTTGTCAGGGATCTTATTATCTCACAAGACAGATCACTTTCGATTGTACAAATGCTTTTCTTTCTATTTTAAAAGTAGAAATTCTTTCTTCTTGATAGGTCCTGGCAGTTTTGTTCTCTATTATGACAAAGTGGTTTATAATTCAGCTTTTTACAATAATTCTACTGTTTCAACATTATTTAGTGCCACCTACTTCATATGTGGCTGCCCTTGGCTACCACCCACTGAGAACCAACTATTCAATAACTGCTTTGCCTACACTGCCTCCAAACTTCAGATAACATTGCAAGGAAAGGAAGTTACATTAAACTCATCTTACTGATAAGAAAACTGAGGCTCAAAGAACTTATCCAACTGTTTCCCAAATACAGCAACTAATTGGCAGAACTAGAACTTCAAACCCAGAGATGCCTGGTTCCAAAATTCACATTGTTGTGTTTGTTTGTTTTTCTACAACAAAATACTCACTGCTATTTTCTTGATGTACTGCCCACTACATATTGGGCATGAGCTGGGTGTAGTAGCAATAAAAGGGTGTGTAGAACACACACTCTGCTTTTGAGAAGTTATCAGTCTGGCACGAAGGACAGTAACATACTGACAGTGTCTATGGAGAAAGACTTCATCCAGCTGAGTCTCATTCTCTCGCTAGGTGTAACTATGCCACAGCACTGCTGGTAACATTTTCTCTATACAACACAGAACCTAGATACAGGGAAATACCAAAAGTTACCACTGTGGGTGGCTAAAAAAAAATGTGCTTAAAAAATACCCAAGACCTGCTGGGTCTCAATCTAACATCCACCTTCTTCTACTGCACCTTGTTAACAGTTTTCTCAGATTTTCAAGGTGGAGGAGGCCAGGAAAGACTCATACCAATGCAGCCAGAATTTTGGACTTAGGTACAGATCAACAGTCCTCCATGATCGCAAGGGGGGTAAGGTCATGGATGGACAGGTGTGAGGTTGTCTTTTTTTTAAAAAAAAAATTTACTGGTGAGAGACATTGATTGATTGATTCATTCATTTGTTGTTCCACTTATTCATGCACTCATTGGTTGATTCTTGTATGTGTTCTGACTGGGGATAAAACCCACAAACTTGTCATATTGGGATGATGCTCTAATCAACTGAGCTACCAGCCAGGTTGATGGGATGTTGTTTTAATGTTTAAACTAGACTGAATAACTGAACTGCCTGGAACCAGTTCAGTGCTTTGTGTATGAAAACTAAGTTGCCCTTACTTGAATAAAAATAGTAATGCTAATTGTGTAGATCATAGGGTATGCTGTGTGTGTGTGTGTGTGTGTGTGTGTGTGTATGACACATAAATCAGTTCTGATTTAGCAAGACTTACAATCTATCAGCTAAGAGAATCTCTGAAGAGAAAGATAACTTAGACTTGATATAAGCAAATTATTTTGCATGTGGCAGAGATAATTTTGGCCCAGATACATTTGCTCAGGACCTCACCCATAGTGACAAATTGTAACTTAGGTATGTTTTCCTTCTTCATGGCACCTTGCCTTATAACATAAAGCCTATAGTTATAATTATTGCAATTTGAAAAGTTTATAACTCTCTAATGCCTGGAGTAAGGCATCAACCACAAGTGAAAAAAACATTTCTTCTTTGAAAACTCATTAACTGCCCTGGCTGGGTGGCTCAGTTGGTTGGAGTGTAGTCCCGTGCACCAAGGGGTTGCAGATTCGATCCCTGGTCACAGCACATGTCGAAGGCACCTATCGATATTCTCTCCCACATTGATGGATGTCTCTCTCTCTCTCTCTCTGACTCATTCTCCTTTCCTATCTCTCTAAAATCAATAAGCATATCCTTGGGTGAGGATTAAAAACAAACAAACAAAAATACAGAAATAAAGAAAACCTATGAACTGCTTTAGCATTCTTTGCCGGGTCAGTAGGGGCAGCAGAAAGAAAACAGATGAGTCAGACAGAGCTGGTTTGGCAGCTACGTCCCAGGACTTTCTCCCCGTATGGCTTTGGGTAAACTACTGACATCTCTCCGTGTTCAGTTTGCTCATATGTAAAATGGAAAGAATAAATTTAGCTGTCCACATGCTTCCAAGGATTTAATTAAATAAAACGTGTGAAGCACCAGCTTCGTCCTGGTACAAATGCTGGTTCCTGCCTAAGGCTGGGAAAATGGTGTATACACATAAGCCAGGCTCTGCATATTTTATACTTCCTTTTTCTCCCATTTGCTTTCCATTTAAAACTCTGAAGCATTTGCTGATAATGGCTGTTCTTGAAAAACTAGAGCAGAAAATTAACCCCATTAATACCTGTTAATCTTCACTACAATCTGTGCCTATGCTTGCTCTCTTTAGCTCCACACTGCAGAAATCAATATGCCCCATATTGAATGGTCAGCTTGTATAAAACTGACAAGGCCAATGAGAGGACTGGGGAGAAAACAATATGAAACTCCACTGGTATATACTTGGAGTGCACGGGTGAGCTATGGCTTATGCTGATTGTCCTGTGAGTATTTTTAATGCCATGCAGTTTCTTTGAGTTTTGCAGGGACGCTATGGCAGAGAATGACTTATAATGAAAGGCCATCCTGAATCCTGGCATTAGCTTGTACAGGGTATGAAAGGAAGCTATAAAATCAAGAGAATTTCCCCCCCACATTAGATTTCATCGTGTGCCTTTTGGAAAAATTCACATCTTTAATCTATTTTTCAGTGTTTTGTCTTCATTGTAGAACCCCACTAGAATCTCAAGATATAACGTACTTGCTTCATTCCTATTCTGCAATGATCAATCTCTTCCATGCTTACTCTCCATCTCCTTCTCCCTCATGCATGTTATCTTCGCCCCTCTCCCTGGAACAAATGTTAATACTTACATGAATGACAATAATGAATAATACTGAGAGGGGAAGAATAATTAATGAAACATTGCCTCCTCTCCTGTCAGTGGAGCCGGGATTGCCAGATACCTGGTTCAGTGTGGCATGGGGACTGGGGAAGGAGAGGGAACTGTAAACATCCCCCCAGAAAACAAGTGCGCTTTGGGGGTCTAATGCAATGTGACTTTAGTACATTTCATGAATCGAATAAACACTGTGCTCAGATAGCACGCATGCCCAAAGGCGGGCACCCTGCCTGGCCAGCCCCTGGTGTTAATGAGACACTCGGCAGGACAGCAGGACTTCACCAAGCAGATAAGAAGAAGATGTCAGCATGTGCCTCCCAGGTATTTGAAGCTGGCACTTATTTTTAAATTTCCTTCCTGCCTAGCAGGAGAAGCACTTCCTCAGACACATGATAAAATTGCAGCTCGAAGTGGGATAACAAGGCTCCGGCAAGGCCTAGTTCAGAGAGTCACTGTGCCCACCAGCTGTCACACACACACACACACACACACACACACACACACACACCCCACTCCAGGGCACTGGCTGCCATCTCTTTACTCCATATAGAGAAACAGTTTTCATCTAACCAGGCTCACCCAGAAGGAATTTGTCAAGTGATATTCAGAATGTAAAAGAAATGTGATTAAGGATAAGGCATTGGGGAATGGGGACTGGAACCAAAATCATGCAAACTCATGTCTGCTTAATAATATTAGAAAGAGAATACTGCCTTGCTCACAACTCAGAAAGCATAGGGAATACTACTCCCCATTTAAAATTTTTTTTCTTACAGAAAATTATAAACATATACAGGATGATAGAATAATAACCCCCCTGTACCCATCACCCAGCTTCAACAATGTTCAAATTAGGGCCAATTTTGTTCCATCTACTCCACCCTCATATTAGATTGAAACAATTTTGGCATGGTTGCATTTCATCTGTAATAATTCAGATGTTATATATAACAACTTTCTTGTAAAAAGTTGATACCTCCAAAACTAAATGATAATTCCTTATTATCATCAAGTATCCATTTAGTTAATGTTGAAATTTCCCAAATTGATTTTTTTAATATATATTTTTATTGATTTCAGAGAGGAAGAGAGAGAGGGAGAGATACAAACATCAATGATGAGAAGGAATCATTGATTGGCTGCTTCCTGCACTCCCCCTTCTGGGGATCAAGCCCTCAATCCTAGCATGTGCCCCCCTTTTTAAAAAAATATATTTTTATTGATTTCAGAGAGGAAGGAGGAGGGAGAGAGATAGAAACATCAATGATGAGAGAGAATCATTGATTGGCTGCCTCCTGCACTCCCCCCACTGGGGATCAAGCCTGCAACCTGAGCATGTGCCCTTGACTGGAATCGAACCTGGGACCCTTCAGTCCGCAGGCCAACTCTATCCACCGAGCCAAACAGGCTAGGGCCTAGCATGTGCCCTTGACCAGAATCTAACCCAGGACCCTTTAGTCCCCAGGCTGATGCTCTATCCACTGAGCCAAACCGGCTAGGGCCCAAATTGAATTTTTACATTGTGTTTGAATAAATATTGAACTAGGTCATTGCACTGCTATAGGTAGTTGATATATTTTTTAGTTTTCTTTTAATCTATTGATTTTCCCCATATGGTTTGAAGCAGCCTTCGAATTCTAGGGCCCAGGTTCTTGTAGGAGGAGTGGTAAATCCACCTTCAGAACCGCCTGAGGTGGCTGTGGTGAGCTGAGTGAGGCGAAGCCCTGTCCTGAGGTCCCTGTAGTGCAAGGCTGCAGCTCAAGGTGGTGGGGCTGCCCAAGGACAACGGAAGAAAACAGATGCCAGAAAGTGGGTCAAAAATGACAAAGATCCAGTGAACAAATCTTTCAAAGAGACGTGGTCTGAAGGCAAAGATCAGAACAAGCTCAATGA
Source organism: Myotis brandtii (assembly GCF_000412655.1). Taxonomy (NCBI): domain Eukaryota; kingdom Metazoa; phylum Chordata; class Mammalia; order Chiroptera; family Vespertilionidae; genus Myotis; species Myotis brandtii. The sequence continues at coordinate 58,106 of NW_005367844.1, read as the reverse complement.
CCTAGTCTTGCTCGACACAGGGGCCTAGGACCAATTCTGTAAGGAAGTTCCCAGCTATGAGCTTACAACCCCAGCTGTTGTCTCTGAGACTGAAGATCCAGGGTTCACTGGCCAGGGCAGCCCCTCAGAAGCTCCTTAGTAAAGGACTCATTAAACTAGTTTCAAGGCACAGAGCTCCAGTACTTTATACCAGAAACACCAAACATGGGGATGCCCCAACTGTGCATTTTGAAAAATAAAACTTTATTAAATAATAAAACAAAACAAAACACACACACACACACACACACACACACACACACACACATATCCTGAGGAGCTTTAATGTCCAAACATGGAGCAATGGGTAACTACTCAGTGGTGTGTCCATCTGGTTAAATGTGCGTGATGTAGCTGGACAGATGCCCTCTCTGGAAAGCCTAGGGAAAGTTAATTTTGAGCCTCAATGTGTCATTTGTAAAATAAGAATAGGGATTAAGTAAATTAAACTCAAGGATTAAATACATTAAATCATGTACCTCTCCTATCACAGTGTTCAGTACATACCACTAGGGCATGCAGGGGTGTTTCTGATATAATTTTTACCAAGTATAATACTCAGAAATGTTCAATGGACATATTTTATTTCTCCCTCAAATCATGTTCATTGCAGGTGAGCCACAAAGTGGTTGCCCAGAGAAGGAAAGAATGGGTACTGCCTCAGACATTATGGCATCACAGATCAGTCTTAAGTCTCAAAACAGACTTCCCCAAGACATACGGTCAGAAAGCCAGGGTCGGGGGGCGGGGGGGAGGGGGCCTGCAAAGAAGGCTCTCTAAATTTCAATGCTCCCCTTTCTCCATATCACAATTTTGGTCTTAGAGACGTGTTTTCTGTTGGTTCCATTTCTTAAGTGCAAAGAAAGTGCAGGAGAAACAGCATGGTATGGTCGTTGTAGCCAAGTAGCAAGAGGAAAGAACCATTCTACCCACACTGGCACAGGAAGGAGAGGAATTAGGGGCAGTAGGTGTGAAGCTCAGGTGTCCTGCCTTCTCCTCTGAGGCAGATGTTTTAAGGGCTGGGAGGCTTTTCTATAGGATGAAGAGAGAGCTGAAAGCACAGGACTGTTTCCTTTTCTCCAGCTGGAAGCATCTCACCTTTCACTCAGGGACGCATCCAAAGTAATGAGGTGTCACACTGGTGGATGGAGATGGCTGCCTAGATGAGAGTAAAACAGCTCCCTCAGCTCCCTCCAAATCCTGCATGTGCACTCAGGGGCCCCAGTGTCTCAGTGGGCTCAGGAGAGTGGGTGTGGGGGCTCTGAGAAGGCCGGTGAACCAGCACAAGGCAGGCGTTGGAATAAAGGAAAAAAACTTGAGTCCTCTTTCTTCATTACCATGATCTTACATGAGCCATTGACCTGTCTGCTCCATCCTCTCCTCCAATAAACCCTGTCCAGATGCCATAATTATAAAGAAGTGCAGGGAAGGAAGGGAATCTGAAATACCAAGCATATATCTGCAATAGGCTCAGTCACCCAAGGTATTATTTAACCCAACCCTGTGAGAGAGGGCGGGACTTTATTGACTACACCACAGACATACACTGCTTAGCTGGGAAAGGCTTAGCTATCATTAATTGTCATGTTTAAGTTTTCCAATTGCCTACTAGGTTGATGAAAAGGATCAAGTTCACTCTGGCAATTTAAAAAGCTCTATTTTTCTTTGCACGTGTGAGTCTACCATGTAATTTGATTCCCTAATACACAATGATAAAGCAAAAAAAAAGAAGACTTCAAAATTTTATGCAAAGAATGATTCTAACCATGCAAAACAAAGCTTTAGAAAGTGGGCGCAAGTTCACTCTGGCAATTTAAAAAGCTCTATTTTTCTTTGCACGTGTGAGTCTACCATGTAATTTGATTCCCTAATACACAATGATAAAGCAAAAAAAAGCAGACTTCAAAATTTTATGCAAAGAATGATTATAACCATGCAAAACAAAGCTTTAGAAAGTGGGCATAAAGATCAAGAGCCATGACTCTAAAATGTAAGTTGTAATTGCATTTGGTTTGGGCTGCCTATGGTTTTAGTCTTCTCTATTTTATGTAATCATAATGATGTCACATGACAATTTTTCAAGCCCAGATCATTTACCACATTAAATACATTACATTTAATAAGCAATGATTGAGCACTAACATTTTACAGGCATTGCACTAAGCACCACGAAAATACAATGATAGATGAGACATGGCCTCAATGCCCAAGGACTCAGAGCAAGAGTAAGTGACAAGGGGAATTCAACATTTATTGTGTCTTAGCTATAAGAAATTAAATTTAAAGTTCTTCCCATCTATTCCAACCTACCTCCAGAGGCTTTCAATTCAGTTTGATGGTGAAAAAGAAAACAAAACTAGGATGAAAACTTTAGTTTTTCTTTATTTATTTGTCCTTTAAAAAAAAGTAGGCATATACTGTTGATAATCCATGCCTTCTCTAGTGGACATGGCTTGGAGTGTGTGTATGGGAGATTTTCAACCATTTATTGGGATACCTGAGTTAGCTGAAACACTGTTGCAGGGTTGACATTGTGAAGACATCTATTGAGGAAACCACTTTATAATGAGGTCCCTTTTGTTATTTCAACAATTAACTTCCCTTAGACGCAATACACAATGGATAGTGAATGTTTAAAGTATATTGAGTGACAAATAGTAAAAAGAATTAAAGTTTAGAGTTGTAAGGGGCATTAGAGTTTATCTAGGTTAGTAGTTCTCAAACTTCAGCCTATATCAAGGTCATCGGGATGGCTTCTTAAAACACATTGCAGCCCCATCTCAGTTTCTGATTCACTAGTCTGGGATGGAGTCCACTAATTAGCATTTCTAACCGCTGTGTTTTCTGGCTGGCGCATTTGGTCCTGGAATCCCTTTTCTATAACCTTTGGTCTCTGCTCAATACTTCAAAGGGTGACACACTCACTACATTGCAAGGAAGCCAGTTTCACTGTTGGACAAGCTACTTCTTCAAGAATTTCCTGGAGAATCTGTCTCTTTGAAACCTCTGTTCACTACATGTCTATTCCCTCCTGCTCACAACAGCTCTTCAGATGTCTTCTTTTAACCAGGCTGAAAATTCCCATCCTTCAATCACTTATTCAACATAATTCCTCATTATCCCATTACTGTCCCCTGATGAAACTCACAGTTATAAAAGCCACTCTTACAACATGGGGCTGAGAACACAGCATGCTAGATGGAATCCTCTGGTGCTATCCCCTGACATTAACTGGCATCATATATCAGTTAATGCAGAACTGGATTCATTACTTCCTTCAAAGCAACATGTCACTTTATTAGTTGACACTGTATAAAAGACCTACTAAGCAACTGAGCTCTTTCTCATATTCTGAACAGATATTGTCCTTCCTCTTCTTATCCATTTGAAATATTGACCTTAGCAGAAGAATTTTGCTTTTATGCTGGCTAAACTTCATTATCTCAATAGCTCACAATTCCAGCTTACCTACTACAGGGTGGTGATTAAGAGCACAGCAGTCCTGGGTGCAGATTATAGCTCCACCCCTGAACAGCCACAGGGCCCTGGACACAGTATGTGACCAACCTACCACTCAGTTTCCTATGGTGATAACTGTAGCTACCTTGCAGAGGCCTCAGCATAATGTCTGGTATATATTACACGCTTAGTATATGTTAGCTATTATTATTTTACTAAAAACAATCTAAACACTAAGGTTTATGTTGAACAAGATAAGAACAAAGGCATTTTACAGAAACCTGTAAATCTTTTTTGGAAGTTTTTAAAAAAATAAATAAGTATGATATCTGCCTCAGTGAGACTAAAAATTATAAATCTGTCCACCCCAAGGAATTGTATAGATCTAGCACAATTTCAATAAAAATTACAATATACTTTTTTAGAATTCAACACAATTTGCATGAAAAATGTAAACAAAGGTGAAACTATAATAGATAATCTGAAAAGAATAAATGAGAAGGAAATTACCCAGATAAGATACTAAACTTATTAAAAAGGTCTGAGAACTTAAAGCTGTGTGGTACTGGCACAAATACAGAAAGGCACATCGACGGGAAGGAGGGGGAATCCGATATAATAAAAGGCTAATATGCAAATAGACCGTGTGGCAAAACAACCGAACAACGTATAATAAAAGGCTAATATGCAAATAGACCATATGGCGAAACAACTGAACAACTGAACAACCTGTTGCTATGTCATGTGCTGACCACTAGGGGGAAACAACCTGTTGCTATGTCATGTGCTGACCACTAGGGGGCACGCACAGAACATGACAGGCATTGGCAGCAGGTGGCAGAGCATGGAACATGGCAGGCATTGGCCGTGGTGGGATGGTGGAGCAGGTGAGCGTGGGTGCCAGACCAAGGTGGGGCGCCAGTCACTGGTTGCTGTCATTGGGGAGAGCCTCTGGTGTTACTGGGAATTCTTTGCTCTCAATTGCCTTGGTCCTGCTGGGTGCTCGCACCTGCTGCCTGTGCCGACCCTGCTTGCACCCGGGACAGGGGACTGGGGGCCACAGCGGGAAGGGCAGAGCAGAGGCCTGGAGAATGGGCCAAGACCCGCCCCTGTGCCCACCGCAGCCTCGTGGCCCACAGTTTCTTTTAAGGTGCACAAATTCGTGCACTGGGCTCCTAGTTATAAATAAACTCAAAACATTTAAAATGTTAAGTCAGTTTTCTCAAATAAAGGGCAAAGAAGGCTTATTTATTAAGTTGTATTAAGAAAGCTATAGCAGTTTAGAAAACCAAAGTGTTAGAACCATGCCTTACACGACACGAGTCCATAGAAGGAGCTCAATTTCCACAACTGAATATACAGAAATTGAAGCCTCCATAAGTAAAAAGAGATGTAAATTAAATTTTTTTATATAGCAACTGACTGAGAAAAGTACTTGAACTGAAAATGTCAAATTAACATTTATAATATGTGAAGTGTTCATTAAAATTCAGAAGGAAAACCACAAGCTCCTAAAAACGGAGTAAGTTATGGCATCAAAACACCCAAATTACAGACAAATATCAAGAAAGAAACATGGGAAAAGACCATTCTGATGGAAACTGAAGATATCTTTAATGACCTATTAAAACAGCTAACATATTTTAAAAATTGTACCCGAGGCTGGCAAAAGTTTAAGGAATCCATTATTTTTGTTTATTTCTAGTGATCATTTAAATTGATATGACCATTTTTGGAAAGAAATTAAGAATAATAAAGGTGTATAAAATAATTACTCTGATTCAATAATTTTAGTCATTAGAATTTCTCCTAATAACATTATTCAACAGAACAAAAACCTATATACTTAGAACAGCCATCTATGATTTCAAAGGACTGGAAAAAAGCATAAATGTCCAATATTAGAGGAATAGATTTAATAAAACCAACTCAGTAAAATATTACAGTATTTAAAATAATATGAAGGACATACAGAAATGTTTAAAATGCCATGTTCAATAAAAACAGGAACATACATTCATTTTTCTTTTTGCATTTGACAGGCACAAAGGACGTACTCTATCCTGAGTGTAGCAAAGTAAATGTGTGTGAATGTAAAATGCAAAGTGTCCTAATATTATTAGAGGAGAAACATGTTAATTTTTAAATCATTATGTAAGCATTATTCTTTAAAAGTGTGTATTAAGATAATTGTGAAGTCACGTTATGTCACACAATTTAGTCATCTATTTTGACTGAAAATTTGTGACTGAAAATTTGACAAGTATATAGAAGTCTTTTACTAAGCCAGCTATGTGCAACATGGCAGCATAAAGACCTCTCTGCCCCATTATCATCCATGCACTCACAGCAAATATCTATAGAGTTATCACTCTGATTCTACTCTGCATGTATAAGAATTCCACAGTGGGGTCTAGTGGGGAAGACAGGCAGATAGACATGTAAAGTGACTTTTAAATTATAATGTAAGCACAGCACTAGCCTTATGCTAGGTTATTTTAGAAGCGCTAAGGGAGTACATTATCTAACACAAAAGATAATAAAAGAGACTACATCTGAGTTCTACAGGGTTAGTAGAGTTAGCTAGGCAACAAGAATAAGTGGCTGAGGAAAAGGTATTACATGCAGAAAGTAGGCATGAAGGTAAGAAACAGCATGGCGAGTTGAGACAACCTTGGTAGGGTGGGAAAAGTTCCTGTTTAAATCCTGGTTCTACCTCATTAGCTGGGCAATGCAAATAATTTCCTTATCTATAAAATGCAAATTATTCCACCTAGATAAGGGTTAAATGAGATCATATACATAAAGGGGGCACTATATAATAACTGGCATATGGTTGGCCTGTAGCAAATGAAGACTTCTAATGCTATTTCAATGGTTTCAGTGTTTCTGGAACAGAAAGAACAAGGCAGGATGAGATAGGAGGAAGGAGACTATCAGATTATGGGTGGCTTCTTTATCGGGCTGGATCACATCCCATAAATCACTGAGGTCTCTGAAAGCTTTTAACCAGGAAAGCAAGGTGGTCAGGTTTGCCTTTTAGTAAGTCACTCTGGACACTGGCTTGAAGTTCGATATGATGGGACTGAGACTAGCACAGCAGTAAGAAGATCAGCTAACAGGCTGCTCTAATAGATTGGAGAGGGTGACGGAGGCCTGGAATAGGAATAGAGGTGAGGGGAATGGCTGGAGAAGTGTTCAGCCAGTGTAACAGGTAGGGCTTTGTGATTATTCAGAAGTGGGAGAAGGGGAGAGAAAAGTGAGGGTCAAGTATAATTAGATTTCTAGTGTGGGTGGCTGAGTGGATGGTAGTGGAAGAACTAAAATGACAAATGAAAAAAAGGAACAGATTGGAGGGAGGACAACGAGTTATTGGTACTCACATGTGCCAGGCAATATGCTGAGTTCTGAACTTACAGATATAAGATAGGCTTCCTCACTATTAGGAGCTCCCATGCGGGTAGGGAAGACACAGGTTAAGCAGGCCAATAAAACACAGCTTAGTTACCTAGACTCACCTGTCTGGACTCCTAACAAAACCATTTCATATATAATCGCAAGAAAATAATAAGACAATCCCAATGAGGGGATGTTCTGTAAGACAATCCAACTCTTCAAAAGTATTAATGTCATGAAAGACAAAAATATATTTTTATATGTTAAAGGACACTAAGGAGGCCTGACAACTCCATGCAATGTATGATCATTGATTGAATATTAATACTGCTGGATAACAATTAAAAGGACATCACTATGATAACTGGGAAATTTTGGGTATGAACCATAAATAAAATAACAATATCACGTCACTGTTAAATGTCTTAGGTACATGCATGCTTTGGTTCCAGATAGTCAGACACAGATGCTGAAATAGTTAAATAGTTGGGGTAACATGCCATGATGTCTCCAACTTATTTATAAATGTTTATGCTATTTAAAATATTTATATATTACATATGTAATGATATTATACATATATGTAGAGACAGCATATGTGTAAATGTGGTAAAGTGATCAAATTTGGTTATTTATTTATTTATTTATTTATTTATTTATATTGATTTCAGAGAGGCAGGGAGAGGGAGAGAGAGAGAGAGAAACATCAATGATGAGAGACAATCATTGGTTAGCTGTCTCCTGCACTCCCCCTACTGGGAGTTGAGCCCGCAACCTGGGCATGTGCCCTTGACCTGAATCAAACCTGGGCCCCTTCAATCCGCAGGCTAATGCTCTATCCACTGAGTCAAACCAGCTAGGGCAAATTTGGTGATTTTAGATGAAGGGTATTTTATGTTCATTTTATTACTTTTTAAACTAATTGTATATCTGAACTTAAAAAAAATAAAATGGGAGAAGACATGAGGCACATATTATGATAGAGGTGCGTTCAACAAGCTGTCGTACCGGTCACGAGTGTAGGTGAACTATAAGAAAGAGGAAAGTTCTTAGCTGACCCCTTTCTCTGTGGCTTTCTCCATGCTTTCATATTCCTACAGGTAATGCTGTGTGAAAACCATCTTTTCGGAAGAGTCCTACGGCAGCAGTTAGGTGGGTCGCATTCCATTATAACACGGAAGCAGGCATCTTTGACATCATCACTCCCGCACAGCCGGGGTAGGCGCTGTTTTCTCCAGTGGGAAGACAGCCCACGAGAAAGGATACAATTATATACACCACTGGGCAAGTTCGTAAGACATATGACAAATCCTCAGTCTCCTGCAGGAAAGGTAATCATTTTTCAAAGTGTCTCTCTCTGGCATTCTACATTCTTAAGTTTTGAGTAATAATAGACTGTTCCTGTCTCCCATTAATTCTGGAAACAGTCCCAGCAACTTTTCACAGAACCCGAATTAAATATAAATGGGATACATAGTCTAAGAATATGCAAGAGAGACACAGAGTTTGCACAGCAAAGTGTTGGAATACCTTGTACCGAACAATAAAAGTAAGTATAGAATATTGCCCTGGGCGCTGTAGGCACTGCCTCAAATTCCATGTGTCCTGTATCTCATTATCCAGCTCGGGTTGTCTCCTGCACTGTGCTCTCTGTGCTCTTAGCACTTTGATATGCTAAGGAGCTTTGAAGCAGCAGTGGGTGAATTGGGCCCAGCCAGTGTTCCAGATTTAAATTTTAATTCATTAAGGAGCACGCAGTTCTTTGCTGTGATTGAGCAACAGGATTATGAATTCTGAAACAGTCAGCCCAAATATATTCCTATGGTAAGTTGATCTCTGACAGAGTCGGAAAGTGCTACAAGTTTGATGTCTACTTAATAGTGAAAACAACAATAATCCTGGGAATGGAAATTTAAGGTACTAATACCAGCAATTAGAAGTAATGACTAGCTTACTAGGCCATCGTTTGTACATTATTTCCCCTTCAACACAAGGCACAAGGCCCACGCCTCATGCATAAGAGGCAGTGACCACTGCAGGGAGTTTGGGGGCTTCCAAGAAGCCGTGCACTGGGACTTCTGGTTCTCAGTACAGAGCAGCCCATTTCCCAGGGACACGCCTGCACCGTCTGCCAGAGAGGCCACCGGACAGCCTAGAAGTCCTTTCCCCCTCACAGTGGCAGACACCAAATGTTACAGCACAGATCTCATGTGAACATGTGGCCTGAGTCCTCAGGATGGGACTGAGAGACCATGGCTCTTACAGCTAGAAAAAACCTATGCTATTCATCCCAAGCTTTCTGAGAGGCAGGGTCTCGCAATTACAGATGATGAATTAAAGTTCAAGGAGGTCAAAGGTAAGGAGGAGAGAAGAGACATCGATTAGTCCTCAAATGCATGAAATTTGGCATGAAAGGGTTACCTCACAGGAAAACAAAACAAAACAGTTACTTGGAAATTTTATGTGAAACTTATTTCGGTTTGCAAGAGCTGGAGAATTGATATCATAGTTCGCATAGTGTGTTATGTGCACAAATAAAAATCATTTTTAAACATATTCATCCTACAGGTGTTTATAGAGCACTGAGTACATGTCTGGTTCTAGGTAGGAAATGAGGATGTAGGTGACTAATACAGGCATGTTTCCTCTCCTCATGAAACTCATAGTCTGGAGAGAAATACAGAGCAGTAACTAGGCGAGACCATGTGACAAGCCTAAGAGGGGAAACATAAGGTATAAAATGAGTCAAGGAAGGCTCCCTACCCCGATGTGGGGTCAGGAAAGTTTAGCAGACTAAATGATATCCATACTGAGTCCCGGAGAAGAGAGAGGAATGAGATGTCAGGGAGGTGGAAAGAGTTGGTCCAGGCAGCAGCAACAATGTTAGCAAAGGCTACAGTTAGAATGCGGCAGCCCGGGGAACCTACTGGCTGTGCAGTACAGCCCGGTCACAGGTGCAAGGAGAAGCGAAAGAGGAAACTGGAATGTTAAGGAGAAACGAGCTGACCAGTGACTGCATGGCAGATATTAATTTTGTGAACATATATTGCCTGAAGAACTTTGAATGGTACACAATTTAATAAGTGGTGTTTATCTGTATTTTTATTAAAATGTATAGAAACTGAATCTTGTAAAGCTTTCAAAGACATGCTACGTCCAACTTCAAATTGCAGCTGTTGTCCTTATAAATGGATAACTGATAATCCATGTCCAAACAAATTCAAACTAACTTAAACCAATCTGTCCTTTTCTGTCCCGATACGGTATTGGCTATACTAATTTTTTTCCATGGTATTAAAATGTACATGGGATGAAATATAGTCCATGACTAAAAATCATTTTGGAATCATCAAGTTAAGCAAAGTTAAAGTATTTATTTATTTGTTTGTTTATTCATTCAATTTCAGAACTTCGCAGAATTCTATGTTAATGTGTATTATAAACCAAAAGAGAATAACAGAGTTTTCAGCCTTTCTTAAGCTTATTTAACTATGGTGGCATTTGCCTCTAAGCATTTTCAGGGACTAGTGTTCTACAAGATTCACTTTGAGAAATGAGCCTTGCCAGTTCCTAACGCAGATTAAAAGGACTGTCCAAGAAGAGAACACTCTTCTGTATGCATTTTACAAGGCAGTGTGATGGGAGACCGGGAAGACCTGGGTATGAATACCAGCGCCCTCTCTTGCTAACAGCCTCTGTAAGCCTTTTACCACAGGTTTGGGTGAAAATCACATGGGATCTCCTCTCTGCCAAGGCTATCCGTCTCCTACTTCTACATGTCGTTAACTCCTTACTCTTAAAAAGTCAGCTCAGTGATTGCCATTTTCCCTCATGTCCTCTTTGCTCCCGTGTCCTGTTACAGCATAGCACATTTCACACTGCACCATGACTCTTTTTTTTTTACTTGATTTATTTCCACTATTAAGCTTTGAGCTACTTGAAAGCCAAAATCCTGACTTGATCATTATATCTCTGGAGACAAGCATAGTGCCTGATATTTAGTAAGATCTCAATCAATGGCTGTGCCAGTTGGAAAGTCACCCCTCTTAGCTGCTTACACTTGCAAGTGAATAACTCCAGCTGCTGGTTGATAGTAAAAGGCTGAATGGGTAAAAATATGTGCTGCTATCATCACTAAAATCTATTCTGGTAGGCACCAAAATGAGATGCTCTCAGCAGGGGAGGGGATGACAGGCATGCAATGCAATCGCTGCCATACCTCAGTAAAATATACTTTTATATATCATTGAAAGAGCTTTATTCTTTATGGATATATAACATACTTGTTGTCAGCCATATGTGGTCTATATTGCATAGATACCCAAGCTATTTTTAGGCAAGAGAGGTATAAAAGTGCTGATTTAATTATTTTTCATCATACTGTAGCTGCTTAAGTAAATTTATTTCTATCACTGGGCTTAAACTACATAAATGTCACAAAGTATATAAACTTAAATCTACTCTTATAAACATATTAGCTAAAATTATCTGATGATGGAAAAAAAGTCTATACTAGTAAGACATTAAAATATGTTATTCAAACTTAATCTAATCTACTATTAAATAGTTATATTTTCCTTAGCTATTTAACAATTATACACATATGATAGCTATTACGTACAATATATTCTATGTTAATATAATAATGTGTTATAGTATTATGTCTCACATAAATATATCTTAAGCATTGGGAATAAATCAGATCTCACTGCCAGAAAGTCTTTAGGACCAATACTTTGTCTGAACTTCCCAGAGGGACGGACTTGATAGAGTCCAGATATTTCAGCATTACAGAAACAGATGGAAAAGAGAACACAAGACCGGAAAGAAGTAAGATATGGAATGGCTTCAGATTCAGATTGGAAACGGATCCACCATGTCTGACTCCCATGGAATGCAGTCCTCCCAGCATTACCCTGCGCTGCCACAGGACTGGGGGCCAACCTCTGCTCTCTTCCTCTTTTACAATCATAGCATTTCATTAAGGAATCAGCATTTTCCATTTCAGAGCCACAAATTCATCCATATTTATCCAGTTCTAGTACTGTATGCCTTTGAATCTGTCTGCCTGTATGTATGTGTATGTATACATATATACGTATATACACACTGTATAAATGATAATTTTTTGAAGCACAGCTTAATTGAGATATTGAGATATTAATTCACATATAATACAATCCACCCACTAAAATGAGCAATTCAATGGTTTTCAGTGCAATTGTAGAGTTGTGCAACTATCACCACATTTTCATCAATTTCCTAAAAAATCCTGTATTCATTAGCAGTCATTCCCCTTCTACCCTCTTGCTCCCCCCCCACACACACACACACACAGCCCTAACAATGTAGTCGACTTTCTACCTCTATAGTTTTGCCTATTCTGGACACTATGTATGCCTAATATACTTTTAGTACTACATTTATTCTTTATTCTTCACTGCAGAATTCTACCGGCTTCAGAAGGAAACTTTGCTCTGACAGAAGGAAATCACAGCGCTAGGCAAAAAGATTTCAGTATCAGGCTAGTTTCTGGAATAATCTAGAAGTTACCATATGTAGGTAGGAACAGTTTACAATGCTTTGTTTGAGCATATAGGAATGGAAAAATGTAATAAGATATCCATCACTACAAATTCTTTTGCTTTTATGACTCACATGTGACTGTAAATACTTAATATCTTGGGAAGATTTTTTTAGAATATACATTTTTTATTCAATTAGTCTTCATTCACATAATATTAAGCCATGTAATGAATGCCAGGCACTATGCTTAATTTTTACAACAATCCTGTGGCAGCAAGTGGATCAGTATTATTACTGTCATTTTAAAGATAAGGAAACTGAGAACCAGAGAAGTAAAATGATTGTCCCCAATCACACAACTTATAAGTGAGAGAAATAAGAATTGAATTTAGGTTTTCACATTAATCATAAGCACTTTCCATCATATTACATTTTCTACCCTCAACAACCACAGTCATTCTTAAATACAGACTCTATGCAAGGGCTAACTCCATAAAAACAATTTGTACTTCTCCCAGATCATTTTCCTAAGTTACCTATGATTATAGTTCAGGCATTTCTACTCAAAATAAAATTGCTCCACTGCACTTGATAGTGTGGATTTGAGCACAAAGCTTCGTGTAAAAAATCCCTCTTTCTTGGTTTTCTGCTTTCCCCAATGGCCCCAAATGCCACAGGATTTAGATATTGAAGCTCTGAAATGTACCAATTCTCCTCCCCATTCACACTTCAATACACAATACTCTCTCCTGGATATTACATTCCTGCTTATTAAATCCCAGTGGGCTTGTTGCAAAATAAAACAACAACAAAGGCTGAACAATTATGTGTGATCACTTTACACCAAGAGTCCTGAGCTAGACATTCAGTGTGGGGGGGGTGGGGGAGAGAGAAATGAGGGGCAGATTGCAAGGTCAGCCCCCACCGGCTGCTGCAGCGGCATAACGTCAGAGAAGCGCTCCGTCACCTTACCAATCATTGTGGTCTCTTGCTGTGTTTAGTACTGTGTGTTTCAGGGAAGATTGCTGCTTTCCTAGTTTTAAAGTGCCTTCGGCTTGAAGGCACCCACATTTCCAGGAGGTGCACGCCTTTACCCCGGGGCAGGAATCATCCTCTGCAGCACGCAGGGCTGCCTACACGCGGGCTGGGCTTCCCGATCCACGGGCACGAGTCCTCTGAGAACGGAAAGCAGGCCAGGCCTGCAGGACGGCGCTGATGCATCGCCGGGCTCCTCCTGGCACAGTGACCGAATCAACTCCAAGGGCGGCAGGCACCGCTGGTGCCGAGAAACCCTAATGTTCATAGTAACAGGACTCTGTCCAAGACGCTGGTGAGCGAGTCAAGCGGTCCTGTCTGCTAGGAATCTCGGGGCCACTACCTCATCCCTATAATTAACCCCCAGAGAGCTAGCCGAGGAGCTGCTCTGATTACAAAATAATGGGCCCATCAGGCACAATCAGTACCCCAGTGACACAGGGCAGTTTGCAGGAAAGCCACTGAAGTAAACAGTTCCAGACCCTGAAAGGGGCTGCCCCCTAATGAACCCTGAGGGGGCAGGCTGATCCCTTTGCCTGAACAAAACTTAACTCGCGCCCCTGCCAGTTGGCATCAGGGGGGAGTGGTTGTTGCCTCACATCTTGCTGCTGGCAAGGGGAAGGGACTCGCCCCTGAAGACTTCCCCCCTAGAACGCCTGGAAGCACACAGGGTTCAGTGGGCACGTGGAACAGTGACTCGCCAACTACTGAAGGATCTGGCCAATGCTGTGGAGAATGAGTCCTGGAAAGAGCCTTAGGAAAATCCTAACTCCTGGAAGCACAGCAGCCCTGCCCTGGCTGCTGGAGCAGGAGATGTGTTCTCTCTGACAGCTCCGCTGAGCCCAGCAGAGCCCCTGCGGGCAGGATGAGCACCGTGGCTCTGCTTTGTTTTAGAGCGAGACTGCCAGAGCTAAAGCTCTTGGTTTCTCTGGACTTTGAACAAATATAAACAAACAAACAAACAAACCGCTGCCTCCAGATCAGTGTTAATAACCACACTCTTGTTCTGCATTATGATGAAATTTGCATTTGTTTTTTCATCACTGGATCTCCAGCCCCTGGAGCAGTGCCTGGTACCCGGCAGATGCTTCCCACAATACTTGTTGAATAAATATATGAATGACCTGAAAAGAGGCTACTGTGAATGAGAGGGTGGGTAGGGGGTGGGCAGCAGTCATCTAAAAGCACGTATTTGAGAGTTGTATGGTAAAAAGGGCAATAATTTAATTTCTTATATTATTATTAGGTCTTTATTACCTTGAACAGTGTGTATATTATATATTTGATAACCTAAAATATGTATTTTCAAAATATACAACTTCTAAAAGTCTAAAAGTCGAATTCAAGACATTGGTTACTCAATATGCAAAACTCCTCTCTTCATCCTCAGATGGTAGATCTTCCAGGGGTAGGGATGGGCATGTGTCGGATGCCATGTGGTGTGATGATAAAACATGGCATCTTTGAAGCCCTAGACCCTGGTTTTGAATATAACTTAGCCAAAATTGATCTCCGTGAACTTTAAAACTTATGTAACCTTCCTAAACAATAGTGTTTTTTTAAATCTATAAAATGGGGCTAATAACAAACCTGCCTTTATCTCCACGTAAATTGGAGTAAAACAAATCTCAGTAATTGTTAGTGGTGACGATGATGATGGTGACAGTGACAGTGATGATAAAGTTTTGATTCTGATGAGAAAGAAGATTATGGCAGCAGCTCAGCAACATTCAACTGTTCCCAAGTACAGGAAAGAACTTTGACTCAGTTGTGCATGTGCACACACATGTACACATCCATGCAGATAAAGATCTTGATATAGATCTGACAACATATGAAAATAAAATCTAATCAAAGGGGTTCTTTTGTGGTTCCTACTTTGTCCACAGCAGCACATTAGAGAGGATTGTACAAGGATGCAATAGTCTGACTCGTTCAAAGCCAGGGAGTCTTCCATGTGGTGGAATGAGCAGGCTGCCTTCACTGACCTCATCTTTAAGCAAATGAAACCTACTGACTTGGCAGCACAGGGAGAGGCAGAATTTTCTCCATGATTCTGATTGTCACATCAGTTAGCATATATTATATTTTCAATATATTTGTGATCAGCAGGAGGGAACAAAGCTTGGGAAACATCAGTGGCTGGCTCACGTCTCATATGGGCAAAGAAATAGTGAGATACGGGCTTTTAACTGCCTGTTTATCATGATTATTTAAATCTATGTTCTGGGACGGCACCATGGCAGTCACAGTAAGAGGCCGTGATCTCATGCTCTGAGGAAGAGCTTCCCAGCTGGGCTTCCGTGGTCCTGAAACTGAATCATGACCTCAGCCCCTTGGGGCTTCCTGGGCGGAAAGCTTTGCTGGGAGAATAGGAATGCCCCCGAGGCCTGAGCCAGGTCCCTCTGCACGCTAAGCTCCAAGTCCTGGGCTTAGTCGTTCCCAATTGAACTGCTAGTCAATGGTAGGATTTAGAGAAAGGAACATTTACTTCACTCCAGTGAAAAAATATTTTCTTCCTCCAAGGCTGACATAAGATCTTTAAAAAATAGAAGGTGTCTTAAAAAAACCCATCTGGCTTCTGAATACCAAATTTGCTTTAAATTCCTGGGAATCAGGCTAGGCTGTCAATATAATCTGAGCCATAATGTGTTATTCATGTTTCTCTGAGGTCATCAATGCCTCTCCTTGCTATTCTTGCTATTCTTCAGAACAATGGTGCTTAGTGAAGCAATTTCTTTCTAACTTCAGACCATGTACCTAGTTACAGGCTATATTCAAAAGCCTATTTTGAAATTCCCCACCTCATCACCATTCTTCCTTCAGAGATGTCAATACAATCTAGACCCTTCTACCCTCTTGTTATTTGCTTAATAACATCTGCATAAACAGAAAATGAACCTCTGATCTTATGCCAGCACTCAAAGTTTCAAAAGACGCAGGATCGCATACCTCTTTTTGATATTTACAAGCACAAAACATTTTCGTAGTAACAGGTCATTTAAGAATCTTTGTGAAAAAATTAACATCAGCGACATAGGTGCCCTCCGAATCTGAGCTCCAGGGACCCATTATGAAATTGCACCTAGAAAATAAGATCCCAACCGGAATATTGCACATTAACCAAAACATAAAGGTAGTAGAAAATTTTATACAGTCCATGTGTTACCTTTATTGGATTGAATGTGGTAATCAGGAAAACTAGGTCTCATTGAAAATAAAAACCATTGTACTTAGAAACAAGAGAGCATATATGTTTGTGCTTCAGTGGAAAGAGTTCCACACCTGGAGTTACTGAGCACGTGCTGGGAACCTAGCTGTGTCATCGGTAAGCTGTATGACCCAGGCAACTCCCTTTGCCTATATGGAACCGTTTCCTCTCTGCAAAACATGGCACACAGGATTGGCGTATGGATTCGAATAGATATATTGTCAATAAATTCCAGGATGCTAAGAATTTCTAGGTCATAAGTAAATCTTGGGTAAGAAAGTTAATTTTGAGAAGCAAAAAAATGTGGCACAAATCTTAGTCTTTAATAGCATGTCACTTCGGATAATATCTTACATTTTATTGGCAATTAAGAATTTACAAGGCACTTATCAATGCATAACATTCTTTAATCCACACAATTCTAGAAGGCACTTATGTTGGGTACGCTACTCTTTAGTTTATAGGTAAGGCAATAGAGGATCAGAGAGTTAAAGTGACTTGCCCACAGACACCCACTAAGACATCAGTCTCTTAACAGACAGTTTAATCTTTCCATGATGTCCTGAACTTCTAACTTAAGCTTATCTCAGAAAATAGACTCAGCAAAGTTGCAGCACAGCGCTGTTGAACCTTAATTAATTCTCTAAAATGACAGAGGCTTTTGTTCCCTCTATAGTGCCTGCTTTTCCCTCTTGATTGAATCCCTAAATTACTTGGACTTCATGGAATTCTCTTCATTCATTCATTCATTCATTCATTCATTCTTAGCTCTGGTTGCCATAATAAAATACTCTCAACGGGGTGGCTTAAACAACAGAATTTTTTAAAACATATTTTTATTGATTTCAGAGAGGAAGGGTGAGGGACAGGGAGATAGAAACATCAATGATGAGAGAGAATAACTGATTGGCTGTCTCCTGCACAAACCACACTGGGGATCGAGCCTGCAACCCAGGCATGTGCCCTGACTGGGAATCAAACCATGACCTCTTGGTTCATATGTTGACACTCAACCACAGAGCCATGCTTGCCAGGCTAAACAACAGAAATTTATCACAGTCTGGCTGCTGGAAAGTCTAAGATCAAGGTGCAGCAGGTAGATGTGATTCTGAGCCATTTTCTCTTGGTTTATAGGTATCTAGCATCAAGCTGTGTGCTCACATGATTTCTTCCTGCCCCACACAAGAGGTTGGAAGGGGGGATCTCTCTCTCCCATATTTTGTCTTATAAGGGCCTAATTCCTTCTGGAAGGCTCCACACTCATGACCTCATCTATCCCTAATTATCTCCTAAAGGCCTCATCTCCTAATATCATCACACTGGAGTTATGGCTTCAACATATGAATTTTGGGGGGATATAAACATTCAGCCTGTAACTCATGCATTCATTCATTCATTCATTCAACAGTAATCATTACAGACTTAGATGTGATAACTTCTAATCAATTCAGCAGTGAAGAGAAGTTTTTTTCCATATACATCACACTTATTTGATCTTCAAAAGCAATTCTTTAATTACGCAAAGCACAAATCTTATTCACATCTTACATATTAGGAAGATGGATCTCAGAGAGGAAAAGTCAACTTCTGAGCTTGGTTTTTAATCCAGAACATTTGAGTGCAAATCCAATTCTCCAGTAAAGTTCAGCAAGGTAATGGGAGGGACACAGGCATTCATTCATTCATTCATTCATTCATGCATGCAGAATATTTATAGAGAACCCACTTTTGCTCTCTATAGTTACTAGGGCTACACTGCGAATAAAACACACTGAATCACGCTGCCCTTTTAAAGCTTATATTCCAGACCTTCTACCCTTCAGAAGCATGTAAGTCAGAAGAACATGAGGAAAAAACAAACAAACCCTACAACACTGGGAAGCAGAAGATAAAAAACCATCTAAGTAGCAAAAGCAGGAAAATGCTATAGATTTTCAAAGGACACAGAGACTTTTTTGATTATGCCCTTTTAAAGCTTATATTCCAGACCTTCTACCCTTCAGAAGCATGTAAGTCAGAAGAACATGAGGAAAAAACAAACAAACCCTACAACACTGGGAAGCAGAAGATAAAAAACCATCTAAGTAGCAAAAGCAGGAAAATGCTATAGATTTTCAAAGGACACAGAGACTGTTTTTGATTAAAAAAAAAAAAAACCACACACACACACCTCAGAACGGAAGCCCCTGAGGTGACGTTTGGAGGGTAGGTGGGATGAAGATGTAAGCAAGAAAGAAAAAGAGGGAAAAGGGGGCTCACTAAACAGTCAGTTCCCTGAGGAAAAGGGTTTTGTCTCTTTATTACATTCCTAGAATGGTTACTGGCATATCATAAGTGCTCAATATTTATTACACTGACAAAGGGTAACTCCAAACATGGAAATACTGTGAATGGCATTCTGAAGGAGGAAGATGAAGCTTAATATGGGTCTAAGGGAGCCGTCATCGGAAAAGCAGATTGGTTAATGCCTTCAACCTAAAGACCACACAGAGAACACTTATTTAATTTCTATAAGAATACTATATTGTAGTAATTTGTTTCTCTATATGATAGATAAGCATAGAAAGGTATGAAGATATTGTGTACCCTGACCAAATTCACCGATAAATGAGTGATATTTTATATATCCAGGTCCCTCTGATTCTAACGCCAGAGCTCTTTCTGCACTTCATTCTCTTTACTCTGGAAATACATACAAATGCAGATGTAAACGTACATGTAGATATAAAATCATATTTAGGAATTGCATTTGTTATCCCAGAATGAAAACAAGAAGAGAATCTAACACAGATCGTCAATAAAACGAATACATGAGTTTGAACCATTTAGCTCTCGATGTAGTTGTACCTATTATATGCTACAAAGTCCTCGGAAAGTACATATAATGGTCTTTGAGAAGCACAGATTTTGTCTGAACTAGCAATACTAATCCTATGGTCATCATCCTCTTACATGTAATCCCCTCTTTTGTCACCCAGCACAAAGCATGATTTATTCCAAATGAATAATAAAGGCTGAATTCTTCAAATTTCTTCTTTGTGGGATTTCTGGGCAGAGGACCTATTTGTACTTATTGATGTTTGCGGTTGAGGTCCTGCATGCACTGTGGATGAGGTCTGGAAGCTCCGCTTCCCTATTCTGCATTCTGAGACCCATCTTCTCACAGAAAACCCAGCTGTAGGCACACCTTTCAACCTTCCTCTTCAGGGGTTTCCCAAGAGCTAGCTAAGCAGGAATATATTAAGTAGAGTTTGAGTTTCAGGAAACAAAAGCCTTCAGAATCCCAACCACAGAGCCGACTTTGGGAAGTGACTGCTTGGGAAAGAAATGAATCTTGACAACACAAAGTGATACCTCACCTCCACTGTACCTCTCAGGCCAAAAGGTTGAGTGCAGTTTCTTAGGTGTGAAGATTCCCATGTGCCTTCCCAGTAGAACTGCAAAATATTCCACTTCCTGATTTGAGCTTTTCAAACAATAACCACTTGGTAAAAGCAGCAGAAAGTCTCCCTCCGGATTTTTTTTTTTTTTTAATGCTAGGAAGTGAGGCAGGAACACAGCAAATATCTTTTGTTCTTTTCATCTGTAACTTCACCCGTACAAAATACCCTGGAGTTTTGCTCAAACATTATTGCCGAGGGGCCTGGAGCTATTCTGTTTTTCAATATATCTGAGGCTGGGCCACTTAAAGACCAGAGAGAGCAGGGTTTGAGACCCCACTAGCACTCAGTTGTGTTCTCTGATAGCAAGACATGTTCCCAGGGCTTTCCTCTCTGGCCCTTGTCTGAATTTGGCTCAGCACTGTCTCCTGCTGTCTAGTGATCATGGGCTAGTTTGGTATTTACTCAATCTCCCCGGTCTTTGGTTTGACTTCTTAGTTCACACTTTCATCCTTATTCACGACATCCTCACCACGCACCCTGGTCCTGAGCTTAGCTGACCTGGATCTCTGCCGACCCCATGTCCTGTTGCTCCTCTTGACTACCCACTGGGCTTCTCAAAGGTTTTACCAGCATTTGATGGAGAAGAAGGCACTGAAGTCCAACTGTTCTCTTTAGTTTAAGTGAAGGGCCACTCCTTAGCTGGGCCAGCTCCAACTAGCCACTTAATTTCTCCAAGCCCCAGTTTCCTTGTTGTCAAGTGGGGATGAAAATTACTGGCCTGCCCCCGTTTTGCGATGGGGATGCCATAGGTCCATACATATGAAAGAGCTTTATACACTATCAAGGACCCTTCATAGAGTTAAAACTTTAGGTTAGCTCTCTCCTGCCCTCGCCTGGCTCCCAGTTTCCATAACTAAGCTTTACTAGTGGGAATTAACCTTTTAGGTCTGATAGTATCCATGACTAGACCAGTGATAAGAGAAGCTGTTTTTAAAAACATACTTTTGTTTATATATAGGAAATATAAGCCACATAAACTGGTTAAGGGTTCTTTAAAGTCTACTCACATTTGAAGCCCAGTTCTTCTGAATTATTTTTCAATTCAGATTTCTCTATCTCTGTGTTTTTCCAGTCAATCTGAGCCAGGGAGAACATTTTCTTGATGGAGACTTTTTTTTTTTCCTGAAAGAACCTATTTTTTTTATTTAATTTATTGGGGGTGGCCTTGGTTAATAAAATTCTATAGGTTTCAGGAGTACAATCTATAATACAATATGTTGTACTGTGTGTTCACCACCCCAAGTCAAGTCTCCTTGATGGAGATTTTCTTCAAAGGGTACTCTACCATTGCCTCCAAGATTCTCTTCTAAAATGCAGGTACCCATTCCACTAGTTTTGAAGCTTTTTTATTATAATCATATCAGAATATGTCAATGGGAGCTTTTCAGGACAAGTAGGATGCATTATTTCCTTAAATGATTCCTTGAGTGAAGCACCAAAGGGATTCTATTGTGTATCATGCCGCCAAGAATAATAATTATGTTTATTCATAATCAGGCAATGACGGCTGCATCACAACTGCTGGCTGGCTCACAACAGTGGGAAAAGGTGTCATCGATTACAAGATCCACCTTCTTTGCAGAGAAGACAAAATGTAAAAACTGTATCATAGAATTTATAAATATTTCATCTGTTTGATATTTCGTTATCCATGATTCTTGTTATGGTGGTGTAAAACCATCCACTTTGTTTTATAACGAGTTCCAGGACATGATGAGATTTTAGCGTGCCCAACATTCACCCATATAATGCCAGAGGCCTTTACTCCACTGCCCTTTGTCTGACCCTGTGACATATGCAGGTACTTCGCCTACACACTGCAGGCACAGTGATGGCCTGTGGTTTCTGCCTTCCGAACACCACAGCTTGTCATGTGTACTCCTGCCTAATGGTGAGGGCATTCAAGATACCAGACTAGTATATACAGCTTAATGCAGTAAGTTTCTTAGAAGTCTGTTGATCCAAGCATCTTAACTGACAGATAAAGATGAGAGTCCTGGAGAGATTAGTGACTTACGCAAGGCCAGACACATGTACTAATTAATGATTGTTGTATCCAGTCTATGTTAATTTTTTTCTGGAATATTCTAGAAAATGATTTTAGTGAAAAAAAGATGGACTCTGTTGACTTTAATAAACTTGAGTTAAAAGAATGCATGTAATGAATTATTTTCGTTTTGATAATTTTATATTAGGATAAAAAGGAGAAATAAGCCATTTAACTTTTTTTATCATTTTATCAAATGTTATTTTTTAAATTACAAAATACTTTATACTTCTGAAATTATATTTATAATATATCAGCTATAAAATATATGAGAAGGGCTGAAAGAACACCCCCATAAGAAAAAGGGTTTTTCATTTGTCACCAGAGCCTCTGTGGGCCATTCTCTCCCTCCCCTCAAAGGGGATCAGCATTCAGAAATTTGTATCATTTTTACTTGGCATTTCTTCATAGCTATAATACATATGTATGTAGTCTAAATATTGTTTAGTTTTGCATACTTTTCAATTTTACATAAGGAGTACCAAAGCATATGCATTATTCCCGTGACTTATTTTCTTCTGCCCAACATTATGATTATGAGATTCATGCTGATAAGAATAGATGTTTTATTTATTTCACTGCTGTTTAGTAATCACTGAGCCAGAATTTATCTATTCATCCCCTCGGTGATGGACATTTGTGTTATTTCCAATTTTTACAATCAATGCTGTTCATTTATTCTGTTGTACATCTGTGGGACTCTTTCCTGGGTCATTAAATAAGGAAGTCAGTAGCCCTCCTTGATAATCCACACACACACCAGAAATCTATGAAAGTTCCCCTTCCTCCACAGCCTTACCAGAACTTGTTATCCTTTTTAAAAATTTCCAATATGGTGGGTATAGCAGCATCTCTTTGTGGTGTTAATTTGCATTTCCTTGATTAACCATGAGACAATATCTTTTCATGCAGTTTTTGGAATATTAAATTTTCTCTTCTGTGAAATGCCCGTTTATTCTTTTGCCTTTAGGTTTTCCTCTTTAACTAGTTTGTCTTTTTCTTATTAATTTGAAGAATGTTTTTATATATCATGGATACTAATTCCTTTCTGGCTTTATATGTTGCAAATATCTTCTATCATCAGCTGCTCTTCTCATTTTCTAAATACCTTTGATGAGTAGTTTACCATTTTAAGACAGACAAATTTGTTAATTTTTCTTTGTGATTTCTGCTTTTTTGTGCTATATGTTAGTTTGAGAAAAATATTCAGGCTTTTTTTTCCCCCCAATACAGATTAACAATTGTTCTTGTAATATTTCCTGAATGACTCATCTTTTTCATAGTGACCTACAATATTTTATCAGTCATATTACTCTATGGTTTGTTTGTATATTACTTCACCAGTATGTTATATCTTAGTTAGTATTATTTTTAATCAATTTTTGATACCTGGCACTACCACTAACATTTTCTTCTTCATAAATTGGCTTTCTCTGATCCTTTGCTTTTCTGTATACATTTTATAATTACGTTAGGATTTTAATTAGAAATGCATTTGATCGATAGATTTTTTCTTATTTTATCCCTCTACTGGTTTAATATTTATGTATAATAATTCCATTCTGTTAGTTGATACCATTGAAGTGTGAACATGCATACTTACTAAGTCTAAAGTTAATCATTACCTTTAACCTCCTCTTAATCTGTAAATCATGAGCATAACATATGGGTAAGGCTTGGCAGTAAAACATATTGAAAATGGCAGCAGATAAATGGGCAAATAATAGAATATTTGAAAACTTTAAGGTGGGTTTTCAAAGCCTCTATTATTTAACTTCCCTAACCTAAGTTTTATTATTTAACTCTTTAAACTAAGTTCTATGCTTCCCTTTCCAGTTCCACACACCCTTCCTTCCTCCCTTCCCAGATCTCTCTCTCTCTCTGGATTTTTCTGACTCACAGTTTCCTTTGTCTGCATTGTCCTGCCATCTCATCATCCTTCAGTCAGAAAAATCAAAATTCTAATGCTATTTTAGCAATTGTGCAGCCTTCTAAGGCCTGAATTTCCCCTCTGGCATTATCTTAATGACTTCTACTTGCCATTCACTGTCCCGTCAGAAAAATCAAAATTCTAATGCTATTTTAGCAATTATGCAGCCTTCTAAGGCCTGAATTTTCCCTCTGGCATATCTTAATGACTTCTACTTGCCATTTACTGTTCTTTCCTCCAGGTACACTTGGGCGCTCCCATTGCCCCAGGTGTTCACCTGTGTTAGACCTGATCCATGATGGTGTCTGTTTCCTTGTCTGCTTCCCCACTAAACTGAAAGCACCTCCCAGGTTTCAGCCCGTAAGTTCAAGAGCAGAATTACACCGAGACCAAGGACACCTTGTAGGCAGGAAGTCTGAGCACGTGGCCCAGGATAGCACTTTGAGGCTCAGTAATCTCTGGCCTTGGCCTCAACCTCTTTGACTCTGCAGACCAAGTCTCATTGCTCCAAGGGGTGAATCAACCTTCTCACTTAGTTGAGCTGCTGGGTGGTGGTGAGAAACTACTTCCGTGAGATGCTTTTGTCCTAATTATGAAAAGACAGTGGTCAGATTACAAGAAAGGGTGTCACTTCCTCCTCACAATGGGTTGACTATTATAGACTGTTATTGAAGTGGATAGAGGCCACCCCATTCTCAAATGCCCTGTATCAAAGAAACAAAGGCAGGAATCACATTTCCCACAATCCCCTTCTCCTTATAGTTCCAGGTTAGAGCTGGCCTCTCTAAAGATCAAATAAAATACCACACGTGAAATGCCTGGCACAGAGTAAGTATTTAATCAATTGCAAGTGTTTTTTTCCTTCTCAACTTTGGAGACTGATGTCACATTAAGAGCATACAAACCAAATCTAATGAATACAAAACCTTGAGAAGCCATCAGGTATATTCATTAATCAACAGTGATCACTTTTTCTTGAGAAGTGTTAACTGTAACAATAGCAAAATCTGGAATTGACCTAGTATGAATCAAAATGAAGAAGGACCAGTTAAGATGACACGTGTGTTGAGAAATTCATATAATAAGAGTAATTGTACATGTATGCCACATCAAGATTAGGATCCATTTTTTAATTAACTAATAATAATTATGCTGTCATTTTGCTGTGTTGTGCATATCTTTCTAGACCTTCTTGGACCTTAGAGTGCAATCTGATGAAATATTAATTAAAAGAGAATTGGTGCATTCTGAGAAGCAAGAATAGGGAGGAAAATGGCTATATACACAGCCTTCACACACTGTCTTACAGAATGTATAATTGTCTTATTTTTCTAAAAGAGAAATTCTAAAGAAATAACTACATAGATGTCAATCACACATGCTGAAGTGAAGGAGGAAAACAGATAACAGGAATTTAGTATGTGCTTAGTACTTTAATATTATCTTATTTAATTGCTCAAAGTGGCTAAGATATTTTGTTAAAAAACTTGTGAAACAAGTGTTTGTCTTCTCATATAATACATGAGGAATTGGGGTCATTTTGCCCAACGTTACACAGTAGTAGGTGAAAAAGCCAAAATCCAAACTCTCTAATGGTCAATTATACTATGATATTTTACCTAAAAAAAGAAGAAAAAAAACCCTGAGTAAACCAAAATGAAATTCTTTTGATTACTTTTGTAATACCAAAGACATTGCCTTGCACATAGTACATGCCAGCACTACTGGGCATCGCTGAGGTCCATGGGGCAGAGTCTGCATAAATAATTCCCTTTGCAATGGAGAAAGTCAGATGTTAGGATGGATTTCAAATAGCTGAAGGACGCTGGACGATGAAAGGTACAAGAGGATCTTTTGCAGGAGCCAGCATACTGGCCTTTGGTGGAAGATTATAGCTACCATTGACTGCTGTATCAGACACTCTGTGAGCATTTCATACACAATATCTAATTTCAACATCAAAATAGCTCTTGAGCTATGATGTGCTATTAACCTCATTTACAGATGAGGACTCATTGACTTAAGAGAGGTCAAATAACTTGCTCAAGGTCAGAGAGGGCCTACCTATCCCTGAAGTTCATGCTTATGAACATTATACTGTATTTTATAATTAGACAGTATACGATATTCTGTGATATAAAATGCTTATCAAACATAAATTTTATTGCACTGAGATATAAAAGGCAGGCCCTGGAAAGCCTCGTTTCATCTGTAACTCCCAGACCAGGGAAAAATAGAAGGAGAAGAGCACTTTCTAACTGGTCCAATCCAGATGTCTTAAAAACTTTGGGTTACAAAGGGTAGACGAGCTACGGCATTCACATATTAACCTTAAATGGGTCTTTGCTACATCTTGGTGTCTTTTCTGAGCTGTCACAGTCTGGCTTTATCACATTTAGATTGTTTAACATCGATGAAATGCATTTCTGCTGTATCAAAAACCAAAACCAAAAGGTACCCCTGGGACAGAGACTGAGACGCAAGATGGCCAAGTTGACGGATCCCCGCATTACTGGAACCAATTCTGGTCAGTCTCCAAACTCACTGGTAAAACTGAGGTGGATCATCCTGTGCCGTGGAGAACATTCCAGCCCCCGGAAAATGGGGCATGGAGAGAAGAATGGACACCTACTGTCTTATGTGAGTCATCAAGATCTCAGGACCCATCTGGGATAGATAAAGGTCCCAAGATGGAAACAGAAATCCTCAAGAACAGCATGTGACCAACAGGCATGAGGGGCACCCGGGAGGTATACCTTCGGGCAGGAGGACACTTGAAAAATATAATGAGGCAGCTCTCTGTGTACTGAGATGAGGAAATCTCTAAGATAAACTGTTAAGTGAAACAGGTGAAGAACTCTGTGTATGTGAAGTATCTTCATATTTATATTAAGTGATGTAAACAGCTGTACGCAAATACTTGCATGGGCTTATATATGCAGAGGACAACCCTTAAGGAGCATACCCCCTTGGCATCTGGACAAGGGGCTCTTGGATTACAGTGTGAGGGAAACTTACTTTGCACGGAAAGCCCTTTTATGCCATACTACAAGTACATTAGCTTAACACAAAACAAATACTTTTAATAATAAAAGAAAACATCTGTGTGTACATATGCCCAGATATGTCTGAGCAGGAAACAAACAAAAATTAAACCCGACTCCTGAGAAATGTTGTACTATTTATTTTCAGACGGAAAGATAATGCTGGTTCAGATTCAAAACAGAGAATAAAACTCGGAAACTAAAAAGAAGCCTGCATTTCATTGCTCTCCACTCAAAGCCACAAGTCCTGAGATGCAATCTTTACAAAATAGGCAGCAATAGAAGTCACTTTAAAATGCAGTTTTCCTTCCCAAACCCCTCCACTACTTTTCCCCATTGATGGATATTCTTATATGAGTGAGTTGAGCTTCATGAGGTCCCAATCCCATTTCTTTGCCTAATAAAAGAGATTTTAAAACTAGTGCAGGCAAACTTTATCTCAAAGTTAAAAAGTCTGAATGTATATGTCAGAAATGAGCTGGATGGTAATTTAAAATGTATAGAAATGTATAAACCCTCTCTCTCTCTCTCTCTCTCTCTCTCTCTCTCTCTCTCTCTCTCATCTGGTATCAGGCACAATGCAGCAAACCCTGGATGACAGGGGTGGCCAAACCCTGATTTCCAATGTGGCCTCATATTAGTGAGACTTCAGTGGAGTCACTGTGCTCAGTTTTCATATCATCCAACTCAAGGCTATAATCTTTCTGAAGTTGCCTTCATACAGGGAAAATTTGCAGAGCAAGTGTGCCAGATTGATTGTAAAAATGCAATTCTTTCTCTGCCAGTATCCATAGCACTTGCAGTAGGACTTTCAAGTTCCTTCCATTAAAAGAGTCTATTTTCCAATCTTTGGACTGGGGCTGGCCTCATGACTTGCTTTAGCCGATCCAATGTCATGAAGGGACAGCGTGCCAGCTTCAAGCCTCGGCTCACATGGTCCTCTGTGCCTCTGTTCAACTCTTATTTCTGCCACAAGAACAGGCTAGCCTTCTGGAGAGGAGGAGAACATGTGCAGGAGACCCAAGACACTTGTACTGAGGCCTTCCCAGACCAGTCAGCTCCCCCTCTGTCTGCCAGCTGACTAAGGCATACCAGACCCCAGCAATGAGCAGTGAGATTAACTGAGCTCAGTCAGATCACCAGAATTGCCCAGACTCATAAGCAATAATAACTCGTTGTTGTTGTTTTAAACCACTTACTTTCGGGGTTGTTTGTTATGCAGCATTATTGCAACAAGACATAAATTGTACAGTAAGAAAATGAGGTAATTTTCAAACATTGTGTTTTTTACTAATACTTGCTCTAATCATCACTTGTATGAATATTTCTATTGAGGAAAAAAAAGAAGCACTTCTAAGCAGAATATAAGGGAAATACATTCATGAGAACATTATTATTATTTTTATTGCTTTTAGAGAGAGGAAGGGAAAAAGAGAGAGATAAACATCACTGTGCTAGAGAAACATTGATCAGCTGCCTTCCACATGTGCCCCCACCGGGGGATAGAACCCACAACATGGGCATGTGCCCGGGCTGGAAATCAAACCTGCCCCCTTTTGATATATGAGACGACACTCCGACCAACTCAGCTACTCCCGCCAGGGCAAGAAAATTATTTTTCTTTTGGGTTCCCTACATTTGAAACTTCACTTGTCAATTAGTGTAAGATTCTTCCATTCTCCATTCAGGTGATCTTTTCCTGAAACAACCATGGCATAGATCCCTGTATATAATGTTCAAACCTCAGACACAGGAATATGCCAATAGCACCCAACATCTTTATCCCTCTCCCCCACCCACTCCCATGTCTTTGGCAGCTGCTTTGAGCCAAGTACGCTGAATGGTCTTACCTAGTTCCTGAGACGATCAAATTGAAAATAACATCTCACTGGTTCCTGTTTCCAGACCTGTGACATGAGTGGCCCAGCCATAGCTGCTACCCATCTATATGCCCCAATTCCCTCCACTGCTAGCAAGGATAAGACTTTAACACCAGTGGGATAAACACTTTGGTTGAAGCTTTCATATATATAGTTTTTTTTAAGAGTCTAGACTAGACCCCGAACAGCAAACGGTAACTTAACTAAGTTTCTACATTTGTTCCCCCAGAAAAGGAAGACCGCTATCCAGTCAGTGCCTACCTGCCTACCTTAAGTTATCTAACTTGGTTCCAAGACTTCCCTTTGCTCCTTACAAAGAAAGTAATCCTGCTTTAGTCAATCAGCAAGTGCCTGGTATGACTTTCTCACTCCTTTTTGCTTTGGTCTATACAATATCTTTCGCCTTGTACAGCTCTTTTGCTAGTTTGGGTGCTGCCCAATTCATGAATCACTAAATAAAAGCCTATTATATCAGTAAATTATAGGTGCTGAAGTTGA
>NW_005367844.1:13190-28533 GCF_000412655.1 Myotis brandtii | reverse complement strand
TATATATATTTATGGCAATAATGAGACACCTGAAGTTCAGATATGTTCTAGGCAGCACACCTGATTTGCCCCTAGTATGAACATTTGGACATGGTCAAACTACCCTGATAAAAGCCACATTTTAAAATCAAGCTTTTTCTTTACAAACACCATAGTAAGCAGTATTCCACAACCTGGTTCTGGCTTCCTCCACCCGCTCTGCACCACCCACCTCAGGGACCGCAGATAAAGTCTTAGCATATCTCAAGTCTAGTCCTCTGAGTATTGACAAACATATAGCGTGTGGCATACTGGTGACCACAGAAACAGAGCCTTTAGCATGGGATTAAGATCTAAGCTGTAAAACTCAAAGGCAGTTTTCACTATTCAAGACCAGGCAGCTTCTTTGTGTGAACAATCATAAGAATGCCATGTCCTTTCATGATAGTGAACATTTTATGGGCCATAAAAATAGTTCGTTTATGGAGCCCTTATTATGTAGCAGGCATTGGGCTAAGTGCTTCATATGCTTTATATGCTTTTAATTCTTATCCAACCTTACGAGCTAAGTGCTATCACCATTTCCATTTTTTGACAAGGATCAGTGATGCCAAGAGAGGCTAAGTAATTTGCCCAGGTTGCAGAGTTAGCAAGTTATACAGGGAAGATGCAAACCCAGGGAGTAAGGCCTCCAAGTACATGCTCTTTGTTAGTTGCCCTAGCTGCAGTGTGCAATGGAGCCGGGCTCTGCCTTTACGTGAATTCTCAGACTAGTTCTTAGATTCTGCTGCCTAAGAGAGAGGGACGTAAGAGGCAATTTATACAGTGCATTTTCTTCCAGAATGAAAGGACTCGTTTCCTTGTCACAGGGCTGCAGATGCTTCTGTGGAATAAATCCCTGGTCATTACCAGGAGCATTAGTGGCAATCTCCCACAGGAAGCAAAGGTTTCTTTGTTCTGATAATGACACAGATGGGTGCTTGGGTGAGGCAGGCTGTGACACTGCAATGTCACTTGCTTTCAGCATGCCAACATCTTAGGCTCATTGTCAGACTTAAAAGGAATCATTCAAAAACTGTATTTATTGAAGCACTTAGCACATAGTAAGTGCTCATTAAACATCATTTTCCTTTAACTGTCCCCTTTTACCAAAAGGTTTAATATTTTCCTAATTAAATATTCATGCCAGTCACATTATGAACCTTTTCAACACTTAAACCCTTTTGTTCCTGGAAAAGGGCATTTCAAAAGTTCCAGCTTCTAGTCTGAAAATGCAGTGCGCTGCTAGCCTAAATAGTTCCTTGCTATTAGAGTGTCCTTTTTACTCTCCACCTGAAGCATTCCTGTTGGCTGACTGAGGCATGAGGAAGCCAGGGCTGATCACTACAACCCGGGGAAAATCATGAAATGTGAACGCCTTTGCCAGAAGCAAACACTCTTCAGCCATCTACAACCATGCACAACTTTGGAGATCGGGCCAGAGCCACTTTTTAGGAGCTTGTAATGAAGTCACATGCTTGAGGAAGATAACTCTATTATGTCACTTGCCACATTTATTGAAAATTTTAAATCCTGTAACACATCTTGGGCCTGGGACCCAGCGGAGGAACCTGCACATGGTGTGCTTTGAAGAAGGAGCTCTTTTGAAAAGGCCAAATGTTATAATTAGTGTAAAATATCTCCTGAGAACTATAATTATTTTCACAAAATTTGGGATAATAGATGTGACCTATTTAGGGAAGAAAATGACTGTGAAATATATAAATTAACCACTAATGGAGAGGTGTAACTTAATTAAAAAGACTTCCTCGGTAAGATGCTGGAGAGAATGTTAGGGTTTGCCAAATGAATGTGTCCCTGCTGATGCTCAAATTCTAGGAAGCTGCAGGAAGTAACAGGAAGTAGATGGTCTCAGTCTATGTAAGGCCCTTCTCCCAACCTCCACAACTCAAGAGTCTCTCCATTCAGAGTCATGCTCTAGCTTATATAATAAGAAGGACGTATTGAACATAGTTTCTAAATTTGGTAAAAATCTATCAAGCCGTATTTTGAGAGAGAATAAATTTTTCATTTTATTGATATGTTTTGGACCCGGCAAACATGTTCTGCTGATAATGTTGCGATGACTCAATGACTCCAGGCATTTAGTAACCTATGGTCAAGGCCCTATGTGTGCTAAAGGTGACATTTTTTCCCCCATTGAGCATCCTAATACACTTCAGAAGATAACATATTAGACTAGTGCTCAATTTTCGTGTCTTTCATTAACAACACTTGAGATAAAACCATGCTGAAAAGGAGGACTCCTCTTCTCCCATTCTATCAGTCACTTTCAAGTTAATTGTGAAGTTCTTACGAGAGAGTAATAACAGAAGTCCTCTCAGTTAAATGAAGGTTACATGAAAGAACAGCACACGCTGGGTGGCCGCTTAGTAGAAACAGGAGATAGGACATGGGTGGACACTAACTGCATAAAACCCATTTCAGAAGTAATTAGAGACAATTAGACATATCTAAGCCAATAAGGTGATATTTTAAAAATTTAATAACAACCTAATTAGAATTTTACAATTAAAAATTTAAACTTTGCATTATATTTGAACTCTGGAAAATTTTCCATTCAGATTTTTGAAGCAAATTAAATATCTTATTTTCCCTGGGAGACAGAGTAACACCTTCAGTGTGACCTACAAAAGCCATTAAAGAAAAACACATACATTAGCCTAAGATGCATACACCTGCCAGCAGGGCCCACAGCCACTGAAATGTTCTGCTGCCTTCACAACTCCATCAGCATTCGTGACAAGGGCAATCTCCTCCCCCTTGACTACCCAGTTATCAACTTCAGCACCAAGGTTGTATCCCATGGTAAGTACATGGTAAACAACATGAAGGTAAGCTTAGAAATGGAGGGGGGTCTGACAGGAAAGGGGTGAGAAATGCTGGACATCTAGTTTAAGGAATGCCTAAAGCATTGGCCAATGCTTCTCTTCATTTGTTCTAACAACAAATTTTTAAAAAGTGTACTGTTCATATTTGTCACTACTGATTTCTCAAATCTGCTCCACTGGTTTGGCTTGTGTTCAGCTCAGCTTTGTTCCTCTGTGTAGTGCCGTTGTGTCAGATTACAGACTTCTCAGCGCAGTTCCTGATATAATGTAGTTATATGCTCAGAGCGTGGACTTTCCTTCCTCTGAGTGCTAGCTGTTCTCTGAGCAGTTTGGGTACTTTTATGTGGGGACACTAGTCACTGGCGAAGGCACACCTGGATTGAGAAAGTCAGGAATCCCTAGCTCCATATGGAGGTGTGTAGAGCATTAATTGGTAGGTGTTAACGACGTTAAGAGTTCACCAGAAGATGAGAATATTAAATGGGACACAACAAGTGGGGCAGCCAAAGTTTGTACCCATATTGATGAGAGCCAAGAGCTGATCTGAGATATGGATTGTGGTGATAATGAGATGATGCTGTGATGAGAGGAAAGGGTGAGCCTGCCTACCTCTAGACAGGAGGGGACGACTGTTTTATATAACCTTAGGTTATGGGTACTCATGTTTCATGCTACAATGGTGCTAGGGGGCACCAAAAATTAAAACAAACCCCAGAACTGTAGGTTACATTGACTTTTAATTCAAAACATTATGCTCAAACAATAGAAAGCCCATGTGTACTGGACAGGGCAATAGCAATAAAAGTATTGCTGGTCAGAGTAACAGAATAGTTAGGCTCCTTGAGGTGATTTTTTGAAAAATCAAGTAATCTTTGTGTGTGTATGTTGTCACTTCTACAATGCGAATGCCTAAGCCCCTGTCATAGTTCCTGAAATTAAGAATATCACTGGGTCAGAGTGTCTAGTAATTATTTTTAAATGGCCATTTGAATCATTACTACACAGTATCATTAAACAAAAAGGCTTTTATTAAAAAATCTTTGTGCAATTTGTCTGACCTCTCTTGGTTTGTTTGTTTTGTTTTGTTACAGCATAGTGTTCATTCCATGAAGGAGGCCTAAATGCTGTGTGGGGAAAGAATAGAAGACACCTAGACTTCATCCTCTCCCTTACTTCCCACATGTAATCAATGGATGAGTCTTGCTGATTTTGTTAGCTTAGGTAGCTACACATTAATAAAGGAAGGGAGCAAAGGGAATTAGATATTAAGACGCGTAATAAACTTGGGAGCTGAATCAGGTAATAAGTCTGCTTTTCTAGGAAGTTGCAGTATTCATAGATACCATAGCAGTGGTCGGCAAACTGCGGCTCTCGAGCCACATGCGGCTCTTTGGCCCCTTGAGTGTGGCTCTTCCTAAGCCTTAGGAGTACCCTAATTAAGTTAGTAACAATGTACCTACCTATATAGTTTAAGTTTAAAAAATTTGGCTCTCAAAAGAAATTTCAATCATTGTATTGTTGATATTTGGCTCTGTTGACTAATGAGTTTGCCGACCACTGCCATAGGGGATCACAGCCAAGGGATTTAATGCCCCGCCCACTCCTGTGTAGGGCTAAAGGACCAGCTTTCCAATCTCCCCAGGGCACAACCCGTCTGTCCCCACAGGTGCTCTAGGAAATGGGTTGGTTAGGGGGAGGATCCAGCACCCGCCCCCAAAGCTTGGGAAGTTGATTTGTTAGTTTGAAGAACCATCTGGTCCTTCCCAAGCCTGAGATAATATAATCCTAGCTTAACAAAGAACCTCTTAATCTCCCTTCTCTCTCTCTCTCTCTCTCTCTCTCTCTCTCTCTCTTGCCTTCTCTCTCCATAGCAGCCATGTGGTCCTAGGAGCCACCTGGGGCCCATGGAAGACTGTGCAGGCTCCAAGTGTGGGCTTGAGTACAGATCCAGCTGGAGTGCAGCTGGGAACAGAAGCTGAGCCAGCAGATGGGGACAGAGAGATGGACTGAAGCAATGCTGCGAAGTGTCTGGACACTGGCTGTGTTTCTGCGCCCGATGAAGACAGGCTGAATTTTTCCCGTGGCCGGATGGATGGAGATGAGACACTGGGAACCCAGGGGCAGTCCTTGGATTTTGCTTCTATGATAAACCTTAGGACTAAACCACTTCCTCCCATATGTGGGTCCCTGGAATGTTTTCCTTGCAACTTCATGAAAGGGCCTCATTTCCACCGTCAACAATTTCACCCCTTAGTATATGTGGATGCTGTCTATTCTCTCCATCTTAACTGCTGCTACCCTGAACCAAGCCAGCCCTGCATCTTACCTGGACCATCATAATACCCTCCTATTGAGGCAGCTGAGAAAGAAACTGGAAAAATTCCCTGGCCAGTGGAATGAGAAACAAATTGCTGAGCAAAGGCCAGGACAGTTGAGCCATTAATGGTCAGCTGATAAATCACAAGACTCTATCCTCCTAAACAAAGATACCTAAGCACAGGTGGTTTAAATCAGCTTAGTCGGGGACACAGATGATGATGATGATGATGATGAGTAGAGCCAGACTAATCCCAGATGAAGTAAAACTAACCAAAAATTGATCCTCCCCTAGGACCTTCCCTAAAATTCCTGCCTATAGAAACTAGGTAAAACCTCCAGGACAAAGAACGCCAGCTTTCACTCTTCTCTGAGCACTCCACACCCCACATTCCTCAGGTGTGTACTGTGTTTCTTCTGTCCTAAGCTCTAAGGGTCCCCACCAGACTTTCACTCAGGGGAGCAAAGGGCAGGGGCAGCTTGTCCAGGGCGACCCCCTGATTCTGCCTCCAGGGCTCTTCCTTTGCCCCACTATCCCAAGCTTTAATAAACTTGTTCTCACTTCCACCTGGACTCCTGTCTTGCAATTTTTCCTGCATGAGTCACAAACCTGGAGGTCACCTGACACAGGAAGGTGCCTTGCCTGGGGTGCAGTGGTCCGATAACACTGTCATCTCACATTTACTTTTGCTCAGATCTGCATATTAAAGTCAGAATGATCTTTAAAATGCAAATATGGTGCTATTAATCTCTATTTAATACTCTTAAAATGCTAACTATGCTCTTCGGGTACTGACTCATGTTGATAAAATGGCTTTTGAGGCCAGGAATAATCTAGTCCTGGCAAACCTTCCCAACTTCGTCTTCCACCACTCTCCCCAGAGTCTCTATAAGAGGATTTGGCCCCTCTTACCTGCATGCTTTCCCTCTGTCTGGAAGATTCTTTTATTCTTACCTCACTAAGCCAATTCCTGCATGTTCTTCAAGTACTACCCTATCACTTCTACAAAGAACATGTTGTTGCCCTGAGAATCTACTGCATTTCCTGTGCTCAAAGTTCTATTATTTCTCCTTTTAGCATTTAACACAAACTCAAAATTTTATTTGTGGAATAACTTGTTTCAAGAGTTTTTTTTTCTATTTGATTGTAAACTTCAAGGGGTAAAAACTTTCTTACTATTACATGCCCCACACCTAGCACTGGTGTACCTAAAACACATTGGGAGTTCAAAAATTATGTGACAAATGAGGACACGAGTAAAATCAGTAAAGAGTACCTTATGTGAGCCTCCCTCATTCTAACAGCAGCTGGACCACCTACTCTAGAGAAACAAGAGACCCTTACTACGGGTTCTTGGTGTGTGTTAGATGCTAGCTACACAAGAAAAGGCAGTGCTCCTGGCTCTCAAACAGCTCACTCCTAGAGTAGTGGGGGCGGGGAAGGCAGGCAGAACAGTAAAGAGATCAACCAGAATAATGTAGTAAATGCTAACAAAGATTTGAAAATGTCAAATGGATTGTAGAGAAGAGAACACATGCTGAATAAGGAATTCAAAGCTCACTCTTTCATAAGGATATAAATTAACACAATAAATACATACACACATACATACATAAATAAAATTTATACAATATGCAGTGTTCAGATGAAGACAAGTGTCAGCCAGCACTGCTGTCCCATCAATGCAGAACCTAAGCAAAAAGACCCAGTAGACACTCAGGCTGCAGTTACCTTCTTCATCTCAGGAAACATCGATCTCTCATCCTCCACTATCACCTTGTCTTCTCTGAGTTGATTCAACTTCCATCCCATGAACTCCTTCCATATCTAACATCTAGGGTTGAGGGCTCTCTTGATATTGAGCTTTGCTTATGATTTTGTTCACTCTAAGTCCTACTTTTGGGTTTGCTGCCTCTTCCCACAACTGCAAATTATGTTTCAAGAACTATTTTAGACACATTGCACCAGTCAGTGTATGAATGAGTGAAGAAATGTAGTTGGGGGTGGAGGTAAGAGGAAGCTGAGGGAGTAACTGTCCTCTTTGAGTACTTAAACAATTATGTATCTTAAAAAGTTTGGGGGAAGGTAGTAGGAAGGGTATTCATCCTAGATGCAAATCCTGAGTGCAGAGCCATACATTTTGGCTTTTGACTAACCAGTCCTGAATTTCCTAAAGGCTATGTGTTTCTACTAACAGAGAAACCAAATATTATTCTACACAGTTAAAGTAAACAGCACTTCAAAATAAACCCTAAGCATCATTTTAACTAGGTCACTTCAAAGCTACCGCTAAGGGGAGAAAAAGGCTTCTAATTGCTGTTGTAAATGCCACACAGCCTCATACTTCACAGTGTGAAGAGTAAATGAGACCAACTTTTCATTGACAATGATTAAACTTTTTCATCATCCCCAAATTCCTGGAGATTTCTCCCACTGCTTCTATGTGTTTTAAGCTTTTCAATTAAATCTCCTGGGTAGTGGTTGCAAGGATGCCCACTGACAAAGGAATATTTGTCTCTGGGAGAGTGAAACTATTTTAATAGCAGTTTGTCTTGGTTACACCCATATATGCTGAACTTCTCGGTGATGGTCCCTATCAGCACTAAAAGCCAAGTGCAGCTTACATTACCCTGCCATCGAAACTGAACTAGTGATAAATTCAGTTTTGAAAGAGTTTGTGGAAAGTCAGGAAGTCAAGAACAGTCAATCTTGATAACCCACTTGTTTTCTCTGAGATAATTTATTTTGACATTTAGGAGTATGCACCAGGAATATAAACCCTGGTGAGCATGCCACTGTAGACTAGTGTGACAAATAGAAGCTTCTGCCTTCCAATTTTCCATCAGCTTTGCTCCATCTCACCTTGATCCCTCCCACCGAGTGCTCTGAATGCTTTAGCAGCCGCCACAGAGACCATGCCACAATCACAACTGCTTTGGTCTGTCCCTGGCTGGAGCAGTCAATTAAAATCAGCTTAGAAGCGGCCCTGGAAAAGGTTGTATTTTTGTCTATAAAATATTTCTGGTGGGACTAAGGGAAAAGACAGCTTTTAATTTTAAACAGTGTATATACTTGAATGATAGATCAAAACAGCCATGTGGGGAAACTGGCAGTGTGGAAGACTGGGGTGGAAATAACAATCGTATTTTAAATTCAAGTATTAATTCTGATGGAAAAACACAAACCAGGAGAGGGGGTCCCTCGCTGCCAGAAATGAGGTAAAAGATGAATTTATGTAAGAGATCTTCATTTTCTAAAACTCAAACTTGCCTCAAGCAAGAGAACGTTTGCAAGATACCACATTTAGGAAAAGAGGGTGAACAGGTCAGTAATTTTAAATATACTGTCTGCGTTTAATTAGTTTCATAACGAGGATTAGTGTGAGACACTGCAAATGGCAAGGCAAAGGGTTTTGTTTTTATTGAGCAGCTTATAAATAAGCTCAAAGCAGATTTGACAGACGCTGAAAACCCACAGCCTCAATGATACATTGGGCATCTGAGACTATAAAAAGGCACACGACTGGGATCCCTTCTGATCATTCAGATGAACAGGGGCAAAGGTTCACGAGCACATTTTTGAAGCTCTTATTCACAAAAGCTTGAGGCTACTATCACTACTTTAAAAATGGGGCACAGGGAAAATTAAGTGGCATCCTGCGAGGGAAGCCTGGCAGGCCTGTACTCACTAGATTTGGAAACCGGACAACTGGAAAAGCAGCATGTTTCAGAGGATGATTCCAAGCTCTGCTCGAGAAGCCACGCTGGGATGTGAACTCCAAAGGATCCATAGAGAATTCAAGATAACGCCTTCGTTTGACTTACTGCATATTCTATTGGGTTCAATTTAAAATATGCTTATATCTAGGCCATTAGCATTCTTCTAACGACTTTAAAAAATTTTTTTATTGATTTCAGAGAGAAAGGGAAAGGAAGAAAGAGATAGAAACATCAACGCTGAGAGAGAATCATTGATCAACTGCCTCCTGCCTGCCTCTTACCAGGGATCGACCTGCAACCGAGGCATGTGCCCTGACCCAAGATCAAACTGTGACCTCCTGGTTCCTAGGTTGATGCTCAACCACCAAGAAACCCTGGTC
Source organism: Myotis brandtii (assembly GCF_000412655.1). Lineage (NCBI taxonomy): Eukaryota > Metazoa > Chordata > Mammalia > Chiroptera > Vespertilionidae > Myotis > Myotis brandtii. The sequence goes on along the minus strand of NW_005367844.1, from coordinate 19,247 downwards.
AGGCTCTTCCAACTTTATATTAGCCACCAGTTCAGGAAGAGTTCTTGGTACATATTTCTGCTAACTTAAAGTACGTAAAAGTACTTGACCTATAAAGATATAATCTAAGATTCCTTCCATTTTTATGGACAGTTGAAAAGCATAAAGTTAAAAAGTAGAGAAAAATACATCTGCATTTTTGTTTGTATGTACTGTGGCATCTAAAATATGGTCATGATTCTTTGCCACTCCTCTCATCAAGACGTGCGGAGTCTACATTTCCATCCCTTGAATGATGTTTGATCCTTGCCTTGTTTTGGCCAATGGAATGAGGTAGAAGTGAGGCTGTGTAAGCTAACCTCAGCTCCAAGAGACTGCTTTTATTCAGTCTCTTAAAACCCTGAGCCACCATGTAAACAAGCTCAGATGAGCTTGCTGGATGGTGAGAGATACATAGACTGGTTGCTCTCATGCCCCATAGCCAACAGCCAGAAATCCTAAGAAGCAGAGATGCTAAACAGACTGGCAGGTGGGTCTGCATTTCTCGGAGCTACCCTCTAGCACAGACATTAAAATGAACTCCTTCATAAGTAATTTAAATTCTCCCTCTTGTGATCTCATTTTTGGTTTGAGGCACAAACCTCATCCAAATTCCTCCCCCAGACCTTCTTCCAATGTTGTGCTCACTCAGGGCACTACCTCTAATGAACACTTCTCTTACATTATTTTTTTTAACAGTTATAATGCCAGTATCATAAGATGGAACACTTCAGCTTCTCCATTCTTATGATAAAAATAGTGTCAATCATTCTGTAGTTCTCTCTGTTTTCTTTCTACCTGTTTCCACAAAGCCTTCTACAGTTCTTCCTGAATTTACTATACTCTGACTCTGATTCATTCTTGCTAACTTTGATGTTCTTTCTCCTTTGGTAATACCAATCTGATCAATACTTCTCATAAAGGAAATGAGGAAAATTGGACATATACTTGCAAAACAATAACAAAAACTAGACCACCTCTTTACACCATATATAACAATACACTCAAAATGGATTAAAGACTTAAATGTAAGACTCAAAGCCATAAAAATCCTAAAAGAAAACATAGGTAGTAAAATGTCTGACATTTCTTTTAGCAATATTTTTTCTGATACATCTCCTTGGGCAAGAGAAACAAAAAGAAAATATAAACAAATGGGACTACATCAAAGTAAAAAGAAAACCATCAAACATATTGAGACAACCTACTAAATGGGAGAACATATTCACCAATGATACATCTGATAAGGGCTTAATAGCCAAAACTTATAAAGAACTTATACTACTCAAAACCAGGAAGACAAACAACTCAATTAAAAACTGGGCAAAGGACCTAAATAGACACTTCTCCAAAGAGGACATACAGAACGCCAAAACACATGCTCAATGTTACTAATTGTCAGAGAAATGAAAATTAACGCCACAATGAGGTATCACCTCACCCCTGTCAGAATGGCTATAATCAATAAATCCACAAATGACAAGTGTTGGTGAGGATGTGGAGGAAAGGAAACCCTCAGGCACCTTTGGTGCAAATGCAGACTGGTGCAGCCACTATGGAGAACAGTATGGAGTTTCCTCAGAAAATGAAAAATAGAACTGCTTTATGACTTAGCAATTACACTTCTGGGAATTTATCAGAAGAAACCCCAAAACACTAATTAAAAAAATACATGCACCCCTATGTTCATTGTAGCATTATTTGCAATAGCCAAACTATGGAAGCAACGCAAGTGCCCTTCAATGGATGACTGGATAAAAAACCGGTGGTACATGTAAGCAGTTGAATATTACTCAGCTATAAAAAGAATGAAATCTTACCATTTGGACAGCATATATGGGCCTAGAGGGAATTATGCCAAGTGAAACAGACAGAGAAATACACATACCGTATGATCTCAGTTATATATGGAATCTAAAAATCAAAATACATGAACAAATAAAATTGAAACAGACTCATAGATGCAGAGAGAGAACTGGTGGTTGCCAGAGGGTGGGGGTTTGGAGGATGGCTGGGTGAAAAAGGTGGAGTGATTAAGAAGTACAAATTGGTAGTTACAGAATAGTCATGGAATACAGTGAATAATATTGTAATAACTTTGTTTGGTGTCAGATGGGCACTAGATTTATTGGGGTGATCACTTAGTAAGTTATATAATGTCTAGTCACTGGTTTATACACTTGAAACTAATATGATAGTGTATGTCAACTTTTAAGTTCAATAAAGAGCAAATTATAAACTAATCTCACAATTATGGATAAAAAAATAAAGATCTAGCAAGTAAAAAAAAATGAAAGAAATGTTGTTCTATTTTCACACTTCATAATTGAAAGATAAAATATAGTATGGTAAAAATAAAGGGTAGAACTCCCTACCCCCAAAACAGAATGTGCTAATGAGAGATTTTAACTGCTGGGCTCTCTATATAACTGCCGACATCTCTGCTTAGGCACTGACCAACCTGCCACATGCATGCCCTCGGAAACATGAAGACAGAGTCGCTCATCATTCCCACCTGGAGCTAGAAGGCAGCTTAGCACATTGTTCTCTGGGTATGCAGTAATCTGCATCTCAAGAGGAGGTAAGACTGTGTATAAACAGTTAAAGACAAAAATATTCTGTTTTCCCTATTCTGAAACACCACGGGTGGTTCATTTTTTTGGGAGGGAGTGTTCTTCTTGCACTGGTGAAAAGTCACATTAGTAGGCAGTGCTCAGAAAATGTGCTCTCCAGGGAAGCTTTCACAGAATAAGCCATCTTCCTTAGTCAGCAAATATACCCTAGTGTCCTGTTTGTATCAGGCACTGCTCTAGGCTCTGAGAGTATCATTATGAACGAGACAGATAGAGCTTCAGTGATGCTTTCAGTTCTAGTCTGGGGAGAGAAATATAATAGTGAAAACCAAAGAGAAAAAAAAAAGAAAGAAAAAAAAAGAAAAGAAAAGAAAAAGAAAAACACCAAGTAGTAGTAACTGCTGGAGAAATAGGGTGGTTAAATGCAAGAAGCATGTAGACAGGTGTTATGCCGCACTGGCTTCTACTATATGTTCTCACAGCACTGTGCACCTCTCACGTGTAGCACGTGTCACAGCTGTGTCTTCACACTTACAAGTATTACTGTTTGGTCTCTCTCTCAATAGTCAGGCCTCTAATAGTGCAGGAAATCAATTTATTTTGTTCAATACTATATCCCTAGTAACTGTCACAGGACTTAGTGTATAAAAGGTGTAAAATATTTTAATAATATTTAAAACCATTTAAATCATTTTTTTAGGTATTATAATTTAAACTTTCATATTTTTATATCATGACTTTGGGAAAGTTACTTAACTTTGTATCTCAATTTAAAAAAAAAAACACATCTGTAAATCATGGGGTTGAATTAGTAAATCTCTAAGGTCTCTTATACATTTAAAAACCTAAAAGAAGGTGAAGATTAGCCAGTGAACATATGTGCACAGCCCATGGACACAGGCAATAGTGTGGTGGAGGCCAAGGGATAGGGAGGCTGTGGCTGGGGCTGGGTAGAGATGGGCAAAGGCAGCGTGGAGGATGGGAGATACCTGTAATAGTGTCAACGATAAAAATTTAAAAAAAAATCTATGGCTCTTTACTTTGGATATTTCTGATCCATCCCACCTCTTCTATTAATTCCAACAATTCCTACTGTTTTACTTCCAGTCATTAGGCATTACTTGTGATAGTTACAGGATAGAGTGTTTCTGAATATTAATTTGAAAGGCTGTTTTCCTAGCCACTGGGAGAACAGAGCTGGAAAGACCAGTGCTCATTCGCCAATACAATTTCAGATGGAAACTTCATCTGATCTTACTTATGCTTCATTTCTAGGGGCAGTGTGTGCATTTTTAAAGATATAAAGCATCTCATATACTTGGCCACTTCTGAAAAAAGGTGAGGGATCAAAGCCTAAAACTCAGAGCTACTGAAACCTCTACAGGACTATCGTCCTGAGAAAAGGCAGTCATTGCAGGGACCACTTCCTATTTTAGGACACAGAACTGAAGAGCCTGAAGTGTCGTCTAGAAGAGCTGTTCTAAAAGGAACACAAATACAAGAATAACAGCAGTGCCAGCTCACTGATGCTCAGACACAAGTGCGAGCAAAAAGCCAGCGGCACAGCCAGGACCTTGTTCAAATGGTTACACACATGGGCCTTCGAGCGTTCCCTGAATGAGCCTTCCCTGTGCACTCAATGTTGAAAGCTCTCTCACAGCTACAATACCCAGGATCTCAACAGCAAATGCCATCTTTGAGAGGGAACACGGACTCTGAAGTCCCTTTAAAGTTGTGATTAGAATATTTTTCCCTATGACAAGACTGGAGGAAGGGGTGTAAACCAACTCTCTCTTCTTAGATAAAGTTTCCTTTGAAGAGTTGCAGGAAGCCAGGTGTGCAGGACTGTTAGACAGCATGTCACACCTGAGGCAGTGATGTAATGCTCTGACCCTTCCTGTCAGGCCAGTGCACTAGGAAATTCCTTTCTCCGCACACTGGCCATTGATCTCTTGAACATCCTTTATGGCACCTTCTTCTCACTTGGTAAGGCCTGGGAGCAACAGCAAACCCAGCAAGGATAGCGGGAAGAGAGAGAAGCATTAGACTCCCATTCAGGAATGTAGATTTCTGAGCCAGCAGCCTCTCAGGGCTGCCCAGGTTATTTTTCCTATTAGGTTTGTTAGGAATAAGAAAAAGCAATAAATAGTACAGAATCAACCTGGGCTTATTAGTTCCTGGCAACAAGGGTCTCAAAGGATGAAAACTAATAAGTAGTCCTTGAATACTTATTCAGTATCAAACACCATTCGGAGCACTTTGTTGGATATTCCCTATAAGATAAATATTCTACCCGTGTTTTGCAGACAAGGAAACCAGATAATAGAGTGGTGAGGTTCACACTGGGAATCAGCCTCAAAGCCATCTCAAGTCTGAGATCTAAGCCTATGCTTTGTCTTCCACTCCATGCTATAAATAAAATAAAATAAAATGAAAAAGTTGATTTCTCCTGTGTGAACCTACTGGAACTGCATGGAGGAAAATGGCTCCAGGGCACTTCAAACTCTGTCCAGATACCTCATTACCTTATAATCATGTTTTAGAAAGGTAATAATCAGAGTGAATGTGGTCAGTTCACAGTAATTGCTCTTTCAGTCATTCATTTATTTATTTATTCAATAAATATTTGCTATCCCTTTCCCCAAGGAGCGTGAGAGCTACTAGAAATGAGGGAGATTGATAATTATAGTGCAACCAACGTCATTTAACGAGATAACATGTAAAGGACTTCCACATTAATTGTTCAGTGAAGTGAAGTTACGCTACCTTGTTAAACATGGGAAAGAATGATGCCACAGAGATATACATGATTTTGAGAGGTGCATAGGAGATAGATATATATAATTTCTGGAGAAGTCATGTTATATATTTGTAGTATTTGAGTCACAACTTACAGAATAATTATTTATCAGTAAGAGCAGGCTGAAGAGTATAACAACAACAAAAGTGGGAATTGAAAGAATAAAGGCATGAAGCATGAAAGGGTCAGCATGCAGGAGTGTGGATTGAGTGGGGGGGACTGACAGAAAACTATTGCACATCTTACTTCACAAAGTGGATACATGTTATTTACATTAATTTGAGCTTCTTGGGTCACATATCTACACTAATAAAAGAGAAACATGGTAATTGGCGTACGACCGCTACCCTTTTCATTGGCTAATCAGTGAGTATATGCAAATTAACTGTCAGCCAAGATGGCGGCCGGCAGCCAGGCACTGAAGCGAGCACGAGGCTTGCTTGCTGCAGACTCCAACATTCCCCGCCTCACTTGCCAGCATCTCATCTGCAACTCTAAGCAACTATACACTATGTTGCAAAAAAGAAGCTAAACAAAACCCCAGAAAACAGCTGGACTGAAAGACAGCCAGACCGAAACTTTGTATCGATGTTTTCAGCAGCGAGGCCTCAGAGCTAAAGCTGGCCCAGAATAAAAAAAAAAGAAAAGAAAACAAGGAGCGGTTGG
>NW_005367844.1:4377-12826 GCF_000412655.1 Myotis brandtii | reverse complement strand
CGTTATCTCCTGAGGGGTCCCAGACTGCGAGAGGGCACAGGCCGGGCTGAGGGACCCCCCCTCCACCCCCCCGAGCGCACAAATTTTTGTGCACCGGGCCTCTAGTAATATATAACACAAAATATCAAGTTGTCTCTAGATTTTTGGAACCTAAATTATTGTTTTAATCTAAATTAAATTATAAGAATAATGTTAGTTTAATAAAGATAGGGCAATGCTTTTAACAGTGCAATAACATATTCAATATGTTATCCACTTTAGGGGTGTCAAGGAGAAGGATGGTGGATGTAAGGAGTTAAAGTGCTTGACAATGGGCATGATGAGAAGAAGATGGGTCATTGTAAATTTTTGAAGGCTTAGTAACCAGTATGTAATCTTCACAGAAGAACATGAGGTAAGTTCCAACTGCAGTATACACATGCAGTTGTATATACATTCAATATTACTATACTGAATACTTACTTTTTTGTGTTACTTTTTTAGAAGATTTACTAAATATATCATGCAAGGTTTTTATCTAGTACTAAAGGCCCAGTGCACAAAATTCATGCAGGGGGGAGGGGGGTCCCTCAGCCCGGACCGTGCCCTCTCACAGTCTAGGAGCCCTCGGGGAACATCCTTAGCGCTGCCACAGAGGTGGGAGAGGCTCCTGCCACCGAGGCTGCGCTCGCCAGTCATGAGCCCAGCTTCTGGCTGAGCAGCACTTCCCCTGTGGGAGCACACTGACCACCAGGGGGCAGCTCTTGCATTGAACGTCTGCCCCCTGGGGTCAGTGCGCATCATAGTGACTGGTCATTCCGCCACTGTGCTGAAACGGGCTCTCCGACGTCCCCCGAGGGGTCCCAGATTGCAAGAGGGTGCAGGCCAGGCTGAGAAATCCCAATAGTGCATGATCAGGGTTGGGGAGGGACATGGGAGGTTGGCCAGCTGGGGAGGAACCTTGGGAGGGCTCCAGGGCATGTCCAACCCATCTTGCTCAGTCCCGATTGGCCAGATCCCAGCAGCAAGCTAACCTACGGGTCAGAGCTTCTGCCCCCTAGTGGTCAGTACATGTCATAGTGATCGGTCAACCAGTCCACTGTCTTCTCCCTGGTGGTCAGTGAATGTCATAGCGAGCAGTTGAATGGCCTTAGCATATCATTAGCATATTATTCTTTGATTGGTTGAACAGCCAACTGGATGACTGGACACTTAGGATATTAGGCTTTTATTATATAGGACTTAGAGTATATATCTAGTAGAGAACAAAATACATATGTATCATAAAATATTGCAAGATATAAATGGTCCTTGCCATGAATCTGGGATGTAAATGGGAAAATAACCCTCTCCTACTTAGTGATAGAAGTCAAAAAAACCCCCAAAAACACACCCTCTTAAATACATGATATTTTATATAGAACTTGATGTAACATATTTATAGTGAGGGCTTTGAAATGAATTTGAAAACAATTTGTCCTTAGTCCTTGAATTTTTAACAGTCTGAATTCAAGAAAATCTTGGTTATAAAATTTTACCATTAGCAATACATTTTAAAATAGGGCTTCCTTAAAAATAGGCTTCTTTCTTCTCTGAGTTTATGATAATAGAAGAATATACTTTAAATAAATTATGGCAAAATCTAAGTCCTGAAAAGTAACCAGTTAGGTCGAACAATTTCAGCATCTAGGATAGCAATCTCCCTTTGAATGCCAGAACTGTATTTGGGTGATTTGCTCAGAGCCTAAACTTTGTACATATTAAGAACTTAGAAATACATTTATCAGCTGAACAAATATGAATTCCTAGGACTGAATGAGTTGAATTCCTAGGGGGTTAATGTAAAGTATTAATTAAAAAATCCTACAGAATAAAGTTACAGTTCCCAATTCATTAACAGTGAATCTATCGGAACCTGTTTTGGAATTCCAGCATTCATGCATTAGAAATTGTCTGTATAAAATGCAGCCCTGTGTTGGCTCAGGGAATTAGAGACCCACTGTTGAAAAGGCTGAGGTTATGGGTTCAAGCTACATGCAAATTGTTTCATATTAGATTCTTTACAAACTACAGACACTAGCTGGTCTCATTTTCAAAAGGGAAATTAGAAAGAATTTGGATAACTTTACTTAAAAAGATTGAATTCTTTACTGAAAAAAATGAAGTAGTTAAAAAGCAGAGAGTCTAGACCTTGACTGCCTAGATTGAATTATAACTTTACTAATTAATGCATATGTTACCTTTGGCAGGTTTGTAAATTATAATTCTCCATTTCTTCATTTTAAAAATGAGCTTAGTAATAATATTAATAATGATAAAAATAGTAATACTAATATATGATTTATAAGGGTGTGGTGATGATTCAATAAAATATCTGAGTAAAGTACTTGGCACTGTGGGTGCCATAGCATAAACACTCAATGAAAAATTTTTATTGACTTTTTATAATACCTTTATATATACATTACAATACTTTTTATGTCTGATATCTAATTCTTCCTATTGATATATAGTCTGGCTCACTATTTTTTGGCAAATTTTATAATTTGATTAATTAAAGGTCTAAAATATATTTATCAATCTGTATTTAGTAAAATCTAAAAACAATCACCTCTATTACTTTTACCCTTAGAAATATGGATAAATTACTTGTGGAAAACAAACAAAATACCTTCCAAGTTTCTAGTCAAATAAGAAACAATCTAACCTCCATTTATTTTACAGATCAGACAACAGGTTAAAACACTCTTTTCATATATATAATGGAGATGATAGGGTCACAGTGGAAAAAAATAAAAAATGCAGCTTAATTTTGAAAGCTTTGGACCATACTTAAATTTACTTGGGAGTGATTCCTTAAAAGGTAATATGGCAAGTGAAATAAATTTCCCCTAAAACAAACTGCTAAGAAGTAGGATTGATGCTAATGGCACTGAGGATGGAACCAAAGAGACTATAAAATCCTAGACTAGCCGAAACCGGTTTGGCTCAGTGGATAGAGCGTCGGCCTGCAGACTGAAGGGTCCCAGGTTCGATTCCGGTCAAGGGCATGTACCTGGGTTGCGGGCACATCCCCAGTAGGAGATGTGCAGGAGGCAGCTGATTGATGTTTCTCTCTCATCGATGTTTCTAACTGTCTCTCTCCCTTCCTCTCTGTAAAAAATCAATAAAATATATTTTAAAAAAAAAATCCTAGACTACTATCCCAAGCTCAAAAAAGATGTGGAAAACCAATCTAAGGTAATTCAGTTCATCACAAGAACACTGTGTCCAATTGGAGGTACTGAGAATAATACCTTAAAGCCTGTCACAACAGATGAGGATGGTCTCTCTTTTATTTTTTTATTCTGAGGCAAGTTCTTTGTGGAACTTTATTTGCATAGCTAACAATCTGGATGAGGGAGCTCTTGTGCAGACTTATGCAATGTTATTGTTGCCAGGGAAACAGGGTCTTAATTTCTAGTGGCTGCATGCCAATGAATACAGGCTACCAAGAAGGAAAAAACTTGGTAACACTGACTTTGTTGGAGATTTTCATTGTTAAAGGGTCCCTTTTGGGGGTCCATTATTTAAAGTAGAACTATAAATCCCCTCTCTGTCTTCACCCCATTGGATCCAAATGGCTATGCAAATAGCAGTTTGATTTTCAGTAGATGCAGCAATATGGTGATTATCATTCACAACTTTAGTTTCAAAATGAAAACAAAAACAAAAACCCACAACCTAATAATGAGATGGTAGGTCCTTGTTCAATTCCAAAGGAAACAACACATAATTATCCTTCTGACAGCTCAAACCAACTTACCGGGAAAATCCTACTGTTTCAATTTACAGGGTTCTTCTTGCCCAGACCAGAGAGCTTTATGTTTGTACTTTTGTGAGGCACTGCTTAATGGCTCACAATGATAAGTATTTTATGTGAAACAGAAGAAAAAGTAAAAATCAAACCTGCCTAGATTAAAAATAAAAACAACACCACACACACTTCATATCATCATACTAAAAAAAATGGTTCTTTAGCAATTTATTTAGAATTTATCATTTTCAACTTCATTTTTTTTGTGTTAGTTTTCTCAAAATTATACTTTAGATACATTAATAGATGCTTTTTGGGTCCACTTGCTAAAACATAGACTGTAAAGTCTTGGGGAAAAGTTCTGTAAAATAAACTAGAAAGAAATAAGAATAAAGGGGAAGAAAAATGGAGAAAAATGCTAGGAAGACAGTGTGTATATTCTACCTCTCAGTAGGAAGGCTTTTCCGCTAGCAGCATATAGACTTTAACAAATTGACTTAGTTGTAACTAAACTGAAAGTAGCTTTTAAAGATTGGTGTGTCATTTGTTTTATTTCACCCACATAATAGAGGCAAAACCCAAAATGCTCTTTTAGGACTTTTGTTCTTTCCCTGCTCTTACAAAAGAATTTAACCTACCCAAAGGTCAAATTCTTTATCTTTGATTATCCTTAATTCTTTCTGCATTTTTTCTTGGTCTTGGTAGTACTCCCATGGAACCTTCTGGAAAACAAAAGGACCTAGTTCTTTTGTGCTTGGAGCTTCTATAGCCAGTAGATAGGAAATCTAAATGAAATCAGCTGGGCTTTTTGGCAGAGAGCCACAAAAGACAATAAGACAATAGAGTCTAAAACATATCCCTTATAAGAATGTTCCTCAGAGACATACGCAAAGATTTATGAAATATATCTTTGAGAAAATTGTATTACTTGAGGAAAATAAAAAAATAAAAAAACCTCTTCTAAGTCCAGTGAATAAAGAAAAACTGGGCACTTAAGCATAGAATATGAATCAATGAAAATAAGCATCAAGAATTCAGAACTGCTGAATTATAAATACAGCCTTTGTGCTATTAAAAATAAATATTTTGAAAATATGCAATATTTAATGCTCTTTCAAATTCCTAGGAATTGAAAAGTTCACAACATTGCCAAAAATAAATGCTGTCATCTTCATTTTATAGATGGGAGAGGACAAGCTCACAAATGAACTGACTTACCAGGAAAAAATCAGAGCTTGGAGAGGACAGACTTCCTGGCTTTTATAAAACTAGCAAAAGATACTTCTCTTGACTTAATTTTATAATCGCAATATTGTCAGGTGCCTTGAGATAGCATACAAGCAATCTTAGCACAAAATACTCAGTAGGGTGTTTTCTTCTGCTTTAGGGATAGATAACTAGTTTGTAAATCTATTTAAGATTAATTTTTAGGAAAAATAAGCATAAACTAGATTATATTATTAGTAATACCATCTTTTTTTAGTATTATTGAAATGTGTAAAGAATTCATAGTGAGATAAAACTCCATATATACAAACACAAGAATTAGGAGAAGGAAAACAAGAGTTGTGTCTACCATGTGCCAGATAAATACCAAATCTCACCAAAATTCACCTATCATAGAGTTGATTTCAGCACTGCCATTCTGTATATGAGAAAACACCGAATCAGAAAGCTTTTCCAACCTGTCCAGGATCACACAGGTCCAGGCAGAATGAGAACCAGATATGCTTGGCTCCTAATCCCCATACCACACCACAGAAGAGAGGCTGGTTTCGATGTGAATCATGCTGTGCAATCATCCCTCGTGGACTTCTTCTGGGAGTAAAAACCAAGCCATCCCAAAACGATGCTGACTTAGCCTTTTCTTTGACTTTGACTTCCACTTCCACACTACCATCACAGTATTAAGAAAACCAGTTATGTTTTGTAATTTATGTAGCCTATTTCATGTACTTCTGAGAGTTCTAGTACATTTCTAACTATTATAACTCTTTACTTCTATGCAATTTGTTGCTAAGGGGGTGTATAGAATACATTCTTACTTACTGGTGCCTATTGTTTTGATGCTAAGATTAGAATATATATATTCTGCGTGCACACACATACACAAACAGGCATATAAATAATGTATTTTCTATTCTTTAAGTGTTTTTCTTTTAAATCTTTGGGCTAAATTCTCTACATTTAAAAATACTGTATGACTTGGCAGTATTCTTGTTCTTGTGCTCATCTACTTCTTTTTTGGGACCAAGTTTGAACTAAATAGTTGAAGAGGCTTGAATAATGCTGAATAGAGTAAATGGGCCACTTCAGAGGCCCCAGGTTTTTTATTAATTTTTAAAATTTTATTTTTTAATGATAATTTACATCCAATATTATTTTTTTATTAGTTTCAGGAGAACAGCATAGTGGTTAGACAATCATAAACGTTACAAAGTGGTCCCCCAATGTTTCCAGTATCCACCTGGCACCACATATAGTTACTACAATATTACTGACTATATTCTCTATGCTGTACTTTACATCCCAGGACTATTTACCGTGTAACTACCAATCTGTACTTCTCAAACCCTTTAATCTTTTCCAACCATCTCCCCAAACCCTCTCCCATGTGGCAATCCTCAGTTTGTTCTCTGCATCTATGAGTCTGTTTCAATTTTCTTTGTTCATTTATTTTGTTCTTTAGATTCCACATATAAGTGAGATCAGATGGCATTTGTCATCCATTGACTTATTTCACTTAGCAAAATACCCTCCAGGTCCATCCATGCTGCTGCAAATGGTCAGGTTTTATTATTTTTATGGCCAAATGATATTCCGCTGTATATATTTTTTAATTAACTTGTCTATTGGTGGACACTTGGTTTGCTTCCATATCTTGGCTATTGTAAGTAATGAAATGCCAGGGGTTAAAAATAAAGAGAGAATCTTAAAAGCAGCAGAGAAAAGCAGTTAATTACCTACAAAGGAGCGCCCATACAACTGTCAGCTGATTTCTCAACAGAAACTTTGCACACCAGAACGGAGTGGCAAAAAATATTCAAAGTGATGAATAGTAAGGACCTACAACCAAAATTATACTACCCAGCAAAGCTCTCATTTAGAACTGAAGGTAAGATAAAGAGCTTCACAAATAAGAAAAAGCTAAAGGAGTTAATAAAAACCAGTATTATATGAAATGTTGAAGGGTATTAGTGAAGAAGAAGGAGGAGGAGGAAGAGATAAAAATATGAATAAAATGGCAACAAATACATATTTATCAACAATTGAATCTAAAATTCAAAATAAACAAACAAGAAGTCTAATGAACAACACAAAATGGTGAATAAAACGGGACCAGAGGCATGGAAGCATGGAACAGACTGAGGAACCTCAGAGGAAAGTGGGGAGGTGGCAGGAAGAGATTAACCAAAGATCTTACCTATGGACCCAGACAGTAGGGTGGTGGAGGAATGGGGTGGGAACTGGGTGCAGGCTGAGGGACGCCCCCCTTCCCCCCCGAGTGCACAAATTTTTGTGCACTGGGCCTCTAGTAAATAAATAAAGCTGCAATAAACATAGGGGTTCATATTTCCTTTCAAATTAGTGTTTTAGGTTTCTTTAGATATGCTAGTATACCCTGAAGTGGAATCAATGAGTCACAAGGGCAGTTCCAGTTTTAATTTTTTGAGGAATCTCCATACTCTTCTTCATAGTGGCTGCTCCAATCTGCATTCCCACTAATAGTACATGAGGATTCAATTTTCTCCATATCCTTGCCAACACTAGGGGTTAATAATAAAAGTTTATAAAGAACCCATACAACACAACAACAAATAAAACAAAACAAAACAAAAAAACCCCCACAGCACTAAGCAATACAAGTAGAAAATGGCAAGAGGACCCAGGCTTTTTAAAACTAAAACTAAGAACAGTAATATTTCTTCTAGCTTCAATGAGGTGATCTCCTAGAATCATATTCAGATTTCAAAAAGAAAATCAATTTAATTGAAAAAATATGGAGAAAGTAACACCTATAGACTTAGATTTATATTGCAGCATTATTCTCAATAGTCAAGATATGGAAACAACCTAAGGGTCATCAATAGATAAATGCATAAAGAAGATGTGGAAAAGAATGGAAGAGTATTCACAATGGAATATTATTTAGTTATGAGAAAAAAGGAAATATTGCATGTATATGTAAAATCTAAAAAATATCAAACTCATGGAAACAGAGTAGCAAAGTCATTGGCAGGGACAGGAGAAATGGAGAGGATGGTGAACAAGACAAATTTTTAGCTGTAATATTTGAGGATCTAATGTAAAATATAATGACTATAGTTGATACCATTGTATTGTATAATTGAAATTTGCTAAGAGATTGCATTATAAATGTTCTCACCAAAAGCAGAAAAAGATGAATATGTGAAGTGATGAATGTGTTAACTAGAGGAAAGGGATCCTTTCACAATGTACAGGTATACCAAATCAGCACATGGTACACTTTAAATATCTTATAGTTTTACTCATCTACACTAATAAAAGAGAAACATGCAAATTGGTGTCACTCCGCTACCCTTCCCATTGCCTAATCAGGGCGATATGCAAATTAACTGCCAGCTAAGATGGCGGCCGGCAGCCAGGCAGCGTGAAGCGAACATGAGGCTTGCTTGCTTCAGTGACGGAGGA
>NW_005367844.1:1321-2655 GCF_000412655.1 Myotis brandtii | reverse complement strand
GCCCCAACCCCCCAATCAGCCCTACCCTGAGCGTGACTGAGGGTGGCATCGCAACCTCCCGATCCGCCTTGCTCTGTGCATGACAGGGGGCGGCGACCCAACTCCCCAATCAGCCCTGCTCTGAGCCCGACCAGGGGCTGCACCTAGGGATTGGGCCTGCCCTCTACCACCAGGGAGCAGGACTAAGCCAGCAGGTCGTTATCTCCTGAGGGGTCCCAGACTGTGAGAGGGCACAGGCCGGGCTGAGGGACTTCCCCTCCCCCCCGAGTGCACAAATTTTTGTGCACCGGGCCTCTAGTCAATTATAACTCAACTAGAGGCCTGGTGTGTGAAATTCGTGCATGGAGAGGGGTTCCTCAGCCCGGCCTGCACCCTCTCTAATCTGGGACCCCGCAGAGGATGTCTGCCAGTTTAGACCGATCCCTGTGGGATGGGTCTAAATCTGGGACAACTAGCTCCTAACCACTCGCCTGCTTGACTGCCTGATCGCCCCTAACCCCTCTGCCTGCTGGCTTGATCACCCCTATCTTGCCCTCCTGCTGGCCTGATCACCCCTAACTGCCCTCCCCTGCCAGCCTGATCTTGCCCCCAACTGCCCTCCTCTGCAGGCATGATCTCGTCCCCAACTGCCCTCTCCTGCTGGCCTGATCACCCCTAACTGCCCTCCCCTGCCAGCCTGATCTTGCCCCCAACTGCCCTCCTCTGCAGGCATGATCTCGTCCCCAACTGCCCTCTCCTGCTGGCCTGATCACCCCTAACTGCCTCTGCCTTTGCCCCCACCACCATGGACTTTTCCAGAAAGAAGTTGGACATCTGGAAGATGGCTGGTCAACCTGGTCTAACTAGCATATTACCCTTTTTTTAGTATAGATATATTATATAGGGGAGGATTGCTTAAATGGGGAGGGGGAAGCCTTTTTCAGGAGGAGGAGATGCTCTTGGCAGACAAAAACACATAATCCCTATATCTAGACTGATAGGCAGCCATGTGCACTATACTGCCAAACTGGTCATTAAAAAATTGATTCACTTTCTTATACCTTACACCAAACAGCTGTTGCCCTTAAAACCACTCCTCAGCCCCCACCTTAGGTTCTGCCTTGAGTGTTAACCCAGTGTAGGTTCTGATTGGTCGGTTTCTATGCCAGTCAGCATCAAAAGCTCCACCTCCTAGACAGCCATTGGCTCCTTGCAATTCACCCAGATTTGGTTCTGATTGGTCTATTTCTTTTTTTAAAATATATATTTTATTGATTTTTTATAGAGAGGAAGGGAGAGAGATAGAGAGCTAGAAACATCGATGAGAGGGAAACATCGATCAGCTGCCTCCTGCA
>NW_005367844.1:0-362 GCF_000412655.1 Myotis brandtii | reverse complement strand
AATATATATTTTATTGATTTTTTATAGAGAGGAAGGGAGAGAGATAGAGAGCTAGAAACATCGATGAGAGGGAAACATCGATCAGCTGCCTCCTGCATGCCTCCTACTGGGGATGTGCCCGCAACCAAGCTACATGCCCTTGACCAGAATCGAACCTGGGACCTTTCAGTCCGAAGGCTGACGCTCTATCCACTGGGCCAAACCAGTTACGGCCTGATTGGTCTATTTCTATGCCAGTCAGCATTTCTGGGCCTGATCATAGAGGCGGGGCTGATCAGCAGCCACCCCAGGCTGCTGGTTTGTGGGCTGAACTGCTGACCTGCGGGAGAGAGAGAGGCTTGGCTGCTGGCGAGGCCGGAGAG
>NW_005367843.1:426-742 GCF_000412655.1 Myotis brandtii | reverse complement strand
CAGTAGGGAGGTGCGAGCATGTGCTGGAGAGTGGGAATGGCTGGGAAGAGGTCAATGGGGGGGAAAGGAGACATATGTAATACTTTAAACAATAAAGAATTAATAAGAAAAAAAATAAACTCAATGCCCAGCTGCTCTGGCTCAGTGATCTATGAACGATGAGGTCACTGTTCAATTCCCGGTAAGGGCATATGCCTGGGTTGTGGGCTCGATCCCCAGTAAGGGCCATGCAGGAGGCAGCCAATCAATGATTTTCTCTCATCACTGATGTTTCTCTTTCCCTCTCCCTTCCTCTCTGAAATCAATAAAAATATAT
>NW_005367843.1:0-318 GCF_000412655.1 Myotis brandtii | reverse complement strand
TCAGACATTTCTCATAGCAATATTTTTTTCTGATATATCTCTTCAGCAAGGGAAACAAAAGAAAAAATAAATGGACCACATCAAACTAAAGAGTTTTTGCACAGCAAAGGAAACCATCAACAAGATGAAAAGACAACCCACTGAATGGGAGAACATGTTCACCAATGATACATCTGATGAAGGGCTAATATTCAACATTTATATAGAACTTGTGAAACTCAACACACACACACAGAGACACACACAAAACATTCCAATTTAAAAAAATGGCAAAAGACCTGCATAGACACTTCTTCAAAGAGGACATACAGATGGCCA
>NW_005367842.1:0-1012 GCF_000412655.1 Myotis brandtii | reverse complement strand
TTGCTTCCTGGCAATTCTCAGTTTGGCTCAAAATAAACATGAAAATTCTGTGCAGGTTTGAAAGTTTCCTACGTTGACAGCACAAATTCTCATACATCAGTACAACCGGGTCCTACTCGGCAATGACAAGGGAAGCTGCTGGCAAACGGCTGGGTCTCAAAGGCATAATGCTCAGTGGAAGGACGAGCCCATTTCACTTGTTTCTTTTTTAAACATTTTTCTACAGATTTCAGAGAGGAAGGGAGAGAGATAGAAACATCAACGAGAAGAGAGAATTACTGATCAGCTGCCTCCTGCACGCCCCACACTCGGGATCCAGCCGGCAACCTGGGCCTGTTCCCTGACCAGAATCGAACCGTGGCCTCCTGGCTCATAGCTTGATGCTCAACCACTGAGCCACACCAGCCGGGCTAAAGAGCCTATTTCAAGGTTAAGTATTGTATGATTCTATTTCACGGAGCATTCTCCAAATGGCAAAGCCAGAGATGGATAACAAAATTGGTGATTGCTCCAGGGCAAGGGAGAGGTGGGTGAATGGGCCTACAGAGGGGGAACATAAGGAGTTCCTTGGTGATGGTGGAAGTGTTGTATCTACATCATGGTGGTGGTTACACCACTATACAGGGCGTAAGACTGCATGGGGCTATCTACACACATGGCCAAATGAGCGCATGTAAAACCACTGAGGACTGAATCAGGCCTGTAGTCTAGAGTTGACAGTAATTTGCCAATGTCCATTACTGGTTTTGATATTATAACGATATAGGATGTCTCCATTAGGTGAAACTGGGCTTGGAGACTGTATTTTAAATTAAGGTTGTAAAAAAAAAATCTGTAGCAATTTTTTGGGGTAGTTGCTACTTTGTATTGCTTAGGATTCTATGCCTGGCTTAACAAATCAATGTGTGTGGTTTTTTTGTCATGTAAACAGCAGAGGGTTTTTTGTTTGTTTTTCTTCTGGCTGTTCTAGTGGCAACATATCCATCTGGCTTAGATTTAGTTCCTTTATGTT
>NW_005367841.1:0-821 GCF_000412655.1 Myotis brandtii | reverse complement strand
GGGGAGGCCACGCTGTCTCTGTCTTTGTGGGGTGATTGTCCAGGAAACCGAGGGGGCCTGGGTCCCAGGTAGAGTCTCCGTAGAGGCAACTGCAGGTGCCCTGGGCGAGGCAAGGGCAGGTCAGAGAAGAGAGCAGTGTAAGGTGCTAGAGAACCCACCCCTTTCTCTGAGAGGGAGGCTTTCTGTCTTTTGTGGGTGGGAATAATTCATGGATTCTGCTCCCTTCTTCTCCCTCAGCTAGGTTTCGGGTTAACATGTAGGTGACGTCATCCCTGGAACCCCACAGACCTGGAGCGCTGCCACCCTTGGGCGAGGGGGCAGCAAGTGCCCGCCGCTCCAGGTTGGTGTGGCTTGCGGCAGCCTTGGTTCTGTTTCTGTGTGCCTCCTGGAACGGAGACTCTGCTTTCTTTTTTACATAAACGGCGGCGAGAGAAAGCAAACTGTGCCATGAGCTTGTGAGCTTGCGGTGGTCTCTGCTCTCCCCGCTCTGGTGGGCAGCCTGGCCTGCCTGCTCAGTGCCAACCTCCCCGTCTCAGAGAGCACGTGGTGCCCAGGGCGGCGGCCTCCTCCCACCCTCCTGCAGCAGACCTGTAGATTTCTGACACAGAGAAACACTTGGAAACGTGCGCCCCGTCGCTCTCTGTGTCCCTGTCATTGGCATTTTTGTCATTTTGCAGGTGACTACTGCGGGGCCCTGAGCGCGTGAAGAGCCTCTGTGGGGCTGGCCCAGGGTCGCCGCTGCGTTCCGATAGCCGAGTAACTCCCACCCCTTCCAAGGAGTCTTTCTGTATGATTTTCTCCTTGGCTTTTTGGAGGCACAT
>NW_005367840.1:75404-79240 GCF_000412655.1 Myotis brandtii | reverse complement strand
GTGCACCGGGCTGCTAGTGTGTATTATATTTATCAAAAACTGCATAAATGTACTTTGATGTCTATGCAGCCGAAACCTATGGTTTCTAGATTACCTTTTACTATACTGTATATATGTACATACATTTATGAAGTAATTAAAAAGTAAACCCAAAGATGTATTTTTAAAATATGCATAATAATTATGGTGATAATTAAGTCAATTAATGTGATGTCATTGTTGAAATATTTGGGTGGAAATTGTATCTATTTTTAATAATTATATTTTATGGGATGGGGGAATTAGATGCTAACCCTGCCATTATATAAAAGAAAAAAGATCAAAGTAAATTTAATAGGGAGAAACATCTCATTTTATAAAATGAATAACATAGCTATCGAAGTGGTTTCATTAGCGAATTGTCCAGGAAAACCATAACTGAAAAAGCACAGTGTTGGGCCAGTTACGTTTCTGCCACTGAGGGCCCCATCCTATTCCTGCTGCAGCTTTCTCAGTACTTCCGGTCCCTCAAACCCTGCACGTGGCCATGCTCGCCTCCGACCACTCCCAGCCTCGAGCCTCTGGCGCTGTCATGGAGTGTCAGCAAACATGATGACTGTTGGGATGCGTCAAGAACCAAATAAAGACTGGGACTGAATAAGGCACCTGGACACAGAAAACTATACATCATCTCCGTGGCTTCCTTTTGGAAAGTTGGCGCATACAGTGTATTTTTAGCATGAAGGGAACGGGATGATTCTGCTTAACTCTCGACAGCTGCTCATTAGGCAGATCAGAAAGAGAAAAGCAAAATGAAATATCGGTTAAAATTGCTGAGTAGGTGCCAGGGGTATTAGATTTCAAGTCTTGCTTGCGAACCTTGAGAGACCTTGATGACTGCCTTTCCTGTTGCAGTTGCTGGATTTCCCAGCCTCAGTGTTGGAACAAGAACACTGTCTCAACACCTTTGTGGCCGCAGTTGGAATCTGCAAAGCCTGGCGATCCTGGAAACCATAAAGTCCCTTCAGAATCACTGACCAGACAGGTGCCTCTGAGTCCATGCTCATGAAGCAGTGAGGGGCGTGCGGCCAGTGCTAGTAGGAGGTGAGAGTTTGATTTGGTGGAAGTTAAAATTCTTTTACATCAAATTGGCCTCATGTGGTCCCCTTGTCATTAGGTAATTCTATTTCACTTCACCTAAATTAAATGTATGTGGACAAGAGATCGGGAATTGCATGCAAATACATGTTTTGGTAAAATCAAGTAAAGGGAGCCAGCTGCAAAGTTCCTACCTTCCGGTGGCCTACAGAGCAATATCTTTTCATCCAGGCACGGGTGTCTGGTTCGAGTGGCCCCGGGGTGCTGAAGGTAATGAGGCTTTCATATCTTAAATAACTAACGTTAGCAAACATGAATACATTTAGATGTCAGTATTTTAACATATTTTTGGTCCATCACATGGGTGTTTCTTTTTCAGTCCCTTGAATTATGAAATTATATATATATATGAAAGCCTAAGTGACCGAACCACCAAACAACCAGTCAACTGGTCACTATAACATGCATTGACCACCAGGGGGCATACACTAAACGCAGCAGCTGCCTCCTGGTGGTCAGTGTGCTCCCACAGTGGTAGCGCTGCTCAGCTGACCTACTGACGCCAGACACCGGGCTCACAGCTGGCAAGCGTAGCTGTGGCGGCATGAGCCTCTCCTGCCTCTGTGGCATCACTACCAAGCTGTGGCGGTGGCAGGTGCAGTGAGGCCAGGATGAGCGGGAACAGCGAGGTGCCCACCCCAGGCTCAGGCTCCTCCCTGGCCGCCTGCCACTTCTCACACTATTACATCCCTCGGGGGATGTCGGACTGCTGGTTTGGGCCTGATCCCAACATCCCCCGTGAAATTTGGATTTCGAGAGGGTGCAGGCCAGGCTGAGGGACCCCACCGGGGCACGCATCCATGTACTGGGCCTCTAGTAAGATAGTAATGAGCTGAGAACTGCTTCTTTCAAAGGAATTGCATCACATTCCAGAGAAACAGTTCTTGAGGCTTGTATTTCTTCTACGGTGATTACTGTGGTAACTATTTCATTTTAGTCAAAGTTTCTTTTTAGTAAAATGTAGTACTGATAATATTGATTTGGTTGCTGGCAGAAATGTGTAATTTTTTTTTAAGTTTGTTAATATGTAATTTTGGAATAGCTTTGGCTTCTTTCATGTTTCAGTACTTATAATATTACTCCGAATGCATATTTAAAGAATTCCTGGTGGTGAAAGCATAATGTGGCTACAGCCCCATCCATCCCCGTGAGCCCCGAGAGGGACTGGGTCACCGCTGATCACCTGGGGAGCGGCGGAGCCCCAGCAGCCGCGATGCTGATTATGTGGTCTGCCGAGAGCAGGGAGGCAAAGACAGAGCCAGCGTTAGCTGTGGGTTTCCAAAATAAGTTGCCTATGGTCAGCATTTAGGATTCCAACCAGCCTCTGCTGCCAGTGTTTGAGATGCCATGGGCCCGTGCCAACACTCAGCTGGTCGGTGCCAGAGTTCTGTAGTACCATTCGTGGTCTAGGCACATTTCTGTGGGAAGATGTGACCCACTGCATACATTTTCATTACAATGGGTGGTAGAGTAATAGATCTACTTCTTATTATAACAACTATTTTTATGAAACCTCTCCAATAAAAATTGATAGCATAAAATGCCCACACATAACCAGATTTAAACTCTGTAAATTTTCCCCAAGAACGCAGTTCAATTTCCCAAATCATGTTAGGTTAGAGGAAGAAAAGGAAATAAGTGCATGGTAGGGCACCAGGAGGGTGGCTCACTTGGTTGGAACAGCATTCCCTATGCCAAAAAAGTTGTGGGTTTGATTCCTGGTTAGGACACATACCTGGGTTGCAGGTTCGATCCCGGTTGGGGCACCCATGGGAGGCAACGAATCGATATTTCTCTCTCACATCCATGTTTTTCTCTCTCTCCATTCTTCTCTCTCTGAAATCAATAAACATATTCTTGGGTGAGGATTTTTTTAGAAGTGCATGTGGTGGCCAGTTGACACATAATTAATTAATGATAATGTGTTAGATAAATTGTCACAGCCTGAGATGGTCATAGGTCACCTTTATTTTATCTTGACCTTGAATTCAATCTAGTTTCTGGTCCTCAAACCCACCAAAGGGGAATACTTTTATATATTTGCATATGTGTGTTGCGGGGGAGGGGGGCAAAATATTATTTACCAAGAACATTTAAGAAAATATTATCTACATTTTTGGCAATACAGTTTTTCACCAGGAGATAGTCAGTACTTTGGAAATATTCACGTTTTCACTGAAATGTTGTGCTTCGTCTAATCTTTGTAAACTAATTTTAGCTACAAAAGTCAAGCATTATCATTTTTCCTACGAACAAATCACAAAGTATTCAATCCAACTTCTTAGTGAAGATCTGCTTACAGCTAACTACCACAGAGGGCGAAGGGACCACCGGTAAACTGAGTTAACTCCTCTCTGCTAGATTCCACTGATTTTTTCCCTTTGCCCTACAGTCCCCACTGCCAGGGCCCACTTCAGAGAAGTAAGCTTCTCTCAGAGGCAGCGCACACTGCGTTCCCCCTGCGTGAGCCCTGCAATATGTTTGAACCAAGGGGCTTTACTCTCCATAGATGTGATCAGGAGACAACACCCTACAAAGGTGGGGTCCGTTCCTTGATTGGTCAAATGTCAATCGATACTGCCAGGCAAGAATTTGGTGGGTTGGATTTAGCAACTCTCATTAATGAACAGCTAATAAGATTCAGTTTGAAAAAGCCTATGCTCTCTCTCTCTCTCTCTCTCTCTCTCTCTCTCTCTCTC
>NW_005367840.1:51592-75252 GCF_000412655.1 Myotis brandtii | reverse complement strand
TTTTCACTGAAATGTTGTGCTTCGTCTAATCTTAGTAAACTAATTTTAGCTACAAAAGTCAAGCATTATCATTTTTCCTACGAACAAATCACAAAGTATTCAATCCAACTTCTTAGTGAAGATCTGCTTACAGCTAACTACCACAGAGGGCGAAGGGACCACCGGTAAACTGAGTTAACTCCTCTCTGCTAGATTCCACTGATTTTTTCCCTTTGCCCTACAGTCCCCACTGCCAGGGCCCACTTCAGAGAAGTAAGCTTCTCTCAGAGGCAGTGCACACTGCGTTCCCCCTGCGTGAGCCCTGCAATATGTTTGAAACAAGGGGCTTTACTCTCCATAGATGTGACCAGGAGACAACACCTTACAAAGGTGGGGTCCGTTCCTTGATTGGTCAGATGTCAATCGATACTGCCAGGCAAGAATTTGGTGGGTTGGATTTAGCAACTCTCATTAATGAACAGCTAATAAGTTTCAGTTTGAAAAAGCCTATTCTCTCTCTCTTTCTCTCTCTTTCTCTCTCTCTCTCTCTCTCTCTCTCTCTCTCTCACTTGGGGAGGGAGCATGTGGTCGTTTCAGCAGCCCTATTGTGAGGCCCAGTGGCGAGGTCCTGGAACCTCTGGTCCACAGCTAGTGGGGACCTGAGTCTGCCGACAACCACAGTCACAAGCCTGGAAGCAGATTCCCAGCCTTAGTGACACTGCTGCCCCAAGTGAGAACTCGATCGAAACTTCGTGAAAGAACCTGTGCCAGAACCACTCCGACAATTATCAAAGCTCCTAGATTGACCTACAGAAACTATGTGAGCTGATGCATGTTTGTTGTTGTGAGACGCTAAGCTAAGATTTGGGAAATTTGTTACATAGCAATAGCTAACTGATACAGTCAGTCTCCATCACAAACTGTAGTAGGAGCGTGACTGTCGCACCTACAGTCATTCCTCATTAGATTCTCTTGAAGGCATCCCCACTCCTTCCCTGACTTTAATTAGAATTCCTTAAAACTCTGTCCTTGGCTTTCTTCCCTTACCTATAGTCTTAGGTGATCTCATTTGCCTGTAATTGCCTCAAATACCAATCAAGCGCTTACATCTATATATTCCAGCTTCTTGACCGAGGTTGTTGGCCCTTGGCACCTTTGTCATATTGGACAGGGTCCTTCCTCGCTGTGAGGGACACCGTCCTGTGCTCCAGAGTGCGTTTAGCAGCATCCTTGGTCTGCGCACTCCACATGCCAGGAACACCTTCCTTCAGTACTGGAAACCGGAAAGGTCTCCAGGTGTTGCCCAATATTCCCTCAGGGCTGGCGGGAAGCAGTGATGCCACTGGGGATCACTCCCATAAACCTTTTTTCAGAATTCAGGTCTACATATTCACCTGCCGATCCATGCATAGTATAATCACATAAGAATCTCAAACTTTATATGTTAAAACTTAAATTTATCTCAAATTTCCCTCCAACTCTTGCTGGAAATCTAGTTACCTTGAGTGTTCCCCTTTTGTTAAGTGAAACACAACCTACCAGCAGCTCAGTGCCGTAATGGCAACATGTTCACCACTGTCAGCGAGGTCTTATTAATTCTATCACTTATCTGTCTTTCCACCCTCATCTCAGAGAACTTTGTCCTTTAATCATTGCCCTATGATTACTATGCTGTGGTTGTGTTCAGAACCCTTTTGAGCCGGTCTTTGTCCTATGTTGTTGCCTTTGCACATCCTCTTCCAATCTGTAATATAATCTGCATTTGTTTTTACCTTTCTAATTCTAAATCATGGCTCAGATTTTAGTTAAAATGTCACCTCTTCAAGGAAGCCCTCCTTGATTGTCTCAGACTAGGGTTATTTCCCCAATTATAATCTCAGGCAGTATCTGCTTCTGCTTAATGAAATTATAATTAATTTTGGAAACTTTAGTGTTTCTCCTATCACCAATAATTTTAGCTTCATTATTGAGTGTACTATGTCTGTGTTCCCTTGCCACTGAATAACTTATACCTTGGTCAGAGTCTGCCAAAAAGCACTCAGAAAATATTTGCTGATTTTTAAAATAAATGGCAAAATGGACAAACCAAGAGTTCCTAGGAATTTTACTATTCATGCTACCAAAATCTGCAGATGACTCAATAGGACTGTATGAGTATCTTTTATTATTTATTTTTGTTAATCATCACACAAGGATATTTTGTCCATTGATTTATTTTTAAAGAGAACTGAAGGGAGGATGGGAGGGTAAGAGGGAGAGAAAACCATCAATGTGAGAGAGACACATGGATTGGTTGCCTCCTTCCTGCATGTGCCTCAACAGGGGCCAGGGATCAAACTTTCAACCCAGGTCCATACCCTTAGTGGGGCATCAAAACCCTGACCCTTTGGTGCACAGGCTGATGCTCTAACAACTAAGTCACACAGGCTAGGGAATGAGTATCTTTTATAATAATTCTTTTGTACAAACATTTTCCATTTTTTTAAAAAATATATTGAAACATCGATCAGCTGCCTCCTGCACATCTCCCACTGGGGATGTGCTCACAACCCAGGTACATGCCCTTGACCGGAATCGAACCCGGGACCTTTCAGTCCGCAGGCCGACGCTCTATCCACTGAGCCAAACCGGTTTCGGCGACATTTTCCATTTTTATATTCTGGGAAATGTATGCTAAAACTTTAGGTGTGAGCTTCACTATTTCTGTAAGAGACAAAATATCACTGAACAATCTATCTATATATATAAAAGCCTAAGCAACCGTCCAACCATCCGACCAGTAGCTATGATGCTCAATGACCACCAGGGGGCAGAGGCTCCGACCGGTAGCTATGATGCACACTGACCACCAGGGGACATACACTTAATGCAGGAGCTGCTGAGCTGTGGTGACTTGGCAGCTGCGGTTCTCAGGTGACACATCCTGAACCAGAGAGGAGGGAGCCCGATTACAGGGTGCGTCACCTGAGAACTGCCCTCTCACAATCCGGGGTCCCTCAGAGGATGTCGGTTTCAGTCCAATCCCTGCAGTCAAGGCCAAGGGGCCCCACCTGCTGGAGGGACCCTGTTCACTCCACAGAGGCCCACTGAGCCCCGACACTGACCCGGGTGCGGATGGTCATGGCGGGACCCCAGAAGGTTAGCTCCAGGTATGTCCAGCCCGTCTCGCCCAGTCCCACTTCCCCCACCTGCTGGAGGGACCCTGCTCACTCCACAGAGGCCCATTGAGCCCCGACACCGCCCCAGGTGCGGATGGCCATGGCGGGACCCCAGAAGGTTAGCTCCAGGTCTTGTCCAGCCCGTCTCACCCAGTCCCACTTCCCAGGCCACCTTCTAATTAATTTTCTTTCAATGTGCAAGAATCCATGCACCGGGCCACTAGTTAATTATAAAACTTGTATTAGAGTTAATGAACCAACTGGTAAACTATGTATAACATAGTGATATATAAATGGAGGAAAATTTATTTTGAAATGTGTAAAAATACTCCAATTTTAGAAGTGTAAATGCATATGCTTTCCCCCTAGAAATTATAATAAAAAGAACAGATATATTTGAGCACACTAAAATTGTCCTGTGGCTGAAAGTGATACCGTAATAAAAATGGAAGAAAACTGACAAGTATATGATAAAGTATTATTACATAAAGAATTCATACAAATTAATAAGTAAAGTCAAATAATATATTAGAAATAATGGGAAAAGAAAGTATGTAAAAATAGAAATGAATAATAAATACTTTTTGAATTAAATAAAGTGCAATCTGTTTCATAATATCAAAACATTGGAACAACCTATATAACCAATAGAGGACTGTTTCAGAAACTATACCTCCTTAAAATAATTTTCTATTCTGAAAATAAAATTGAGAATATGAATCTATATGTGTTAACAAGGAGCTATGTGTATGTGTACAAACTCCTACACATAATTTTTTCCTATATTAAGTGAAAAAAGGAAGGTTACAGAATGTGGATATTATGATACTATTTTCATAAAACTGTATGTGGTGTGTACATACCAATAAAAATGGTTAGATAGAAGCATGTTAGTGTGGTGGATATGTGTTGATGGAATTCTATTATTTCTTAAGCTACATGTACTGGTATACATTGTTTATGATGTATCTTAATTATCTTTATAGTCAGAAAAAGCTTTGTTAATTTGGGTAAATAATCAAAAAAGTAAACTTTAAAGATCCTAGATATTTTCCAGGGAAATAAAATATACTTTAGAAATTTTAGCCCAAGGATCTGTGTCCTAGAAATAATTTTTTTAAATGTATCTTTGTTAACATATAGTATCTAAAGCTTTCTTCCATAGAAAGCCTAATACTCACTTTTAATAATATAATTTTTATTCTTCATGCAACTATCAACATTAGAATTATAATTTTAAACCTTCCCCAAATTAACCCATCACAGTAGTAAGAAAAATCGGGATCTGCCTTACTCTCCCAAATTGAAATTGAAGCCATCTGCTAATTCTGTAGCATACTTCACCTATGTATTTTGCAAACGTTTGTTGTAACTTGAGTAAAACAAGAAAAGAAGCAAACACGCCTCAGACCTTTCATCTTCGGCTGAGAACCATGCAGTGGGGACCATGCCATCAACAGAAAAATGCCTTTTGCAGAGGGGGCTCCTCAGAAAATAAATCGTCTTGTTTGTCCCCGAATTTTGTTTCGGTTTCATAATGGTTAGCAAATGGGCTGGGCTCTTGTGGTGGGCCAGAGGAAGACGGTTAAAGCAGCATTTTATCTTCCTTTTGCCACAAATTTTCTGCTCAACCCTAAGGGCCACATTTAGAAATGTGATAAACCAGATGTGCTCATGACATTAAATGCATACCTGAGCTGCCTGCCCAAACAGCCCGCAACGTTTCCCAGGCACAGCATTCTGCTTTCCGACTGCTGCTGCTGTGGTCCCAGCAGGCGAAGCTTCCCCGCTTCTGAGCAGCCTGGCAGCTCCAGCTCTGAGGATGTTAGTAACGAGGCCTTTGCAAATAAGCACAAGTTGCATTATGTCAGCTCCAAATGAAACCAAACCCAAAACAAAACATTCATACATTGATAGAAATGATAGAGCACCAAATGAGATACAAGAATTTTATCTCCCCATTTGTACATCTTGTCTCCCTGTCTATAAACATATGTTTGCACATGCTGTGTATTGATAGATTAACATATAAAATTACAGCTTTGCATTTGCAACAATGTAGTTAAGGTTGTCTTCATGTTTCTATAGCTGAGGTTTTATGTCTGAACCATAAACATCTCTGGGCTGAAACTTGGTGCAAAGTGAGACGTGTGTTCAGCTTTGTCCTGAACACGAGGTAACTTTGACAGAAATTCTGAGAGCCTTTGAAGCTTTGTTTTTAGTTAACCTAAAAAAACATTTTTTGGATAACCTGTAAAAATATTTAGGTTAAAATTCCTAAAAATGATTCAAAGCAGAAAAGGAACAGAAAGTTTATATTTTCTACATTATGGAGAATGGAACATGTGGTTAATCTAATTATACTTTAAATTTGTTAGATCATTTGACTAAGTAAAAGTATATTAATGACTTCAAATTAAACAAGTTTTAAAAAACATACAAAGTAACATAAGCAACTTACTTAGCTCTTGAGCAGATATGTATTATATGTGACATAACTGACTTAAAGTTGTTTCCAAAATGATGTTACAAGATAATTATGAATGCTGTGAAAGCCTGTATTAATATCTAAATGTTTTAAAATATTATTTTAGAAAAAGTTAAATGACTTTAGTAAAATGTTGACAAAATTTGAATGAGTTCAACATTCTGCTTTAAAATAAATTTTTCAAAATATTTATAAATTTGGAACAAAAATAAACTTTAAAAGTCAAATTTATTTACTGGTTAGATTATTTTCTGAACATTATTGAAATTCTCAATATTTTCCTTATGGTTCTGGACACATTATTGTAACCAAGTTGCTTATTTGTTTGCATAAATCATCCTTTCATTTATTAGAACAACATGTTTTAAAAATGAAATCTCTCTGAAACAACAATGGGTTAAATAGCAGGCAAATGTGTTTCCAAATCACAAAGTTTGTTTCATAACTTACAAACATCTTTAAGTCATTTTTCAATACTCTCCAACTTTCTCAGAATAACTCTCTCTTACTTTTTGAAAATTTGGGAGTGAGAAAAATGTGTATTTTGTGGGATGAGAGGCACATGTTTATTCACAATTAGCTGTGAAGCAGATGGAATACATTTTTCTCATGGTTTACAACTTTAAAGTTCATATTGGGAAATATTTGGGGGGCTTGCACACTGGACTTGAAAAATCGGTCATGATATTTCGTAATCCTAATGTGTTCAGTTTCAACTATGGAAATATTCCTGCAGTAAATCAGAGCATGGAGGAGGAAATAAGCAAGGAATTTTCCCGAGGAGGAAGGACTAGCTCTGACTTATTATTCCCGTGTTGCTAGGTGATGCGTTCATCCCCAAAGGTTCTGTTTTCTCGTTTTCCAGCGTGTGCTGCTCCCCTCCCCGGGGGGCTGTGAAGTTACGTGGGCGCCCCTGCCCTGAAGCCACCGGGGGTATGATTGCGTTAACTGCGACCTTCACACTCACCATGTTAAGCAGGTGGACTTGCTTTTACTCCACTGCCTGGTAGCAAATGCTTTATGTCATCATTCCCCGTGGACTGAATCAGAATAAGCCACACACCATTCTAGAGGGACAGCTAGTAATGGGTGTGAAGCTGGGAAACCAGCAACAGCAACACCTGCCAGGAAGTGGGCATTATTCAACATTCCGGACCTAATCCGTACATCTTTCCTATAAATTTACATTTCACAATCCTACTGTGTTTCTTAGAACATAAACATTTTCTTTTTCTTACTCCAACGTAGCATATTATAGATGCAAATGACTCCAAACTTGGCCTAGTACATTCTGAAGTTTTAGCAGGAAAAGTAGGTGGTTTCTAGAATGTTTATTCCTCGACTTGTAGTTAGTAAGCATTCCGGGGAAGGAAGGATTCTTTAACATAAGCAATATACTCTAAACAATGGGAAATAGAAATGCCTATTCGTGTTTCTACTTGTCCTTCTATACCTTCTGACATAAGCAACTTTCTGAAAGCTACCGGCTGAATCCGCTTCTCAGGATGATGGTTTATGTTGCCGGCCTCTCACGGAGGAAGGACAAAGAGTGATAAAGCACCGTGCGGGGGCGGGCAGCATGGGGACGTGGCTGAATGCAGGAGTGCGTGAATACGTATTGTTTTTTGGGGGGAGACTTTACCTGTTAGTGGCCTGGAAATATTTCTGAGGCACAACACTCCTGGAGAAGTCATCTCTGACTGCGTGTCCTCTGCCTCCATCAGCGCTGCGTGCACAGACAGCCAGGGTAGCCACCGTGCAGACCGCCCGCAGAGAGGGAGCCGGAGCCATGAATTGTGCTGTAGTCACTCTAGCCTGGTGTGGGACAAAGTCAGAACTTATATCCATTGACTATTGGTGTTGAATATTTTATTAATTTCAAAAAATAATTGAAGATCTATGTTAGTAACATCTCTGGGGGTGGTCCAATTGTTACCATGAAATATGTGTGCCTTACTGAATGCATGTAAGGTGGCAGTATTCCTACCAAGAAGAACACTGGCAAACAACCCATTGTGCTTAAAAAGTATTCAGGTCTGCAGGCCGTGCTCCCCAAATTGTTGTTGGAAACACTGAGGTGATTGGATGGTGACACAGCTGCTGGTCAGCATCTTAATATGTCGTCTCTGTAGTGGAAACCTCTTCCCCGGCATCAGTGCTGTTTGCTCCATCACATCATTGTTGAACTGGCAATGAGGCCGTGCTCCCCAAATTGTTGTTGGAAACACTGAGGTAATTGGATGGTGACACAGCTGCTGGTCAGCATCTTATGTCGTCTCTTTAGTGGAAAACCTCTTCCCCAGCATCAGTGCTGTTTGTTCCATCACATCATTGTTGAACTGGCAATGCCCTGCCAACTGGCCACTGCCCTTTCCTGTCCTAACTCCTGTTTTTTTCACCTGTTGACATAAGACCCGAATTGTTGAAGTATTGTTCATATTTAATACATTAGACATTTTACATGCACTGCATATGTGTAGACATGCATGTATTACTTAGTAGGTTACATACCTACTTACATTATTGCTCATGATGACAGTACAATGACACTGCCAGTGTGTCTTGATGCCTAAGGTACGCACATGTTACCTGGCTCCTGACAGCGCAGCCACACTGCTGCCTCGGTCTCATCTCCACCCTCCCCGCAGGAATCCTCTGTTGTGAGCAAGTGGGTCTCTCATTACCTCCATCATCTTGAATTTACAGGTGGCATTTGTGAAAATGAACGTCGGAGTCCACATTTTTCCCAGCCCACCTGGCATAAAAGTGGCCATACAGAAAAGCTGCAGACACACCAGCTACTGAGTGAGGATCTTCCTTTTTCCACTACGCGTCATTCAGTCTTAATGACATTTTTCCAGCCAAAGAACTTCAATACTGTTCACTCAAATAGTTTCGTCTTTGTATTGAACACTGACAGAACTCACCTGGATGCTTTCAAGGAATCCTCCTTAGATTCAGTCCGGGATGGAGCTTACACTTCAAAGCAAACTGGGGAAGGGCCCCTCTCCCCCTGAAGCAACCCCCTCAGTGTCTTTTCAGAGGGGTCTTCCCTGAAGAGCCTCTTTCCCAGATCCCGCAAGCGGCTGGCCGTGCACACGCAGACCCTCCTCTGGGGCAGAAGAGCTCCAGACCCCGGCAGGGAAGGGAGTGTTTTCAAAGGAACCTTAGACGCCTTATAACCAATCTGGATGTGCTTAACCTATCCCTTGGGACTTCCAAAAAGTCTGGGTGTGTTTTCTCAAATAACTATTTAAAGCATATTAGAGTTTTCTAATTGCACTGCGGACTTTTCAAAGCGTATCAGGACAAAAAGTAGAGAATAGGCCCCAATATGCTAATTAATAGATGGCTAGACACCTGAAATAAACCCGCAGCACTCCATTAATCAGACCGTAATTGAATTGGCACCGTGCTTTTGTGCAAACTACATGATAATTGAAAACCCAAACCTGGCAGCAGTGAGGGTAAGGTGCTCCACAGTGGAGCATAGCAGGGCACCCTGTTGCCTGTGCCAGTGGGCAGCAGGCCCTCCCGCCTCGAGGTTTGCACAGGGAGAGAGCGGGCCGCGCTGGCGCCCAGTGTAACGTTGTCTCCTGCTCAGATGATCTTGAGGTGTGTGAAAGCTATCCGGTGGTCCCAAGCATGGCCCCATGGAAATGCAGGTAATGGCTGATATGCTTTTCTCTGTTACCTAAAGACATCTGCCAATTAATGTGATTATAAAATAATAGCAAGGAACAGATGTTCCATTTGCTAATTTTATATCTGACTCTTTGAAAGTGCAATACCTGGGGATTTAACTGGCAAAAACTACTTTGCTTTCGAAAAAAGAAACAGTGCATGCATTTTCCTCTCCCAGCTGATATGCTGTAATTCTGGAGATTGGTTGCCTACAGTAAGAACTCAGTGAGAGGGAGACTGATTGCTTCTAAATGAAGAGAAGAAGAATAGCATTTTAAGCCTTTTGACTACAAACAGAACATTAAGCATATCTTTATACCCAAAATAGGCTGCTGCAATAAAAGAGGTTTGCTTGTCATGCTGTGATGAGAATGGGTAGGAAAAGATGTGGATAAAATGGTGCTTGGCATGATTTTCCCATCTAGAACTTTAAAACACATCATCTTGGAAAACCATAAAAACTTCCTACATTTCCCCACCCTTCGACACCCAGGTGAAGCATAAGCGATGTGAAGGCCTGCTGAGAGAGCTTACACGGCCTGGGAGTCCATGTGGAGAGAAGGAGTTTAAGAAATTAGAAAAAAGTAATCAAATATTATATTTAAATCTTTTCCTTCTAATTTACTCAGGTTCTTCCTCCCCGAAGGTGTGCTCAGTGTGAAATGTACCTGAGAGGTGTGTCTTCATCCGGACTCTTACCTGAATCAGGTTCTCCTCACAGGTGTCCCCAACCTGTGTCTGTCCCCAAAGCTCCACTCTGGGCGGAAGCTCCTTTTTCTAATCACCTAGGAAACTGGAGTCTTTATTAATAAAAAAACACACAACCTTGGACTGAGGCACTGGATATGCCCCTATGTCTGTGATCCCAGGCAAGTTTCATAGCCTTCAACTTTGCTCCCCTCTCCTATCTAAAGAGAAAGCTATGTGATTAGGGTGTCAGGACCTTTTTACTATACCCAAACCCCCTTTCACAAAAGTAAAACCCTTGGCTTTCTTTTACAATATATGTAGCACGATTTAAAGAAATCCCAAATCAAAGTTATATAGAAAATGGCTTTATTTTCCAGCCTCAACTGTTCCTCTGCTTCAGAGAAGTGGCAGAACTGACATACAGGCCCCGGGCGGGTGCCGCCCACCAACGCCCAGGCCGGGCGCCCCCCAGGAAGGGATGTGGCTGCGCCATACTGGCTCGCCGTCCTTCCCAGCTCTGCTTGCAAACTGAACTCAGTCAGTGTATCTAAAACCTTGTGTTTCATGTAATATGATAGAACATGAGCTGGTGTCCACCAGCAACCCCAAGCCTGTGCCTACCTGAGACCCTGGCTCTCTCCTCGGTGAAGCAACAACACACATCGGATGGTGCTTTCCTTATCTGGGGTCTCCTCAAGCCACGTGCTTGGGCTTGCTTTCTCTTACTTCAAGGTGGTTCCCGGTGACCTTTTATTATCTGTGTGCGTGTGTGTGTGTATGTGTGTGTGGGCGTGTGCATGTGTGTGCATGTGTGTGCATGTGCATGTGTATGCGTGTGAGTGTGTTTGTGTGTGCTAGCCTGGTGTGTGGCTAGCATGGTGCATGTGCACCCCCCGCAGCAGGCTTTCTCCACAGCATCTGCTCGGCTCCCTTTGTGTTGGGCGCCGGCCGGTCCAGGCCTGCAGACCTTGCAGCGTGGTCCGGGTTGTGTCCCGGCACCAGTGCTGCCAGGGCTGGACTCCCCGCTCCGCCCTTGACTTTTATGGCGCTGGTTTGGGGTTTGGGATGAACAGGCTTGAATCAATTTTAAAACATTGATTCCTTCTAACTTCTTTTCATTTTTACAGTTTGCATCCAATATTTACTGCTTTCCCTCTAAAATATACCTCCTATTTTCTCACCTCTCATCCTGGGCCCGTCCCAGCTTCTGTCACTTCTTGCCTCCACCTCTGCAGTGGCCCCCGAAGTATCTGCTTCCGCTCAGGCAACCAGAGGATGCATGTGCCAACGTTAGTGATTCTTGGAAACACAGTCCCATGTCCTTCCCCGGCCTATTTAAAATGTATCAGTTGTCTCCCATTGTGTTTAGAATGAAATTCACACTCCCCGCTGTGATGTAAAGATACTGAATCAAGGTCTGTCCCCATGTACCTCTCTCTTCTCTCCGCTCCTCCGCACACACCGCTTCTCAGCCTCACGCTGTCCTGGGCGGCTGACTTTGCCTTCACCATCCCCATGGCCCGGCACACTCCCTGGGCTTTGTGCACAGCGATGTCTTGCATCCCTCGGGCTTTAACCCCAGGCTCATTTCCTCAGAGAGCCCTTTCCTACCTTCATAAGCCGCCCCATCCCATCCAAACCACTCCGCACCCCTCGCTATTGCATAGCACAATCTCAGCGTGTCTGGTTCAGCTGTTGACATTTTATGCTTTGTTTCCCACTGCAAGAACATAACCTCTGCGAGGACAGGGACTTTTGTCATTTTTCCAGCCACATTCCCAGTGCCCAGGACAAGTCTCAATAGATACTTGTGAAATGAATTAAGAAACGTTTACACTAACAGCATATGCTTGTGGGCTGTGCAACTGTGGAGGACACACTAGCCCACTGGTAGATTTAAACTAAGAGTCCGAGTGTTGTCCAAGTGTTTTCAGAAAGAGTAATCAATAACCTCTTCAAATTACCTTTTTTTCACCCTAAAACAAAACAAAACAAAACACCACAAACTTAAATTTTTAATGTAAGTCTATATCAATCAAATTTGACTCCATGGGAACAAATATAGGAAAATCAATTTACTTTAAAGCAAGAATAATTTAAAAAATCAAAAAAATCTGGTCCTTTGTGGAATAGTGTGGCAGCCCGTGAGCCAGATGTTTTATTTTTTTAGGCTTCCAGGCTAGGTAGTCTGTTGCAACTACTCAGCTCTGCTGATGAAGGAAAAGAGCAGATGCAGATGAATAGATGGGCGAGACGGTAGCCTTAGACTATGTATTTAGACTGAAATGTGAATCTCCCACAGTTTCCAAATGTTATAAAATATTCTTATTTTGACTTTTTAACCATTTAAAATGTAAAGACATTCTTAGCTTATGGGCCAGATTAAAAACTGACAGTGGGCCCGATTTGGCCTTTGGGCTGGAGTTTACCAGCCTTCTTTTAGGAGTGTTGAACTCTCCCTTACTCCCTCTTTTTTGATTTATGAAGAACTGAGAGTTGCCTTAACTTAGAGTTTCCAGGATGTTCTCCTTGGTACATAGAGTCTGGGTCTTCTGAAGGCATTGGCATTGCTGACTTGGTTGCTGAGAATCCTTTTTTTAAAAAAATATATTTTATTGTTTTTTCACAGAGAGGAAGGGAGAGGGATAGAGAGTTAGAAACATCAATGAGAGAGAAACATCAATCAGCTGCCTCCTGCACACCCACTAGGGGTGCCCGCAACCAAGGCACATGCCCTTGACGGGAATCAAACCTGGGACCCTCAAGTCCGCAGGCTGACGCTCTATCCACTGAGCCAAACCAGTTAGGGTGAGAATCCTCTTTGAGTGTCAAAGTCATTAATCCCTTTACAAACTTTAAGGACTTCATTTCTTGATACCCCCAGAAAAGTCTCGCTTGTATAGGAATGGAGAAAGTACCCCTTTATGGTTTGTCTTTCCCAACAGTTGGCATTTGTTTTTGTTAGATGATTTCCATAAATCAATATGAACCTGCACATTCTTACATCATTCTACTCTGTTAGTCTATTCTATGCTCCTCCGTACATTCCATTGTTCCTTTCCTCCCAGATGCAGACTGGGGGTTGGAAAATGGAGACAAAGAAATAGAATATCATATACGCTCCATGCCCTTGAGATCTACAAGAGAAGCTCCTCTCTCTTTATGATTGCTTAAAATTAATCACAGATCTTCTTCTTCTTCTTCTTCTTCTTCTTCTTCTTCTTCTTCTTCTTCTTCTTCTTCTTCTACTTCTTCTCCTCTTCTCCTTCTCCTTCTCCTTCTTCTTCTTCTTCTTCTTCTCCTTCTCCTTCTCCTTCTCCTTCTCCTTCTCCTTCTCCTTCTCCTTCTTCTCTCCTGTGGCTTAGTTTATCCAGCTGGGATTTGTATGCAAAAATTTAAAATACACAGAATAAGAATCTATATTTCTTTTTTACTTTTGAAATAATTTGTAACCTACCAGGGTTTCTTCTTTAAAAATGTTATCAGTTATCCCTGGCTGGGTGGCTCAGCTGCAGTGTTGTCCTGTGCACCGAAGGGTGGGGGTTGGATTCCTGGTCAGGGCACATACCTATGTTGTGGGTTGATTACAAGTCCTGGCACATGCAGGAGGCAACTGATCAATGTTTCTCTCTTACATCCACATTCTCTCTGTCTCTCTGTCTCTCTGTCTCTCTATATATTTTCTCTCCCTTCCTCTCTAAAAAAATTAATTAATTAAAAAAATCTGTCATCTCCTTAAAACAACAGTAAATCACAGCTTTCTTTTGAGAGAGAGGAGGTTTATCCCTAGTCTTTCCTTTCTTCCCCAGGATGAAGGCACCACCCGTGTTCTAGATTCCATCCCCATCACTGTGTTGACTCTTTTTTATTGACTGAACTAGAGGCCCAGTGCACAAAATTTGTGCACTCAGGGGGGTGGGGGGTCCCTCAGCCCAGCCTGTACCCTCTCACAATCCGGGACCCCTCTGGTAGGGTCCCTAGGTCTGGCCTGAGATCAGGGCCTATCGGGGCTTTCCTCCCCCTGGCTTCAGGCAGCTGGCCCCAACCCCCTGCTGCCACTGCTTGCCATCTCTGCAGCGCTGCCCCCCCTCCCCTGCCACCAGTAGGCGTGGGATGCGATGGCTTGACTGGCCTGGGCCTCCCTCTCTCCTTGCTGGGGGGCAGGGCAAGCCCTAGGGGCCATCATCTGCCTACCTGATTGCCCTTAACTGCTGGCCTGCCTACCTGGTCGCCCCTACAACTTGTCTGCCTACTTGATCACCCCTAACCACTGGTCTGCCTACCTGATCACCCTTAACCACTCTGCCTGCCTGCCTGATCACCCATGACCGCTTGCTTGGAGGCGGGGCCAGCCCGGCGAGGGGCCGTGGTGGTTCTGGTCTCTGGTTGTTCTGGTCATTATGCTTATGGTGTCTGGCCTTTTATTATATAGGATATGGCAATTCTGTGCTGCGTACAGCCTTTCCCTGTCCTGTATCTTTTGCTCCATGCTCTCTCAAGACTCCTAAGACCTTACAAAACTCCTCTTCATCCTGCCTTCCTTCAAACATTGTCCTATTTAGTTCCTTCCCTTAATTTTCAACCTCGTCGTTAGGTAAAACGACGTTATGTATCATTTTGTCACTAGTTCTTCCAGTTGCTATCATTGCATAACAAACCTCCTAAAAACCTTCTGTGTTAATAGAACAGCAACTATTTGTTCCTGAACTTGCAGTCTGGCCAGCCTCGATAGGGACATCTCCTGCCTGGTCCATGGCGGAGCCCGGTGACTCGAGTGGGGACTGCAGGATCTTTTTCTAAGGGCTTCCACGTGGCCTGGAAGCTGAGGATGACATTCCATGGGTTTTTTGGTGCCAAAAAACAGACATCCATGAGAAAGAAAGTGAAAGCACTGAGAATAGCCACGAGAGCACCAGGGATCCACGCCATGTGACAGGCAGTGGCCTGTAGTTTCTTACGGCAACAGGATTTTAACACGGCCTTGTTCTATCGGTCAAGTCATAGAGCACAGACAAATTCGAGGGGACACAGGTCCCATGGGAGAAGTGTCAAAGAATTGGGAGTCCTGTTTCTAAGCCTCTCCTTAAGTTTAATGGTGATATCACTATTAACTTGCAAGTGACCAGATTCAGTGGCTTCTTTTCAGCCTTTCTTCTGTGACCCCTTCTCTTGGCTGACCTCTTGAGTCTCCTCTCTCTCTATATTCTCATTTCCTTTAGCACTGGGGACAGTGAACATAGGGGGCGCCGTTTTCTCTTTATCCCCCTTTTACCCTTTGTTTCCTCATTTGTCAATTTCACATTCTTTTCTTGCTCACCTTAAATATTGGAATCATCCTGGGTCCCACCTCCCCCCTCTTCTTTCTGGCTGTTCTTAGAGTCGGATAACACCTCTTAGTACCCATCCTCTGTTGGTACACAGTTTGTGTTTCAATTTCCACCCATTGTTCTTGCTCCAGCTCCTTTTCTAATCGTGCCCTAGGATTGTTCATATTAAACATGACATCCCACAGAGCTGCCCTGGCTCTGCTGGCCGTGCCTCTTGAACACTCCTCATCCTTGGTGACTCCATGCTTTGGCTCAGGCTGTGCTCCCTTCTCAGATGGCTTTGTGCTCGCCTGGATGCACTCCTCCTCATTCTTCAAAACCCAGCTGCAACAGCCTGTGCTCTGGGAACCTCCCCCATCGCAGGGTAAGTTGCTCTGAGTAGGAGCCCGTCATTCTTTGGTTTTTGAGCATGTAAGAGGTAGCCTTCATTGCAATTCAGCTCTCTTCACAGATGCTAGGTCCCTGTTCATTTATTGCCCATGCAGTGCAATTAAAGAAGTAAAATATGCCTTTAACTTTAAAGAGTGTGGATTATTAACTTTCAGAAAAATCCAGATATGAAACAGAGGTAATTTATTTGGTATTTCCTTACTTGTGTGAAACTAACACTGGAGTTTTATTTATGTTTTATTTGGTTAGGGAGTGGGGATGAGTTAACCCTCAGGATACAGGGCAAAGTCCACCCTTTTGAAGAGAATAATGTGTCCCTGAATTTAGCTACTGAGATCGCCAAAACAGATTTACTGAGACAAACTTACTATTTTTCTATTTGATTTTTGCTAATTGTTGAAAAATATGGAAGATGTCAACGGGTCGCTTTCCCACCTCAGACCCTTTGCCATTGGAAGTGGAACTGGTGCGCACCGGTGCCCTTCATCCGCTGCTGGAAGGGAGAAAACCCCGCGCACGGTGTCATGTGGCCAATCTCTGTGAAGAGGCCTCCACCAAAAGTGCTGGTGAACATTTTGAAAAGTATCAATATATGGCTTCGTTCTTGAATGTCACAATCTGAATAACATTAGCTGCACAGGGGATGCTGGGACAGCAAACAGCTATTATGGTCACATAATGTATCAGAAGAAGCCGCGGCTCTTTGATTCAAAATACAAAGAAACCTATGGAGTCCTTTTTCAACAAACAGTTTCATCTTATTAGGCATTTGAACTTCCAGGCTTATACAAAGAAACTCTATACTTACTTAGAGTTGGCCTGTTTAAAAAAAATGTAGTAACACATTGGGGAATATTTTCTTGAGCTATCTTATTTCTTCTAATCATTGTCCCCCCTTCACTGGAGAATTTACCATTCTTCAGCAACATATGGATGAAACATTTTTTTAGTAATCATGTCTGAACAAAGTAATCATTCTCTCATTAAGCAATTATTCTTCAAAATCAAATGGAACAGACATGTTTGCTGGGAAATTTACTTTAATAAACCCTAGGAATCAGATCTCACATCCCTCATGTTCAAACGGGTTAATTCAGGATCACGGTGGAGATAACAAAGCCGCCTCCTGTTTTATTTTTGCTGTCGTTATTGTTTGTTGTTTTGGTGCACTGACAACACATGATCTCAAAAAAAATTCAACAGCTGGAGATGGAATGAAAACTAGGCTTTTAGAAGGTGGAAAAGATAAAAGAATGAGAACATCTATGTATGTGCAGAACTCTTAGCCCAAGAGCCTTATCTTTCTTTTCTCCTGTGCCATCACAAGGTTGTAATTGGTTTCAGCGCTTCTGCTTTTTAGAATATGTTGGATAAACAGCCAGACCAGTTATGAAGGGTGAGTGCTATGCCCAGATGTGCTTTCCAGAAGCGTCCAGCACAGTGGTTGGGCAAGGTCAATTATCTCAGCGTCTCAGTGACCACTGCAGTTCCAATGACATCCCCAAGCACTGGGGAAGGCGGGAGCGTGTCCAGGGTGCCACCGGGGTGGGGGCAGGGAGAGAGGGTGCCGGGCGCTCTTTGCTTTTCACTCAGGGATATTTCGCTGGTATTTTACTCCATGGCGTTCTGCATGGTTTTTGTTACTCCATGGATTCACTCGGATACAAGAGGTGCTTGCCTACCCTGTTTCCTTTCTCTTTGTGATTGACTTTATGGGCATCTATCTGGAGGTCCAGTTTTGGAGTGTCTCACCTTTTTGGCTTCAGAAACCAGAATGCTACCAACAGAATTCCGGGTTTCCTGGCATAATTCGAAGGCACCAAACATTGTCAGGCAGAGGTTTACATAGTGGAAATCATTAAAGCAAAGCCTAAGAACAAAAACTCTTAAGTCCCAGTTTTTGCTTCAGTTATCAAAATAATACTAGTATTTGACTCACCACCAAGCAAAAATTTAAAACGTATAAGTGTTAGTCCTTCTTCTGCCATAAATTGGTTGCAGAAATAAATGTAAGTTAGAAATTTACTTTCTCTCTGAACCTCAGTTTCCTTTCCTATAAAACAGTCTTCTGCTCCAAAACTCTGTGATTTTTTTGGTCTACAACAGCAAATAAGGACAGATCTGCCAACATCAAAAGCAACGGTAACAAAATACACAGAGTCGTCTATTTAAACCTTACTTACTCACAAGTGGGAATGACAAACAAAACCACACAATGATATCAATATACAATACTTTACACCAGAGATTTTTAACCCTTTGCATCTCATGGCACACATAAACTAATTACTAAAATTCTGTGGCACACCAAAAAATATATTTTTGCCAATCTAACAAAAAATATAGGTTTAATTTTGATTTATTCACACCAGAAAGCTATTGTTGTGTTGGCTGTTGTCATTTTTATTCGACAACCTCAGGGAGCAGAGGTCAGTGCCCCTGACTGCATGGCCAGGCACTACATGTTTTAGAAAGTCTTGCAGCACACCAGTTGAAAATCGCCGCTTTACATAATTATTCAAATGATCTCATATCCTTAGGCTGGTCTATCCATTATCAACAGGGTGATTTTTTACTTCCAGTAACTTTCTAAAAAGTTTCTTGTGCATGCTGCTAAATGCCACGCACTAATCTCACACTGAAGTCATTGAGGTCTGTCGCCAGGGCCCTCCGCACGGGTGGGTTGGGATGACAGCTGTCACCGCTGCAGGACGCATTGGCTATAATGGTTTTATAATTCACCCTTTGAGGTGAAGACGTGGACACCTGATCCCAGCCTGTGATTCCCCCTGTCATTTTCAGGAGGGTAAACCATATAATAGCCTCCAGTCACAGGGCTTCTACCAAATGTTTCAGAAACAGCACCAGCGGGAACTGAAACCCATGCTTGCGTATTTTTTCTAGCTGATGCTGATCGCTTTCTTTGCTAGTGCTACCCGATAACTGGAGTGGAGACTGGTGTCCCTTCAAAGTCACAGCAAAGCCACAGCTTTGTCCACATCATGGTCGCCTGTGGAGCTGTCCCTGCAGCAGGATGCAATGCCCATGACAAATATGTGGTCTGTAAAAATGTGTCCAACAGCATCCTGAGCCTTTGAAATGTAGGATCTCCTTAAACATATTTGGCTTCTATAATTGGACAGTCTAAACGCAAGTAAGAAGGAATACAAGCAGACTGACTCTTTTATGTGGCTCAGTATTGACAATGCACCACCAGCTTCCTGCGTTCAAGACAGCAAGGAGAAGGTTCGTGCCTTCTTGACTTTCGCTGCTCACCTGAGCTTTGGCTCAGGACCAACAGACTGATTTGGGGGTCTGAGAAGTCTGTCTGTCAACTCAGGTTCAAAATGCCTCCTCTTTCTACACCTGACACCCTATTCAACACACAGACCTCCCTCTTCTCCTCTAAGACCAGTTACCCGAAAAGATCAGACCAGTGCCTGAGCCACTTGGCTGGTTGGCACTGAGGACGCACGCGGTGAACGCAGGTACTGTCACTGGCTTGGCGGTAAGGCAGACATCAAGGGGGCACAGCTAGTCCTCTGCCAGGGCCTGCGATGATGAACTTCTGCATCGGGTACAGAAGGGAAAACAGGCTGCCGTTCTCAAGCGGGAGCCGTTCCATGTGAATGCTCAGAGCCACAGCCGGCTTGACCTGGGTCACATTCAAGGCAGAGGACAGATACAGCGGAAAACGGCTACCAAAATCTCCACTGAATCATGCGCAGTTAAACAAACCTTAGCTGAGGGAAGAGGTTTCCAGAGCTTCAGGAGCAAAAGAAAAGGAGAAGCGAGTCCATGAGCTCCTCAGACTGCGCAGGCCTCTAAGGAAAGTCCGCAGCCGCCTCCCACTCAGCAGGGACATCTGGGGACCAGACCTGGTCGGGCAGCAGGTGTGAAATGGTCCTGATGAGCCCTGGCTGGTTTGGCTTAGTGGATAGAGCGTCGGCCTGCGGACTGAAAGGTCCTGGGTTCGATTCCGGTCAAGGGCATGTACCTTGGTTGCGGGCACATCCCCAGTGGGGGGTGTTCAGGAGGCGGCTGGTCGATGTTTCTCTCTCATCGATGTTTCTAACTCTCTATCCCTCTCCCTTCCTCTCTGTAAAAAATCAATAAAAAATATTTTTTTTAAAAAAGAAAAAGAAATGGTCCCAATGACGGGAAGATAAGCGGGGAAGGCAGTGCAGGAGTGAGCCGTGCCAGGGGGGCCTGACTCCTGATACTGGGGAGAGTGTTCTGGGGTGTGTATTTGTGAGAAGCTTAAAACAGATAAGAACTTAGCAGGATGCTATTGAGGGAAAGAGAGAGAGAAAACTAAATTTAAATAGCAGTAACAGTAGATGTTGAATGATCTATGTGTAAGATGATGCAAGTTAATGAAAAGGGGACCCATAAAAGTGGAGCATCTAAGCCGCCCCTCTGCCGTCTCCTGGTCTTCAGTGTCAGAGGATCAGAAGGACTGTGGCAGCTGAAATGACCCTAAAGTTTAATAGATCCTTTATCGTAAGGAAAGTTAAAATAGGGGACACTGGAGAACAATTGGTAGCATTATTTTGGAAAAAAACATTAGAAATAGTGTAATGTGAAATTTATTTCT
Organism: Myotis brandtii; assembly: GCF_000412655.1. Lineage (NCBI taxonomy): Eukaryota > Metazoa > Chordata > Mammalia > Chiroptera > Vespertilionidae > Myotis > Myotis brandtii. The sequence continues at coordinate 54,939 of NW_005367840.1, read as the reverse complement.
CCTTGATAAAAATGAAGGCATTTGGGAAGTTTAGAAGTTATACAATTATTAACCTGTCATCTGAGTTTGTAAAGCACAAGGGGACACTGAATTGTAAGGTTCTCTCCTCCATACGATGCAAAATGATTTTAAGCAGCGTGCTGCCAGTTTCGAAGGCTTCCATAGGTGAGTCCCTGGAAGGCAATGGGCTGCGGAGTCTACGTCCCGCAGGCTCGCAGGCCCCTGCACCTTCCATAGGTGAGTCCCTGGAAGGCAATGGGCTGCGGGAGCAGCAGCTGCTGCGCTGTGGAGTCTACGTCCCGCAGACTCACAGGCCCCTGCATGGCTGTGGGCCTTGGTGTGCTGCTTAACTAACCAGGACTCCACGCACATATTCTTCAGAGTGGAGATAAGAATACGAGCATCACAAAGCGTAACTAAATTTCATAGCATTTGTAAATGGTTTATGGTCCCTTCCCTGCTAGCAGCAGATGTGAAAAGCATTGATCTTTTTCCAATCAATATTTCCAACATTGACTTGGAGCTCTACTCTTAGTCCGTTAATGAAATTTTGGGTAGATTTCTTAACTTTTAGATTACTTTGGGTCTTAAATACTGTCTAATTTAAAACTTTAGTTTAAACTTTGATTTAATTCTGTTCCTCGTCTCAAATGGCACGATCAAGCTGAGCTTCAGGGTGTGGTATAGCCTCTCCCTGGGAGTCCGTCCTTCCCCCTCTCCCGTTCGCAGAGCTATTCCCTGTGTCTGTGATAGCTTCGCTGCCTCCCTCACCCCACCGATAGACTCTCGATCTCCGCTGTGTCAGGCAACCATGGGAGGTTCCTGTGTAAGTTCTTAAGAGGGGCTGCCATACCACACGGTGCCTGATGCAGGCGCTGCAGCTCTGTTCGCCATCTCCGACCTTCCCCTGGCCCTATGTCCTAAGGTCTCTTGGGTGAAGTAGTAGAAAGATGGCTCAAGCCTTTCTATCATCTATGATGGGCCAACCCCTTGAAACAGAGGGTCCATAAAAATGCCTTGCCTTGTCGATGGGGAGTGCAGGCTTTTTCAGCACCAGGGCACTCCACGTGGGATCTTCCCTCTCCAGATAGGCATAAGGAATGTCAACATACTCTGGGACTTCCCGCTGAACTTCCAAATGGGAAACAACAACCCGTCTCCTCCTATTGCAGGCATCTGGATGCTTCATGAGCAAATTTCTTGGTTTTCTTCATCTACCTTGGCGAGGTGAATGTCCCCCCACCAAGGAAACTACCCACTACAGGTCCACATCCTATTGGGTTAACAAAGGATGCAGCAGGATGTCCAGGGGGAAGACTGTCCTTTCACCTCTTGGTAAGCCCCCCCCCCAAATATTTTTGGGGGTGCGTGGCTTGTCTTCTTACAGTTTCCATCTTTCAGCTTATATTACCATCTGTTCTTTCATGTCGTCCACTTTTCTGCTGGCATCCTTAGCATATTAATCATACTTACTGTAAATTCCAGGTCTGATAATCCTCATGACTTTGCCATAGCAGAGTCTGGTTCTTATTCTTCCTTTGTCATTTCACACTGTGTTTTTGTTTGTTTGTTTTGTTTCTGTTTGCCTTTTATCATGTCTTGTAACATTAAAAAAAAAGACAAGCTATATTGGATTGAAAGAACTGAGATATACAGGACTTTAGTTGAGGTTTTCTATTTACTTGGCAAGGATTCAGACTGTGATTATGGTTTGCTGTGGCTGTGGAGTCAGAAGCTAAAATTTCCCTGGTGTTCTTATTTTTGTTTTCTGTGTTGTCTTTGGGTTTACCTAGCCTAGAGTAGAGACATAGGGTCTGAGACTTGAAATTATTTCAGTTTAATCTCATTAATCCTATTTATGTGGTAGCAAGGTGCGGGGAGAGGGGAAGTGTTCTGAAATCCTACAATTAAGTCTCAGTCTTTAGTGAGTCTAAGTTGGGTGTGTTCCTTGATGGAGTTGAGAATTGGCATTGGGTACCAATATTGGGCAGCCCTATGTTGGGTAGGCCCTGGTAAAATAGTTTCCCTTGATATTAGTTCTTTGTTAAAATGAAGAGAAAGTTCTCAGTATATTTCACAAGGTTACTTTTCCATCTTATTGGGCCAGGAGGGTATTTTTCTTTGATTTTTATAGAAAGAACCTGAGTAAGCTCCTAGATGTAAAAGTCACAAAGCTTTGGGTCCTCCCTAAGGCTGGGGCCTTAAGCATTTTTCTCTCTCAAGCTAGTTCAAGCTCAGTTTCCAGGAACTGTTGATTATCCTGTGCTGGCCGACCAGCTGCTGGCTCAGCAGTTTGTTCCCAGTGAGCTTGCATTCTCTGTGTTCACCTGTCTATCCAACTTTCCAAGGGTGTTTTTTTTTCTGTGATCACAGTCCTTTGATGGGTCTGAGAGGAGCTGGTTTCCAGTTTGTTCAGCTTTTTCATGTTGTGAGAATGACAGTGATGACTTTCAAGATGTTTAATTGTTGGATTGGAAACCACAAGTCAAGTCAATAGCTTGCTTTTAGCTGTGCGACCTGGTGCCAATATATTTATGTAAAACACCTGGTATTGGGCCTGGTACATAATAAGGAAGCCATTTTGGAAAAAGTTAACTCGTTTTTATAAATCCTTTAATCTTGACGTTAAAAATTTAGAAGAAATCATGGAAACATTACTTAGAATGTAAAGAACTGTAAGAAATACAAATGTACCAGGAATCAATATATCAAGCCAAAACCGTTTTTTAAAAATCAAAACAAGAAATAACTGCTTATATTACCATTCTGAAGATTTATGACTTCTGAGGTTCACTGGATAACAACTAAATATTTATCTTCCTGGAATGAGAGGGAAAGGCTGGCAGGAATGGGCAAAGCTCTGAGCGGTCGGACAGTGGGTGAGATGGCTGAGGATGTGTGACCTCTTTGAAGAGCAGCTCACATGCAGTGGTCACCTGCATTTGGCTCCAGGCCTGTGTGTATATATATGTGTATGTGTATATATACACGTCAAGGGAATGTATATGTGTATAATAAATGTGTATTTGGAGAAATAGGTATTTGTGTATAATTGAGATTTATATATACATATCTATGTCTCTATCTATCTAAATCTATATCTCTATAGAAAGAGAGAGAGAGAGAGAGAGAGAGAGAGAGAGAGAGAAAGAGAGAGAGAGAATGAATGACAAATATTTTTCCCCTCAAAAAGGGACACCTTAACTCAGGCATAAAAAGCAGCATACACAGAATGTAAATTTAAGGCAAACTTTAAATTTTAAAATACATAGAATTTAGTTTTCTTTTTCAGATAATAGATTTCTCCAGTGGTATATTCTTCTATATCTAAGTTTTAACATTTAATT
>NW_005367840.1:41892-51504 GCF_000412655.1 Myotis brandtii | reverse complement strand
TAATAAGATTATATATATAATCATTTTTACTTTCATATTTCCTAATTTTTGATCATTCTTCCAAACATCTCATTTCATAAAGGACTGCCTAAATCTCCCTCATGCCCCCACCTACTCCCTTCTTCTATTTCTGCAAAATAAATGAAAGAACACATTTAATTCTTGTGAGTCCACTAATTTTTTTCAATAAATTATCTCTCCATGTCTTTCAATATTCTATTGTCTCTGATACTGACCTCTTTTCCTTAGTTCTTCCAAATTTTTTCTGATATTTATCTAAACTTCTCTGTAATCTTCCTTTCATTTTTCACCGTTGCTTTTCTTATGTATTTTTTACACTTCAATTCATTCTATAATCTTCTCAGTTACTTCTACATCTGGTGCTTTAGATTTCACATATTCTTCTCTCTTACCCAGTTTACTTTCTGCACCTCCTCATTTATCCATCTTGACCTTTATCTACCCTTAGTGCATTCGTTGGTATGTGACATTCTTAACCCTTGGGTATACATTAATTTGTCATAGAATATTTTCCATTTCCCCTTGCTGGCCTTTGTACAATTCCATTACTTTATCCCACTGGATTGCACCCACCTCTGATCACACTCCTGCAAAGAATGTGTTGTCTTGAAATGTAGCATTTTTTATTATTCCGTATTTGGACCCATCCCAGGATCATTTATATGGTTAGAGTCTCTATTTTGTAGTGAGCTGCCTCTCTACAGGGCACTGAACTTGGCAAAGAGTGTCATGATTTTAGTTAGTTCTCCTCCAAAGAGAAATGTAGATTACACCATTTAGTTTAGTTTCAGACCTCAAGAGAAGAAATGTAATGACCAGGTCATCACCTTTAGGTAACAAAACATGCTTGCAATTTGACCCATGCACATGAACAGCAGATTGAGTGCCAAATTCTCACCTGCCCTGCTTATTTCTCTCCTTCCCTGCACTGACTCTTGCTCATACTCAGCCATTGCCCCACTTGGCGATCTTCTCTAAACTTATTTTAAGTCGCTGGACTTATGTACATTTGGGGGTGATAAATAATTTTAAAAGCAATTGACATGAGAATTAGGTAATAATCAAATATATTTCAGTCTCTACTTTCATAGATTTTTTGCTTCACTTAAAAGTATAAGGATAATTTGTGGCCAACAGCAGTGGTTATGGACCACTTACTGTTGGTAGGGAAAGGTCTAAATTAAAAAAATATATATTTCTCATCTGTGTGTTTCAAAGTGCTAAAGATTATGATAAAATGTAATATTGAAATTTCAAACTACTAATATGATTACTGTATTGGTTTGTGTTTAAAATCATAGCCACAAAAATGATTCCTAACACTTACTTTTCATGATCTTAGTAATTATGTTTTATATATATATATTATATATATATATGCAATTATCAAAATAATCACAATACTTATACATATTGATATGTACCAGGTATTTTCCTTATAAAAAAAAGTCGGAAACCCTGGCCAGTACGCTAAATGGTTAGAGTGCTGGCCCACACACCAGAGTCTCGGTTTTGATTCCTCATCAAGGGCACCTACCTGGATTGCAGGTTGCTGGTGGCAACCAATTCATGTATCTCTTTCACATTCATGTTTCTCTTTCTCTCTCTCTCTCTCTCTCTCTCTCTCTCTCTCTCTCTCTCTCTCCTCTCACTCCCGTCTACTCTTGTGAGGTTTAGGGAAAAAAACAACTTACGGATTTGTTTATTATTTGAGGATGTGTCCTAGAAAGTCAGTTTAAGTATTACTGGTGTATATTTTTCTCAACTCTGACCTCTGGCAAGCTTTTTTGTTTGTTTGTTTTAATACTTTCTCATGCTAGAATTAACTTCTGTTCTTTACTAAGAAAGCTCATAAAATTCAGCTTTTGTCAAAAATTCTTCTCCTAAAAATGGCTATTTTTTGTTAGTTTTATTTTCAGGCAAAATTCCATTCTGTAACGTGGGGTATCTATATAACTTTGTGCAATTGTACACACGATCATTTTTATTTGTACTAGTGGCATGTTCATTGCCAACTGAACAATCAGTGGTTGATAATTTGAACATATTTTATATTGAGAACATTAAGAAAATAAACTGACAATTTAATTTGTGTGTGTGTGTGTGTGTGTGTATCCAGTAAGAGTTCTTGTGGTATTCTTATGCCTGGAAAGGATAAGAGGTATAGTGAGGAGGGAGAGAAATATACTAACCTGTCACAAATTTGAGTTTAATCACTTACAGTGGGCCCACAGGCAGCTTATCTACATCTATGGTCAACATGCCCATACCTGGAGATTACTGTCTATACTGAAAGTTCCCATGTAAGTTACAAATAGTGCATGAGGCCAACTACCATTTGGGAGTTGACTAATATGTGATAAATATAATTATTGAGAATCTATATATATATATAAAAGCCCAGTGACAGTAATGGCGGAACGACCAGAATGACCAGAACAACCAGTGGCTATGACGTGGTTGCCAACGAGCCTGATCCAGGTCCCAATCAGCCCCCCAACCCCGGCCAGCTCTGCCTCTGATTGACATCCCCCTGCCACCCTGATCGGGAGTGGGGCTGGTCAGCCAACCACCCACTGCCCCTCCCTGCCACCAGCCTGGCCGGATGGGCCCCTATTAGGACAGGCCAGCTGGACCCTACCCATGCATGAATTTGTGCATCAGGCCTCTAGTATTTAAATAATATAATTAATTGTGATAAAAATCATTCATTGTTCCTAAGGTATTTCACAGATCCTTCAAATAAACTATCTTCTATAATCTAACAAACATAATATGAGATGAGCAGAAAACAAGTTATAATTCTGATTTTACATTATTTAAAGTCAAGTTCTATCTAGATATGTTTTAAATTTAACTTTTTAGAGTTTTAAATAAATCTGGGACTAAAAAGTGAATGAACAATGTAAAATTGGAATTTTAGTGACTGCTATTCTGAACTTTGAAGTGCTTAACATTAATGTTTAATGATATTGGTTATGTGATTATATAAAGAATCTCTTGGGCACAGATAATGTGTGACAGTCGTGAAATTTCCACATGACATACGACATAAATACAAACATGCAGGAGGAATTCTTCTTTGCTCAGGCTATATTCGTGATCTCTCTCAAGTTTGGGATTCTGGTCCTGGACCAGTGGTTCTCGAACTTTCACATTAATTTGAAAACATGGGAGGGCTTATTAAACTACCAACTACTAGGGCCCACTCTGAGGGTTTCTGACTCAGCAGGTCTGAAATAGGAATGAGAATTGCATGCTAATGACTTCCTAGGACTAGGTGATGCTGATGTTGCTGTCCGTTCATTCAGGTAATCGCTAAGACAATCAAGATACAGAACTGTTCTATCAACTCGAATATCCTTCTCATGCTACCCCTTTACAGTTATACCCACCCCTTTCTATCGGCCCTACCACCTCAAACCAAAGGCAAACACGAATCTGTTTTTCAGCTCAGTAGTTTGCCATTTTGAAAATGTCATATAAATTGAATTTTCATTTCCCTAGGACAAGTGCCCAGGGGTGTAATGATGGGTGTATGGTAATTATATGTTTATATTTAAGCAATTGACAAACTATTGTCTTGAGTGGTCACCAGCAATTTCCATCAACAGCATTTGAGAAATTGAGGTTTTCAGCATTCCGGCCAGCATTTAGTTGTCACTATTTTTATTGTAGCCATTCTGCTAGGTATGTAATGATACCTCATTGTGATTTTAATTTGCATTTCCCTATAGCTAGTAATTTTAACATCTTTTTTATGTGTTTATTTGCCACATAAAGCCTATTTGGTGAAATATCAGTTCATGACTTTTGCCCATTTTCTTATTGGATGGTTTATTTCTTTACCATTGAGTTTTAAACATTTTCTATGTATCCTAGATATTAATTCTTTGTCAGATATGTGGTTGGTTTTCCAATATTTTCTCTCAGATTATAGCTTTTCCTTTATTTCTCTTAACAGGATTTTTTATGAAGCAAAATATATTTTCTCCTGTGATAAAATATCCTCAGCCTGATATACCTTTGATTCATTCAAAATAATTTTGCTGCCCCAATCTTATACCAGGTACTCAATCAGAAGAACACAGAGTGCACACACACAATTGACAATGACAATGATTCATTTTGAACTAAAAATTACACATTCCCTTATACATCTCTTTGATTCTTCAGATGTTAATTACTATAGTTACAGAGAGACATGTGCAAAGTATTCAGTAGAAGGCATAGGCTATTAAAATATTCCAAGTTTTTCACTTTTTGAATTACCACCTATTTTGTTGACATGCCATTTTAATTTTTGATTATGAATAGTTGTCTTCTTTTATTATTTTCCCCCATGAAAAGATGGTTTTTTGAGGCCACTAAATGTTTGTTTGTTTTTAGAAATTATTCAAAGAAAATAACCGTGTAAGACCCAGGGACAAGAACTGTTGTCCTAAAAATCCCTGTGTGTGTGATTAATCAATATTATGTCTGGTTGTGACATTGATATTTTAGTGTAAGAGATATTTCTGTTATAGGAATAGACAGATCTGAAGTAAAGAGAACATAAAATGTTAGAAAGGAAAAGAGAATAATATATTAATCAACATAAAAATAAAACATAAGAATAAAGTTTAAGAACTAACAATGGTCTTAATGTTTAATGTAAGGATGCCAAATGGGTGATATGAATTGGAAATTATATTCTAATTTAATGAATTGGCATCAATGATTATAAGGGGATAACAACTCCATGAATCAGAACTGCCCAAATGAGAACACTTTTTTCATATGTAGCAAGAAATATAATGACTGTCAAGAATGTATTGCATAAGTTATCTTACTTCTATTATATTTTTATGAGTGACATGTGGTGTTTTCAATGCATCTACCATACAATACAAAAATAACAAATGTCCTTTGCTTTCCTGAAACTAGTAGACTTTCCATGTTCTAAATAAATAACTCATGAACCATTCTTATCTTAGAAAAAACTGAATGGCTGCTTTATGACATACATACAACTTTGGGAAATGATTTTCTATATTTAATATTTTTTCTGGTTCTTATAAATGAAACAAATTACTCATAATCCACTTTTAGAAAAAAACTACATATAAGTCTTCATGAAATTGGAAAAAGCATAGTATGAAAGAAGATGCCCAATTTGCAAATATGAGCAATATAGTAGGAAGACTTTTTGAAGGTGTTCTTTGTTTACATACTTCCCTTGTATGCTAACATACTTTGAAGGAATTAGTTATCACTTACTCCTTTGTAAATAACATTTTTAGAAATGTGTCATGTTAGTGACTAGTCTCTAATGGTGAGTAAGGATTGTCAGAGGTTTAATGGAGCTATTACCCTATGTTGACCAACACATCCTTTGAAAGATCAATTGTAGACCAGCATCATCCAATGAACACTCCAAGATCATGACTAGAGTAGCCATGAGTATACTAAGCACTTGAAAGGTTTCTTGCATGACTGGAGCAGCTAAAATGTTAATTTATTTAAGTGTAATTAATTAAAATTTAAATGTTAATAGCCACATGTTGCAAGTGGCTACCATATTGGACAGCAAAGGTTTAGACAAATGCTGAGTTTTAATCATACACTTCAGATTTTTGTTAACAAATTTTCTTTCAGAGAACTATAGGAAATTCAGAAAAATAGTTCATGTTTTGTTAAAATTTCAAGTTCAGTGTCTGGCTTATAGGAGCAATTCAATTGTTCTTTCATTTCATTCTTCTGTTCTGCTATATTATAAAAATTCATATAGGTGATATTAAAGCAAAATTTAAATTTTACACTTGTTTTTAGAATGGTGCGGTAGTACGTAACAGTGAAACATCTTGTAACTTGGTTGATATACATTCTTTTTATAGTTCTATCCATAACACATGTGTTGGAAAGAAAAAGTGGCTTTTCTCCTTTTGCTCCCAAAATGAAGTGGGAATGTCAACACATTCTTCCCATTTAATAATATAATTTTATTAAATTAAATCATGCATAATTTCAATTTTTATACTTTAAACATGAGCAACTATTAGAAATTTCATTTAGTTTAATACTGTAGATTAATTGGGAAAAATGCATGCTGAGCTGAAGAAGGACAAACCCCATTTTGAAATGTCATTTACCCCTAAGTTATTACACACTTGTTATTTCCAGAAAGTGTATTTTGAGAAAAAGAAACCAAAATGAAAGTGTATGCATCTATAATAATAAAAGCATAATTAGACCGGACAGCCGAACAACCTTCCGGACGTCATTCTGGATGAAACCACGGCGGCAGAGGCTGAGGCACAGGTGGTTAGAGGTGATCAGGCAGGCAGGCAGAGGTGATTAGGGGCAATCAGGCAGGCAGGTGAGTGGTTAGGGGCACTCAGGAAGGCAGGCAAGTGGTTAGGGGTGATCAGGCAGACAGATGAGCAGTTAGGGGCATCAGAAAGGCAGGCAAAGTGGTTAGGGGAAATCAGGAAGTCAGGCGAGTGGTTAAGGGTGATGAGGCAGGCAGGCAGAGTGAGTTAGGGGTGATCAGGCAGGCAGGCCAGCGGTTAGGAGCCAGTGGTCCTGGATTGCGAGGGGATGTCCGACTGCTGGTTTAGGCCCACAGGGATCAGGCCTAAACCAGCAATTGGACATCCCCCAAGAGGTCCCAATTTGCAAGAGGGTGCAGACCGGGCTGAGGGCCCCCCCCCATGCACGAATTTTGTGCACTGGGCCGCTAGTATGTATACCAATATCTTTCCTGCAGACTACAACATAGAGACTGGATTTCTATATTCTCTAACAAGAATATGACTTAAAATATAAAAACAAATAAAAAAGTCTTATTTTCTGCCAGTTAATAACGTATGGATTAAATTTGGTGCTCTCCCTCCCAGGAGCATGCCTGTGCCTTTCCCTCCCCATCCTCTTCTTGCCCCGGGCTCATTTTCCTTGTCTCTCTCTTAATGTCCAAGGGCCATTCTTTTGCCTCTGTTTCCTGAGCCCATTTCTTCTACCACTCACTTCTACTTCCATGACTTTCTAAGTAAGCATATATGTATAGATAGATAGATAGATAGATAGATAGATAGATAGATAGATAGATATAGATATGTATAGATAGATAGATAGATAGATAGATAGATAGATAGATAGATAGATGATAGATGGCTTATATTTGTACATAGTATACATTAAAATTAAAAATCTGCTTCTTTTAGTCGGGAAGCATTGTGTTCCTGCATATCCTAACCACCTCTGCAGCGCTTGGAAGTTCGGGACAGAGTCTTCAGCAGGGCGTGCACACTGACCGCCTCTGAGCCTAGAAGGCATTCTCCCAGTCCCGAGGCTCTGGACGTTAAGGCTGATGATGCTGGCTGCAGATGGAGTAATGTCTAGATGCAGAAGACAGGAAGGCAGAGAGAGCATGGCACGGAGACTACTGGCTTCCAGCAGAAATCAAGTAACTGGTGTGCAGAGAGGCGTCTTAAGCTCTGCACCAGCTAGTTTGGGATTCCGTTTTCCTGTCTTTGTGGGTGGATAACCCAGGACGTGCCATCGGGGCGGGTCTATGAGAGAAAATAAAGCAACATGACTGACCTGAAGCCATTTGCCTGGGAAATGTCTTCGGGCTGCTGCTGAGAACCGGAGAGTATTTTAGAGAAGAAGGAGTAGTAATAAAAAGATGATGGTGCCCCAGGCGTGGGGAGGCGCCGAGGGCAGATTGGAGGCACTGTGGGTCCTCAGGCAGGGCATGCCCATGAGCTGCACCTCCTGACTGCACATATCTGCGGGCTAAAACCTGCGCTCAGCCTTCATGTGGCCAATGAAAACTGACATTTCCCATATCCCAAGGTTAGCTTAACAGTAATTAAAGCATCACATTGCACACAAATCTTTCCATTATAATTTAAGTGGATTTTATGCTATTTTAAAAACCATTCTAGTTCCCACTGTGAATAATGAATACAAATAAAGTTGAATGTCAGACCTGGAATACAAATCAAATAAGAAACCTGCAAATGTCCCAAACACCTGCCCTTGCAACCCCCAACTCTCAGGTGCTCCGCTGCTGTCCCCACATCCTCCTCAGCGGTTGCTCTGGTGGGATTTGATGTCAGGCCACCTCGATGGGCCGTTTCTGCTCCATTAGGAATGGTAAGGCCCTTCCCCTCCGACCCCCTTGCAGCTCCCTGTGTCCCAGCAGTTCATTCATGTTTCTCAGCAGCTGTGGTAGGCAGGCCGGGAGGGGCTCTGAGGGAGCGGCAGGCACACCCGCTCTCCATCACAGGTCTTCCACACGGGATTGTTTTTACCCCTGAAAGAAGGGGATTCTGCTCGAAACATTTTCTACCCCTTCAGTCAATGTGCTTAGACATGTCCCTGCCTCTCTGAATCCCTAGGAGGGACTATTTATAGTAATGCTCTCCTCCAATTGTGGGTGTGATATTGTCATGTTCTGACTCTAAGTCACAGAACAGAAGGTTTACATCAGCACTTCTAGCTCATCTTATTGTTGTCCCTTGAAGCAGGAAGGGGAATTGGAAACAGCCCCACACCGGCCAGCTTGAAGGGCAGTGCAAAAAAAGGTTGTGATCTCTTAACCCCATTTATAAGTGGGGCGGGGGTGGGGGGGTCTGGGTGGGTGTCAGCTGCTTTCAGCACGACGCTCAAAGAGGCAGACCTGGGAGAGAGGCCTGAGCCCTGCTGTCACTCATTGGACTGTGGCCAGGCCCGGTAACAGGCCTGTGCTCTTAGTTTTTATTATTTCTAGATGGAAAAGCATTGCCATGGTCATGCAGATGCTCACCTATGCTGGAAGCTTATAAAAGAACTCTGAATTGTGGAAAGAATATTCTAAATTTAGGAAAGCATCGACTCCCTAATGCTATAGGTGGAGTCATGCTGCTAAACATATTAGTATTTCTTAATTCAAGCACCTGTTCTGCCCATATAACACATAAAAAAGCTCTTATTTATTGCTTGCGTCTCCAGTTCAGATTTAATCTTACTATAAATTCATCTCATGTTAATTTATGTGCAAACAAAGACACACACATTTTAAATATCTGAAATGCTGGAAATAAACTTATTTTTAATTTTGTGCTTGTTTTCCATTTGTCAACCAGTAAATGAAAGACTGAATAAATCACGCGCTAATTGCCAGCGGTGCTAAATTTAGTGTGAGATCTGGAATCCTTTTGATCAAAACCGCTGAATATGAAATCATCCTCAGCTCTCTAGGCAACTTTATCCGCCTTTCTATTCTCCATCTGTCAGTCACCTGGGAATTTGTGAACTATTCCATATGTCAGGCTTGTCAATCACAATGGGATGTGGGAACTGTCTGCGACTGCATAGGAATTTTTGTTAAAAAATTAATCTGCATTTAGCTAGTAGTTTTATATTTTTAAAAATATTTGCTATGTAAGGTTAATGGAAATAAGTTATACTTAAGTAATATAGATCAAAAGTCTTCATTTAAACAGCATTTACAAGTGTGTGCCTGTTACACATACATCCCGTATTATATATAGTCAGTATAATATTTAAAAATAGAATGTGCCTTTTATGGAAACGCTGAGTCTGACAGAAACCTATCTTAAGTAC
>NW_005367840.1:22664-24428 GCF_000412655.1 Myotis brandtii | reverse complement strand
CGAACCTCTGCACTTTACTTCCGCACCTCCTCTGAGTCTCAGTGTGCTTTTCTCTTTCCTTCTAGTTGTAGAATTTCCACTCAACCAGCCTTCCTGTAGTTCTGGATGATGTCCATTTTGTCTTTTAGTTGTATTTTTGAAGTTGTTGTGGGAGGCAGCAATTTCCGGTGTTTACCTATGCCGCCATCTTGGTTTCTCTCTGCATGTTTGTGATAGATAGGTATAGATATGTATAGATAGATAGATAGATAGATAGATAGATAGATAGATAGATGATAGATGGCTTATATTTGCACATAGTATACATTAAAATTAAAAATCTGCTTCTTTTAGTCGGGAAGCATTGTGTTCCTGCATATCCTAACCACCTCTGCAGCGCTTGGAAGTTCGGGACAGAGTCTTCAGCAGGGCGTGCACACTGACCGCCTCTGAGCCTAGAAGGCATTCTCCCAGTCCCGAGGCTCTGGACGTTAAGGCTGATGATGCTGGCTGCAGATGGAGTAATGTCTAGATGCAGAAGACAGGAAGGCAGAGAGAGCATGGCACGGAGACTACTGGCTTCCAGCAGAAATCAAGTAACTGGTGTGCAGAGAGGCGTCTTAAGCTCTGCACCAGCTAGTTTGGGATTCCGTTTTCCTGTCTTGTGGGTGGATAACCCAGGACGTGCCATTGGGGAGGGTCTATGAGAGAAAATAAAGCAACATGCCTGACCTGAAGCCATTTGCCTGGGAAATGTCTTCGGGCTGCTGCTGAGAACCGGAGAGTATTTTAGAGAAGAAGGAGTAGTAATAAAAAGATGATGGTGCCCCAGGCGTGGGGAGGCGCCGAGGGCAGATTGGAGGCACTGTGGGTCCTCAGGCAGGGCATGCCCATGAGCTGCACCTCCTGACTGCACATATCTGCGGGCTAAAACCTGCGCTCAGCCTTCATGTGGCCAATGAAAACTGACATTTCCCATATCCCAAGGTTAGCTTAACAGTAATTAAAGCATCACATTGCACACAAATCTTTCCATTATAATTTAAGTGGATTTTATGCTATTTTAAAAACCATTCTAGTTCCCACTGTGAATAATGAATACAAATAAAGTTGAATGTCAGACCTGGAATACAAATCAAATAAGAAACCTGCAAATGTCCCAAACACCTGCCCTTGCAACCCCCAACTCTCAGGTGCTCCGCTGCTGTCCCCACATCCTCCTCAGCGGTTGCTCTGGTGGGATTTGATGTCAGGCCACCTCGATGGGCCGTTTCTGCTCCATTAGGAATGGTAAGGCCCTTCCCCTCCGACCCCCTTGCAGCTCCCTGTGTCCCAGCAGTTCATTCATGTTTCTCAGCAGCTGTGGTAGGCAGGCCGGGAGGGGCTCTGAGGGAGCGGCAGGCACACCCGCTCTCCATCACAGGTCTTCCACACGGGATTGTTTTTACCCCTGAAAGAAGGGGATTCTGCTCGAAACATTTTCTACCCCTTCAGTCAATGTGCTTAGACATGTCCCTGCCTCTCTGAATCCCTAGGAGGGACTATTTATAGTAATGCTCTCCTCCAATTGTGGGTGTGATATTGTCATGTTCTGACTCTAAGTCACAGAACAGAAGGTTTACATCAGCACTTCTAGCTCATCTTATTGTTGTCCCTTGAAGCAGGAAGGGGAATTGGAAACAGCCCCACACCGGCCAGCTTGAAGGGCAGTGCAAAAAAAGGTTGTGATCTCTTAACCCCATTTATAAGTGGGGCGGGGGTGGGGGGGTCGGGGGGGGTGGGAGC
>NW_005367840.1:4176-22131 GCF_000412655.1 Myotis brandtii | reverse complement strand
TAAAAAATAAAAAAATAATAAACACATAGATACATAGACATCTCACCATTTTGAGGTCCACGGATTTATCAAGATAGTTAAAAACGGTTTGTGTGTGTGTGTGTGTGTGTTTGTGTGTGTGTGTTAAAAAATAATAAACACATAGATACATAGACATCTCACCATTTTGAGGTCCACGGATTTATCAAGATAGTTGTGAGAGAAAAAACGGTTCACAAAGGTACTTTATTTTAAACTTAAACACATATAAAATATTAAAATATCTCATTTAAATAAAATTGAACTCATCACAACATCATTGACTCTCTATAGTGCTATTATTTTAAACCAATTAGGAAAATAGAGAAAAATAGAGAAATCCTGTGAATAAATACAGAGTGTGTGGACAAAAAGGGGCCACATACTAAACCTGACGGCCTAGGGGAGGTCAGCATGGCAGGCCTTCAAACTCAGAGACTGAAAGCACCCACATAGGACGTGTGAACATAAAAATTCATAACTAAAGCAAGTCCTTGGCGTAGTCACATCCTTGGCCTGTCGCTTCCTTGACAAAGGTCAGTCTTTGCCTTAACTGAGCCTATTCATGGACTTTTGGCATCTACGATAACATACCCTTGGAATATCAGAGTAATGTTCTTTTTCTGGACCCCTCACCACACTCCACCCTTACAGCCACCACCAGAGCAGGAGACCACAGACCCCCCTATTGTTATCTTGTTCCCCACATGCCATTTCTATGTGCTGTCAATGTTAGTTGTTAGCTATCCTGTACCTACCAATGTAAAAGAGGTATGTGTATCTCCGTTTTACTCTTTAGCAATCTCAGAGATTTCTAAGCTTTTCTTTCTCCTGCCCCCTAATCTACCGTCAACGAATTTCATCTCTCCCCCTTATGTCTCTCCTTTGATTCAAAAGTTAAAATAAGCTGCAAAACTGCCATTCTCAGGGACATTTTCTCAGTCCATTGAGATTAGGCTTCCCCACAATTGCTGTCAGTGGCTGAAATACACTCATCAAAACTCTTACAGGTTTGGACATTTCTTACTTTGATGAATGTTTAAATTCAACCTCATTTAATTTGAAGTGTTTATATATTACATATTTTAACTCCACTTAATTCTGATAGAATTTGAGATAAAAAAGGCAGAAATAATACAATATTAGAGAAAGATCAAAACAACATCATGGAAAAATGATAATGATGCTAGAAATCCAAATGAATGTACAGATCTTAGGGTTGTCACTTAGTTTTTGGTGACTGAGATGCCATAACTGTTATATGTGGACATGAATAGATATTAATCTGCAAAGTTTTGGGGAAGGTGTCATAATATATGTAAAGAACTTAAGAAAATGCCTGGAAGAGAACTGAATAAATGTTACCTACTGTATCATCAAGGTCAGTATCCATTCCAGGCAGTTTTCAAGGAGAAATTCATACAGGGAACTTCAATAGAGTCATTGAAACAGCTGAAATGTTGAGCTTATTTGCCACATTGAGCTCCTGGAAACCAATCATTTTTCTCCCACATTTAATGCCCAGCAGTGTTTTCCCATTGTTCTGAAGAAGGGAGTCCTGGGAATGGCCTTCGAGGCCAGAGGGCAAAGCTCACTTCAGTTCTGCGGTTATCCACACTGTCATACTGTGTCTCCATCGTTTCTTTCCCTTCAAAGCAGCATGCTTACCCCCTCAGGCCCATGCCCACGGGACTCCCTTCCCACTGCCCAGGGCTGAAACGTTCTTAGGTCTTAGCTCAAGTATTACTTTGCCAGCTTCCTGCTTCCCCTGTGCCCTCAATGTCCCCCTGCTACTTCCTAGTGCTATACAATCAACCACCAAAGGGATCTGTCCTTCTGTCCTTTAACTATACATTTATTTGAGAGATTTTCTAAAAAAAACACACTGCTCTTTTATTCAGTGCTACATCCCTCCTTAACGCAGAGTTGAATCATACACCAAAAAGAAAAACGACACACCCAGAAGTTTCTGCAGATAAGCCAGTGCAGAAAATGGATGTTACACATTATTGTCACCAGGAAGAGAAAAGGGAAGAAAGAGAAGCAGAATAAAAAACAAGGGAAGGGCTCAAACCCCTAGACATTGTAAAACATTCAGATATTTGGGATTCAAAGAAAATTTAAAGGAAGCTTAATGTTTGTCAGTCCCACTAGGCTGTAAATTGCTTGTCAGAGACTCAGTCTGACGTGCTTCTCATTGAGATGAGAAGGGCACATAATAGGTGGTCAGTGTATATTGATTGAATAAATGACCTGTAGTAGTGGATAAATGGTCAAACCAATAGATAATAAAGCAATCATTATTTGTGCAAATGTTCTAACTGAAATAGTGAAGCAGTTAAATAATGTTATTAAATTAAATAAAAATTTAAAATATTGGGTGTTCCCCAAAATGTATACACATACATTTTTGATAGTTCAATTGATGTTTCTTTCTTTTCAGATTTAACCATTGGAATTAATAATTATTCAAATGTATATATTTTTGGTGATACCCTGTAGATATAATTATTTTCAAACAACCTTAAAACATAATTACATCTGACTTAGATGAAATGTCTACTACACTGTGGAACCATTTCTAATTTCCAAAGGTAGTTCTAGTGACACCTTTAGTTTTCTACCGAAGTCATTTTCTATGCACATGCAATACTTTCTACTCTGTAATAAATCTCAGATTACATATACATCTTCCCTAAAAGGCTGTCTGTCCTTTGAATATCTGAACTGAGTCTTTGTCTCTGTTTTATCTAGTGCCTAGCATAATGCCTAATATGTACTAGGTTGTTACTACCTTTTGTCCAGTAAAAGTATTTACTGTGTTTAGAACAGTTTTGCTTTTCTGTGGTTGCAGAGCTCAGATGTATATAAATTGCTCCTATTCCATTGACCTCAGTGAGCCAGTTAGCTGCACTGCATTCATGATCACAGACCATATACTCATCTCCCTTTTTCCTGACCATTCATCATGAAAATGGATTCCAATAATTGCAATAAGGCCTGTTGTCAGGCCAAAGAAAATTCATCATTACCTTAAAAAAATAAAGGAAGGAGGGAGAGAGTGGAAGAAAGAGAGTGAGAGAGAGAGAGAGAGAGAGAGAGAGAAGAAAAAAGAAGGAAGAAAAAAGGGACGGAAGGAAGGAAGGAAGAAAGGAAGGAAGGAAGGAAGGAAGGAAGGAAGGAAGGAAGGAAGGAAAATAAGTAAGCAAAACTTTTGTTTGTTTGTTTGTTTTAGTAAGGATTGTTTTATTCCTAATTAGGATAATAAATACCTTGTAATTTTGCTTTTATAAAACATTATTATCCCATTTAATGAAAAATAGCAACACTGGATAACCTGAAATATTTTCTCTTGACATCTGAATGGAGCAATTAAAAACCCATGTTACATATCTCAGCACATTTGTCAGCTTGCTATTTAAGCAAAAATAGAATAAGAAGCAGGAAATAATGTAACAGAGGTTAAATCTGAAAAAAAAAAGATACATTTTCAAACATTGCTTTGCCCTATTTTTATTTTCTATTTGTTTTCTGGGATATGGCTATATTCTGTCTAATCAAGATAGACACCATACTGGTATATAAGCAATGTGATAAAGATTTGAAAAACCAAATGAGCTTTTATTAAGAATGCATAATTTTATGCTAGAAATACAAAAGGAATTCAAGTTAGAAAACTATTTCTATGACATTACAGGTTAAATATAAAATAAATAATAATATTAATAGATGTATAAAGACTATTAATTTAATTTATTACCCCTTGAATATAAACACTCTTAATAGGGTAAAAAATAGAAAGAAAATCATAACTTTGAATCAAATAGTCATAAAATATTTTCATTAAAATTACATGTAATGTTAAAATTTTCAATATTTTATATAAAAAGAAGATGAGGATATTATTAATACCAATACTATTCTACATTTTAGTATTTATTCTAGCCAATGCAATATGATAAGAAAGAAGAAAAATGATGGTATGAAAACTAGAATAAAAGAGACACACTGTGACTCTTTTGAACCATCTGATAGGCTACTTGAAAGCAGTAAAAAGCCTAAAAGAAACCACTAAAAAGACACACATTAGAATAAGAGAAATCAATGAGTTGCCCCCAGAGAATTTAACATAAAAATTCAATTACTCCAGGAATAACTGAGTAATAAATCTATGTATAAAGGACTTAATTTGCCAAAGCAACACAAGATGCAAAATACCTGCAGATAAATGAGTGGAGATGCTCAGAAGATCTATAAAACAATCTATATGTTGTTTTGAAAGATATAATAAATAAAATAATTTCTGAAACATGCCTTATAAAACAGAAAGATTCCATATTGAGAAGTCATCAGTTCTCAAAATAATCTATAAATGTAGCCAATCTCAAAATTTGAACAGACAATTTTTAATACAACTTATAAGAAAATTATAATCTTCATTTGGAAAAAATTTTTTATAGTAATTGTTTAAAAAAAATGGGAAACAACAGAGATTCTGGACTTGTTCCAACAAATTAAATATGGATTTTAAAGTACAAATAATTAAATTAGTAAGGTATTAAAATAGAAATAAACAAAGTCAGTTAAACATTATAGATAGTATTAAAATGCTCTTACATATTAAAAAGGGTACTCATGTTAATGGGAAAAATAAAGAACTATATTAAATGTTGTTGGAGACTTTGGATATCATTTGAATAAAAAATAAATCAATTAATTTTTTAAAATGCTATGAAAGCAAAAGAATAAAGGATGGTTTATTTCTCATGATTTCACTCATTTTTGGAATATAATGAACATAAACTGATGAACAACAATAGAACCAGAGACATAGAAGCATCAAACAGACTGTCCAACCTGTGAGGGAAGGCGGGAGTGAGAGAGTAAGAGATCAACCAAAGGACTTGTATGCATGCATAGCCGGGGGGTGGGGGTGGCTGGGGAGAGGTCAATGAGGGGAAAAGGAAACTCATATAATACTTTAAACAATAAAGAATTTAAATTTTTTAAAAAAGAATAAAGGATGGCATGAATGATATTTGAAATGGAAATCATACCATACCTCAGGGTTTTGCTGAGATTTAAGTGGATTGATACTTGTAATGCATGAAAATATAGCAATATTTTACTGTTCTTCTTACTTGTATTTTTATTGCATCTTGTTTGTGCATCTTGCTGAAGAATACCTACTCCTACACCAAAGGAGTGTTTTTACTTGGTACTTCGTACTATCTATTCCCAACTTGACACGGACACTGGGATTTGAATTCAGGCAGTCTAACTCTAGAGCCATTTACTTAGCTACTAGTCTACACTACCTCCTGAGGTAGACTACAGAAATAGTAAAGGCAAAACTTCCATATATATACCAATAAAAGGGTAATATTCTAATTAGACCAGATAGACTGGACATCTTCCAGATGTCCTTCTGGATGTCCTTCCGGATAAAACCATGGTGGCAGGGTCCGAGGCAGAGGTGGTTAGGGACTATCAGGCTGGCAGGGGAGCGTGGTTAGGGGCATCGGGCAGTCAGGCACAGGCAGTTAGGGGTGATCAGGCAGGCAGGCAGAGGGGTTAGGGGATATCAGGTAGGCAGGCAGGTGAGTAGTTAGGAACCAGTGATCCTGGATTGCGAGAGGGATGTCCCCTGAGGGGTCCCAAATTAGAGAGAGTGCAGGCAGGGCTGAGGGACCCCTCCGGTGCACAAATTTCATGCACCAGGCCCCTAGTAGAAAAATATACACAAGTCAAAGATCATAAAATAAGTGACAGTCTTGGGAAAAGTATAGAAAATTATTTGCAAGATATAGAAAAGTCAAATAATAAAAAAATCACAATATAAAAGGGATATTTTTAAATCTAAAAAAGACATGATAAATGGAGAAAGAATATGAACATATGATTCAGAGTTTTAGTAAAATTAAAATTTAGGGGTGACTTGTAGCCAGAGAATGTAAATTTAAAAAAATAGTGAACTCCTAGTATTCACCTAATTCATGTAACTAATTTAAAATATTATCAAATGCTACTAATATGGTCAAATGAATACTTTCATATATACTTTTGTGGAATTTAATGTTGTGAAGCATTTTTGAAATGCAAAGAGATTCTACTAGCAAAATTTTAAGTATACATATCCTTAACTAACCAATACTAAATATCTATGTGAAAGCAATAGCACATGTGTATAATAATAAAATACTTATTTTAAATGCTTTTTTTGGGGGGAAAGAGAAAATTATAACTATCCGTCAGTGGGAAAAGTGATATATCACTTAATGTATTAAAATACTATTCAAAACTATCTATTATATAGGAGAATGGAGGTAGAGCTATATAGACTAAAGTACAAAGTTCCTAAAGCACAGTGTTAAATACATATTGATTCAGTATTGTCTAACCTGTGTGTAATTGGACTCAGTTTAAGAGAATATTGAAATTGGGGGAACATTTTTGAACGAAAACAAGAAGATAATACAATCTTAAATGTGTATGCCCTAATAACAAAGCTTCAAGATATAAAAACACAACAACAAACAAACAATATGTGGTCAATTGATTTTTGACAATGGAACTAAGAATACATAATTGGAAAAAGATAATCTCTACTATGAAAGATTCTAGGAAAACTGGATTGCCATATGCCAAGAACGAAACTGGACTCTCACACCATTCACAAAAATAAACTGAAAAGGGAAAAAAGACTTGAATGTAATATCTGAAACCACAAAATTTTTAGGAGAAAACATGGAGAGTAAGCTCCTTTATATTGGTCTTGGCAATGATTTCTTTTTTATTTGACACCAAAAGCAAAGGCCACAAAAGCAAAAACAAGTGAGACCATATCAAACAAAAGAGTTGCTTAGCAAAGTAAACCACTAACAAAATAATTCTGAATTGGGTGAAATTATTTGAAAACCACACTTCTGATAAGTTAATATGCAAAATATGCAAGGAACTCATGAACCACAATAGCAATAAATAAATAACACAATTAAAAAATGGGCAAAGGACATGAAAAGACTTTTCCCAAAGAAGACATACAAATAGCCAAATGTACATGAAACGGTGCTCAGTATCACAAATCATCAGGGAAATGCAAATCAAAACCACAATGAAATGTCACTGCACACCTGCTAGGAAGACTTTTATGGAAAAGATAAGAGGTTAGTTTTGGTGAGATGTGAAAAAAGGGATCCCTACACTCTGTTGATGGTAAGGTAAACTAGTGCAGCCACATGAAAAACAGAACGGAGGTTTCTCAAAAGATTAAAAATAGAACCACCATATGATCCAGTAATCCCACTTCTAGGTGTATATCCAAAGGAAGAAAACTATTATCTTAAAGAAATGTATCTACTTTCATGTTAATTGAAGCATTATTGACAATAGCCACAGTATGAAAACAAAGCAAATCTCCATCAACGGATGAAAGGATCAAGACAATGTGAGTTATATATCTACATCTATATCTATATCTATATCTATATCTATATCTATATGTATCTATATCTGAATTATATCTAAGTATAATGGGATATTATTCAGCTTTAAAAAAGAAGAAAGTACTGTCACTTTTGAAAGCATGAATATCTGGAAATGCATTATGCAAACTGATATAACCCAAACAGAGAAAGACAAATATCACATGGTATCACTTATTTGTGGATTCTAAAAATCAAAACAGAAATGTTATACTCATGTAAAAGTTTTTACCATGAGCTGGAAGTGGGGAAAATAGAAAGAGTCAGTAATAAGATGCCAAGTTCAACTATATGCTGAACATGGCCTGAGGATCTAATATATGACACTAGAGGCCCAGTGCACGAATTCGTGCACCAGTGGGGTCCCTCAGCCTGGCCTGTGGAATCTGGCCAAAACCAGCTTTCTTACATGCCTCGAGGGGTCCCAGATTGCAAAAGGGTGCAGGTCACACTAAGGGACCCACCTGTGGACAATCAAGGCCGGGGAGGGATGCGGGACTTTGGCCAGCCGGGGAGGGACAGCAGAAGGGCTCCAGGGTGTGTCCAGCCCATCTCGGCCAGACCCCAGCAGCAAGCTAAACTATCAGTCAGAGCATCTGCCCCCTGGTGGTCAGTGCACATCATAGTGAGTGGTTAAGTGGCCTTAGCATATCATTAGCATATTGTGCTTTGATTGGTTGAACGGATGACTGGACGACTGGACACTTAGCATATTAGGCTTTTATTATATAGGATAGTGATTGTAGTTGAAAACACTGTAATGAAATTTAAATTTGCTAATATAGTAGAACTTAAATGTTTTCACCAAAAACTAGTAAAATAGAATACAGAAACAAAAAATTTATAAAGTGAAATTCATAACTATAGTTTGGTATTCTAATATTTCTGTCTCTGTAAGAAGGAAAACAGGTTAACAAAAAAAATAAAAATATAGAGTATTTACACATCACTATCAATCAATTAATTTAATTAGCCTTTATGGAATGTTATGTCTGATACTGCGTAATAACACTATATTCAAGTGTACTTGGAACATTAGCAGGATAGATCATATGTTAGGTTATATAATGAGTTTTAATAACTACAAAGGGCTGAAAGTATACATATATTTTTTCTAATCACAATGTAATTAAATTTTAAATAAGTAACAAAAATATGGGAAATACATAACTACTTAAAAATTAAGACATTCGATATATCTCATAAGAAATGCTATATAATAAAAGGCTAATATGCAAATTGACCAAATGGCAGAACAACCAGTTGCTATGATGCGCACTGACTTCCAGGGGGCAGACACTCAATGCAGGGGCTACCCCCTGGTAGTCAGTGTGCTCCCACAGGAGGAGCGCCACTCAGCCAGAAGCTGGGCTCACGGTTGGCGAGCACTGTGGAGGTGATGGGAGCCTCTCCAGCCTCCGCAGTAGTGCTAAGAAAACCTTGAGGGATGTCCATCTGCAGGCTTAGGCCCGCTACCCACCTAAGCTGGCAGACAAACATCCCCCGAGGGTTCCTGGACTGCAAGACGGTGCAGGCCAGGCTGAGGAACCCCCCCCCCCCACACACACACACACAGTGCACAAATGTCATGCACAGGGCCTCTAGTGAAAAAATAAATTAAAAAAACACTATGTATCAAAATTTGAGTGTTACAACTAAAGCAGTGATTAGAAGAAACTTTATGTTTTTAAAGTTTTAAAGTAATCAATCTATGATTCCAGTTTGAGAAGTTATAAGAGAAAAAGGAAATTAAAGCCAGAATTAGCAAAGAAGAAATAATAAAAATTTATTACAAATTAATGGACAAGCAGTAGAGAAAATAATGAAATTGAATTTTTGAAACAATAAAATTGATGAGCCTCTACTTAGACTAAACAGATTAATTAGAGGAAACACAACTAATATCAGCAAGATCACTATTAAAAGTGGAACTAGCCCTAGCCATTTTGGCTCAGTGAATAGAGCGTCAGCCTGCGGACTGAAGGGTCCCAGGTTCAATTCTATTCAAGAGCACATACCTTGGTTGCAGGCTCCTCCTCAGCCTGGGCCATGGTCAGGGCTGGTGCAGGAGGCAACCAATCGATGTGTTTCTCTCACATCAATATTTCTGTCTTTCTCTCTCTCTCTCTCTCTCTCTCTATCTCTCTCTCTCTCTCTTTTCTCTCTCGCTCTCTCTCTCTTTCTCTCTCTCTCTCTCTCTCTCTTCCACTCTCTCTAAAAAAATCAATGAAAAAATATCCTTGGGTGAGATTTAAATAAAAGTAGAACTAGCCCAGCCACAGTGGCTCAGTGGTTGAGCCCCTACCTATGAATCAGGAGGTCATGGTCGATTCCCAGTCAGGGCACATGCGGGCTCAATCCCCAGTGTGGGGCATGCAGGAGGTAGCTGATCAATGATTCTTTGTCATCATTGATGTTTCTAAATCTCTCTATCCCTCTCCCTTCCTCTCTTAAATCAATAAAAATATATTTTAAAAAATAAATAAAAATAAAGGTGGAACTATAAAAACTGATAAAAATATTGCATGCAAATAAATTTGATGATTTGAAGAAATGGACAAATTTCTTGAAATACACAAATTCCCAAATTTGTCACAAGAAGAAGAAAATCCCATATATCAGTTATTTTCCTCAATGGGACTATTGGCAATATCTCGAGACATTTTTATTTGTTTCAACTCGGGAAGAGATAGGCGTTACTGTATTTCATAAGTAGAGACCAGACATGCTCATAAACATCTTTTTATTCTATAATAAACAAGACAAACTTCCACAAAACAGAATTATTGAGCCAAAGTATCAATTGTATCAAGGTTGAGAAACCCTCTAATACACCTATCTCAGTTAAACATTTCTAATTGCTAATCAAGAACTTTTGGCAAAGAAAATTCCTTGGTTCAGTTGACTTCACTGTCAAAGTCATTTGAACATTAGATGGAAAATTAATACAAATGTTACACAAACTCTTTCAAAAAATAGAGAAGGGAATATTTCTTTCCCAAATGTATTTTATGAAGCCATCATTCCCTGATACAAGAAAGAAAACTATAGAGCAATATTCTTCATGAATATGGATGCAAAATTCCTCAACAAAATGCTACTTATCATAATAACAACATATTAAAGGATTTATACATGACCAAAAGGAATTTATTCCTGGAATGGAAGGAGGAACATGTGAAAATTGATCGATGGAATGAACCACATTAATATAATGAAGCAAATAAAACACACAATTATCTCAATTGAAGCAGAAAAAGCATGTGTCAGAATTCAACATCCTTCACCATGAGAACACTCAACAAGTAATAGAATAAAACTTCAACATGATAAAGTCCTTGTATGAAAGACCCATAGCACCTATCAGACTCAATGATGAAAACCTGTTTTTCCTCTGAAATCGGGAATAAAACAAGGATGCCCAGTTTTATCACTTCTATTCAACATAGTATTAGAAGTTTTAGCAAGAAAAATTAGGCAAGAACACAAAATAAAAGGCATCCAAATTGGAAAGAGTGTAGTAAAATTATTTCTTCTCAGATGATATGCTCTTATGTGTGAAAAACCTAAATGTTCCATACAAATAAAATCTGTTAGATCAAATAAATCATCATAATTACAGGATACAAAATAAACACACAAATATCAGTTGTGTTTCTATACACTCATAATGAAGAATATAAATAGAAAACTAATGAAACAATTCCATTTATGATAACATCAAATTTATAAAATAAATGGAAATAAACTTAACCAGGTGCCAGGAGACTTGCACACTGGAAACTATAAGTCATTGCTGAAAGAAATTAGAGAAGACAAATAAGTGGAAAGAAATTCTATGTTCATGGACAATAAGACTATGTTTTTTAGATTTTAGATTGTTCCCTAAGAATAACAAACCATTGTTTTCTTAAATCATTTTGTGTTCTCAGAATGGGAATGACTTCTGCTTTGTGTTCCCCTATTATTAAACTTCTTTGGCTTTAAAAAAACTGAACTTCTTAATGCAGAATAGATTTACATTTACAGAAAAATGGAAAGACAGTACAGGTTTTTCATATATACCATACCAAGTTCTCCTTTTATTAATATACTAGAGGCCTGTTGCACGAAGATTTGTGCAATAGGCCTTCTTTCCCCTGGCTGCCAGCACCAGTTTTCCTCTGGCACCCGGGACCCAGACCTTCACTCTGGCCACCAAGCCTTCAGTCTTTGCTCCTTGCTCCGGCAGGAGTCTTCAGTCTCCGGCCAGAGCTGCTCCTGTAGCTCCTTCTGCCCCCCACCCTCCCCCTCATAGCTTGATTGATGCTTCACCTGCAGACCTCCTCGACTGGTTCCTGGGTTCCAGGGGGCCTCCTTGCCTGCGGCCCGGCTTTCCGATCACAATCAGGATCACAGGCAACAGGCAAGGCGGCTCCTGGGTCCCGGGGTGTCACCTTGCCTGCTGCCTGGCTTTCCAGCGGCTCCTGGGGTCATACACGGGGGCCTGGATGGTGGCTTCCGGTGTCCTGTCCTGCCTGCAGTATGCAAATTAGCCGCCATCTTTGTTGGTGGTTAATTTGCACATCATGTTGATTAGCCAATGGCAGGCGTAGTGAAGGTATGGTCAATTACCATGTTTGTCTATTATTAGATAGGATTAGTATGAAAAAATTTATAGCTAATGAGCTAATATTGATACATTATTATTCATTAAAGTCCATGTATTATTCAGATTTCTTGAGTTTCTGCCTAATGACTTTTTATGTTTGCATTACATTTAGTCTTATTTCTCCATTGGCGCCTCTTGATTGTGACAGATTCTCAGACTTTTCTTGTTTTTTCATAATGAGCATTTTATTATTTATGCTAAAATATACATTACATGTAGTTATGATTTAAAACCTTTTCTAGTGTACAATTTAGTAAAATTAAGTAAATTCATAATGTTGTGCAAGTGTCATCAAGATTTTCAGAACTTTATCATTATCACAAATGGAAATTTTGTACCTATTAAACAATAATTCCCAACTCTACCTCTCCTCAGCCCCTGGCAAACTTCTATTCTACCTTCTATCTCTATGAATTTATCTATTCTAGGTACCTCATAAAAATGGAATCACAGAATAATTGTCCATTTGTGTCTGTCTTATTCCAATTAGCATAATTTTTTCAAGATTGATTCATTTTGCAGCATGTATTAGAATATTCTTCTTCTTTAAAGTTGAATGCTATTCCCTTGTATGTATATACCACAATTTATTTTTGCAATCTTTTGCTTATGGACCTTTTGGTTATTGTGCATAACACTGTTGTAAGTATTTGTGTACAAATATCTATTGTAATCCCTCCTTTCAATATTTCTGATATATGCATAGAAGTGAATTTACAGAATTATATTGCAATTCTATATTTAATTTATGAGGAACTGCTATATGCCTTGCATAGTTTCTGCAATATTTTACATTCCCACCAGCAATCCACAAAGTTCCAAATCTCCACATCCTCACTAACATTTGTTATTTTCTGCTTTTTGGGGAATAGCTATTTTAGAGAGTGTAAAGTATACCTTATTATAATTTTAATTTTTCTAATGATCAGGAATGTTGAGTATCCTTTCATATGCTTATTGGCCATTTGTACACCTACTTTGTAGAAATGTCTTTTTCAGTCCTTTGTCCATTTTTTGAGTTGTTTTGTTGTTGAGCTTTAGATCTTTATAGTCCTTAAATAGTAGGTCTTTATATGTCCCTTATCAGTTATATGAGTTCCAAATAGTTTCTCCTTTTATCTGGATTGCCTTTTAACTATCTTACTAGTGTCCTTTGATGCATAACATTTTAATTTTGATGAAGTCCAATTTACCTGTTTTAGCTTTTATTGCCCGTGCTTTTGGTGTCATATTCAAGAAATCATTGCCAAATTACTGTCATGAAAAATTTCCCCTGTGTTTGCTTCAAAGAATTTTGGCATTTTAGCTCTTATGCTTAGGTTTTTATCCATTTTGAGTTAGTTTTTGTATATAGGGTAACACATTATTCTTTTGCATGTGAATATCCAGCTTTCCAAGTATTGTTTGTTGAAAAGACTGCTTAGCACCCTCATTGGACCAAATATATGGTGGTTTATTTTTGAGCTTTCTATTCTTTGGTCTTGTTCTTTATGTCTGTCTCTATGACAGCTACCACAAGGCTCGATTATTATTCCTGGTTCTTACATTTAATATTCAGTAGACTTTTTAAAGATGTTTAGTATTTTTTGCATATTTTTCTTTAATAAATGTGGTAGTCCATCTCCTCACAGTCCATTTGAGATGCACATTTACTTGAAAATAACTCAACACCAGGAAGAAAAATAATCCAATTACAACAGAACAAAGGACCTGAGTAGACACCTCCCCAAAGGGGACATACAGATGCCCAATAGACATATGAGGAAACGCTCAAGGTCACTGATCATCAGAGAGATGCAAATTAAAATGACAATGAGGTATCTCCTCACGCCTGTCAGAATGGCTACCATCAATGAATTAACAAATAACAAGTGCTGGTGAGGATGTGGAGAAAAGGGAACCCTAGAGTACTATTTATGAGATTTCAGACTGGTACAGCCACTGTGGAAAACAGTATGGAGTTTCCTCAAAAATTTAAAAATGGAACTGCCTTTTGACCCAGTGATCTCACTTCTGGGAATGTATTCTAAGAATATTGAAACAGCAATCAGAAATAATATATGTACCCCTATGTCATGGCAGCATTATTTACAGTAGCCAGGATCTGGAAACAGCCCAAGTGTCCATCAGTAGATGAGTGGTTAAAAAAGCTTTGGTACATTTACACAATGGAATACTATGCAGCAGTAAAAAAGAAGGGACTCTTACCTTCTTTTATTATTTATGCTAAAAATATATATGCGTGGACATGGAGACTATTATACTAAGCAAACTAAGCCAGTCAGAGAAATACAAGCCATATTGTAGGGGAGCACAGGAGACTTGGTTAGAAAGTTTGTAAAGAGGAAATTCCAAAAGAATTTCCTAGGGGAGCTGGCTGAAGGCAACCACCCCTAATTGTTCCTTGACCTTTCCAAACAGGTCTGTGCACCTGCGGGCCCTCAGGTGTTTACCGGAATCTTGATGCATAATCATCATGCTTAAAGGGTACTGATGATGCATGTTGGGTGTGATAATTGCATCCCCAGTGGTTGGTTTTAGGCTGAGGTTACTCATGTTTAGTCATTCTCCCAACATCACACAGCCTATTCATAGCCTCTCACTGTGGATGAATATAGGACACAACATGCTTCTGATCTTTCCATGACCAAGGCTCAGTTTTTTTAAAGTGCAAAACTTTATGTCTGCTTTTGGTTAGGTGTTTTAACAAATCCTATTGGTCTGGAATGCCTCATGACTTCAGGAGCATGCTCCATTGGCCTCCTAAGTTTGGGTCCTAGCAAGGATGTTTACCTTTCCAGAAACATTCTGTACCTTTAGAAACACTGAAGGATGGAGCCAGCTGCTCTGCTCTCCTCAGAAGGCTTCTTACAGTTCTTATGGAGACAAAGTTATCACTGCTCCAGAGTTACATAACTTAGTGTTGGGACTAAAATACAAAAATAAAATAAAAAACCACGCTATTTTTTTTTATTTCTGGTCACTACTGTATTTGTGCTTTTACAATGAGCAATGGGGAACATTTAGGAATGGGTCATTTTAAAAAAATATTTTTTATTGATTTTTTACAGAGAGGAAGGGAGAGGGATAGAGAGTTAGAAACATCGATGAGAGAGAAACATCGATCAGCTGCCTCCTACACACTCCCTATTGGGGATGTGCCCGCAACCAAGGTACATGCCGTTAACCAAATCAAACCTGGGAACCTTGAGTCCACATGCCAATGCTCTACCCACTGAGCCATACCGGTTAGGGCAGAATGGGTCATTTTTAAAGGAAAAGTACTGTTCTGGTTGCTCATTTGGTAGCTATTAATTATTTGTTATTAATTATTTATTACTTATTTTTATTTACACTTTAAAATGTACCAGTTTTGGAGGGAAGATTACTACAACATAAACTTGGTTAGTCCCTTTTCTGTCCCACAAGCACACACTGGAAAGAAATCTATGATTGCAGGGACCACACCAATGTATAGACCGTGAGCTTTCTGGCATATTTACTTTGATCTAATTCAGTTTTGTAAACCAAGAATGTTAACATAAAGCAAGTGAAAAATAAATGTGCCTTAAACTCATTTATTTATTGAACAAAGAGGAATTCTGTCTTTTTCTGTATAATGTGTGTGGAAACAGGCATGGAAAGAAGAATGATAAAAAAGCTATATGATGTCTGTGTTTGTTGAGCTTATATTTTAAGTAGAGACATTGTTTAAATATAATCACCAAATACACACAACATTTCAAGTTTTGTCATGAAGAAAAGAACAAGATGTTTTAAAAGTAGATAGCAGGGACTCATTTTGTCCAAATAAAGAATGAATAAATAAATACAGTGAGACCAATGTAATGTGATTATAAAGATTCATATCAATAATTGAAAATAACCATTTAAAAACAAAATCTGAATAGGCCAAGATTAGTTCAATTGCTTAGAGTGAGACAGGAAGTTTCATAAGTGCAATTAATTGGAAGAGGGTGTAAAATTAATGAAGGTCATTTAAGGAAGTCGGACGATCTTAATAGTCCTCTTCTTCTAAATTGGTCTCCCTTTGCACAGCATGACTGCTCGGTTGTTCTGTGGTTGACTGGTTACAGACTGCAGGGGATGCTGTGGGAGCTCCCCCTCCAAAGACAGTCCCAGTCATGAACATGCATTTCTGCGCTGAGGTCTTGAGTGGTGGCATTGTTCCTGGTGAGTGGAAATGCGCTTTGTGAGTGTAGGTGTGGTTTCCAGGAACGGTATTGATGTCCCGACATACCCTCTTCTGTACAGATGTGATCAGCTGTAGGATTAAGTCCTGCTTTCCTTGCTTCTCTCCAATCTATCAATTGCCCAGTACTATTTTATGTTAGTATGGGTATTCAACAAATGATAGTTGAATAAATGAATATTCATAACACTTGGTAAATAAGTTGATAAATTTTATATTAAATATAGGGTTTTAAAATTGATAGTTTGTATTTTAGCTTGTGTTCATTTTTATAATGCCAGGTATAACTAAATATAAGTAATTATAAAATATAGGTTAATATGCAAAACTTGTGTAAATCTTAAATATACTTGTCATAAGAGCAGAATTTTTACATTTTAAGCATGTGTGTACAGACACATAAGCACACACACACAAATATACATAATGTCATTTAAAATAAGGAAACACAGCCATAAGGCACATATAGTTTGAATATACATATAGAGTTTGTGCAATCTCTTTGTTGATAAATAAAAAGGCCAAAACTTTTCTGGAAAACCTGTGTAAAGAATTTTGAAAACCATTGGAGTTCATAAGCTTTTTGCCAAAACATTTGTAATAAATTCTCAGAGTAAAAAGTTTACACATACCTAAAATAATTCATTTGACCTTCATGTATCCTTATGAACTGAATCTAAATGTCACACATTTTTTCATCATTGTAAGTTAATAGAATAGATGTATGCATTTACACAGCAAAAATCCAAATATGTAATATGTAATGAAATATATAGTATACAAATCCAAATACATACACATATATAGTATATTCATACACACACAACCACATATACACACATTGTAAAAAACAGTCTTCTTTTTACTTGAACATCAGACCTATGTCCCAAAAATTCTGGGCTGAGGGGGTAAGAGCCTGTGACACTTTATTCACTGTGTCTTACTGTTCCGGCATGAAGATGGGTAGACTGAGAAAGAACACTACTTTCACGCGTTACGACAGTTCCTTTACCTGTGTTTTCTACAGATTCTGTAGAATTGTTCTCCTACTTTCACAACTTTCATTTTCCAACTCCAAGACTCAGTTTTATATATTAAAATGTGTAATATGTGAAGATGATAATGAGATTTTATGGCATAACTAAAGAAACATTGCAATTATTTTATACAAATAAATATTTGTTGAAATATAAAATGTGGCTTAGAATTATTTATTTTCAAAATAATTCATTTAAAAATTCAAATTGATTTTAGTATTTGTTTATACTTATGTTTTAAATTAGAGGCCCAGTGCAGAGGGGAGGAGGAAGGGAGGTCCCTCAGCCCGGCCTGCACCCTCTCGCAATCTGGGACCCCTCAGGGGATGTCCCACTGGCGGTTTAGAGGTTAGAAAAACACCTTGTGAGAGAAAAAAACAAAACAAAATAGAGGCTACTCCAGCGAGGGTGGGTTCTGAGGAACTAGGGTTAACTTTCTGCATGAAGATTCCCCAGGCCAGGGAAGGAAGAGGGAAGGAAGGAGTTTGTGTGTGTGTGTGTGTGTGTGTGTGTGTGTGTGTGTGTGTGTGTGAGAGAGAGAGAGAGAGACAC
>NW_005367840.1:0-801 GCF_000412655.1 Myotis brandtii | reverse complement strand
CAATGGACATCTTTAAGGAGCAATCCTGCATTACTACCTCAGAAAACCAAGGGAATACTTAAATAATCCCACAACAGAAAGTAATAAAACTGTATTATGTTCTCACAAAATCCCCTTCTCTTTTTACTTTTAACTCAAATGTATACAGTTAAAGTTCACAAAAATTTTATAGGTTCCCCCAATTATTTTGAACCTGAGTTCCTCAAAAGTGGATAAAAAAGCTGTGGTACATTTACATAATGGAATACTATCCTATATAATAAAAGCCTAATATACTAAATGTCTGGTTGTTGGTCGGTCATTCAACCAAATCAAAGTGTAATATGCTAATAATATGCTAAGACCACTCAACTGCTCACTATGATGTGTATTGACCACCAGGGGGCAGACACTCTGACTGGTAGGTTAGCTTGCTGCTGGGGTCCAGCTGATTTGGACTGAGTGAGATGGGCCGGACATGCCCTGGAGACATCCCACGGTCCCTCCCCAGCTGGCCAACCTTCCACATCCCTCCCAGGCCCCTATCCTGCACCCTCTCTCAATCCAGGCTGAGGGACCCCCCCCAAAAGTTTAAGAGAAAAAACTACTAACCACAGCTCTCTTCCCTATTTGGGCTTGTTTATTTTACAAAAAAAAACAAAAACAAAAAACTAAAATATTTTACTTTCCAGAAAATTTTAGGAAAAGACCATTAACATGAAGACCTGATTTTAATGTAATTACTCAATCATAGTAACAAAAGTACTGGCAATTTTAAATTTCTGAAGCTTGGCGATGGTATGTGGAGATTTATGATATTGT
>NW_005367839.1:0-539 GCF_000412655.1 Myotis brandtii | reverse complement strand
GTTCATAGCTCTACAGGCCTACCTCAAAAAAACAAAAAACAGTGGTAATAAATTATCTAACCCTACAACTCAAAGAGTAAAGAGAGCAGCAACAAGAAAAGCCCAGTGTAAGCAGAAGGAAGGAAATAATAAAGATCAGAGCGGAGAAAAACGACACAGAGACCAAAAAAATAACACAAAAGATCAACAAAACCAAGAGCTGGTTCTTTGAAAGGATAAACAAGATTGATGAACCTCTAGCCAGGCTCATCAAGAAGCAAAGAGAGAGGACACAAGTAAACAAAATCAGAAATGAAAGAGGTGAAGTAACAACCGATCCCACAGAAATACAAACGATTATGAAAAAATACTATGAACAACTCTCTTCCAACAAAATGGACAACCTAGATGAAATGGACATATTCTATTAAAAATACAATCTCCCAAAACTCAACCAAGAAGAATCAAAAAACCTGACTAGGCCGATAACTACCGAAGAAATTGAAATAGCGAACAAAAATCATCCAGCAAACAAAAGCCCTGGTCCGGATGGCTTTACA
>NW_005367838.1:0-551 GCF_000412655.1 Myotis brandtii | reverse complement strand
AAAATCCATCAACTTTCCTCAGATTTCAACAGTTTTACATGCACTCCTGTGTGTGTGTGTGTGTGTGTGTGTGTGTGTGTGTGTGTGTGTGTTTCATGTGGCCACCACAGAAGATTCCATTACAAGGATCTTTCACGCTTACCTTTTATTGCCACAGCCACCCCCTCTCACCTCCCTGAAAGCCACCTGTCTGTTCTCCACCTTATACTTGTGTCATGTCAAGCGTGCTATTAAGTGGAACTGGGTTGTATATAACCTTTGACACTGGCTTTTTTCATTCCTCACGGTTCCCTTGACATCCATCCAAGGTGTTGCATTGATCACTAGTTCATTCCTTTCTATTGCTGTGTAGTATTCCATGGTGTGGATGCACCGAAGTTGGTTGAACCATTCACCTATTGAAGGACATCTGAGTTTTTTTCCAGGTTTCAAATGAAGTTGCTCCAAACATTCATGTACAGGTCTTCGTATGAACATAAATGTTTCATTACTCTGAGACAAGTACCCAAGAGTGCAATTGTTGGGTCATATGGCAAGTATATGATTAGGTC
>NW_005367837.1:0-1429 GCF_000412655.1 Myotis brandtii | reverse complement strand
AAATAAATAAATAAATAAATAAATAAATAAAGGAATCTTAAAAAAATAAAATAAAACGAGGCTTAAAAATAATTGTTCATAATAATGAATAATCAAGTGGATTTGATCACACACTGTAATTTGGAAATACTAGAAAAATACTTGGGAAGAAAATTCAAGTATAAAAAAACTTTGATGAATGTCCCAATTTAAAAAAGAAAGCAAAAATATTCTCATAATCATAGTTTAATATACTAAAATTAATATCTACATGAACTGTAGAATATAGTATTACACATACGGTTTAGGGAACTTTAAATAAGACAATAAGACTTTCTAAACAGCAAATGCTGCCAAAGTAAGTCTTATATAAATTGTTAGGTTGCTATAGTGTCATAAATATACTTATTGTATATTGATTTTTATGTAGGGTTTGACAAATTTTCTTATGAAATCCTTTTGGAAAGACATTAAAAAGTCTAGATAGATAGATGTTAGTCAAACATTTTGACCAAAGGTCTCCTAAGAACAGAAGATAGTGAACACTCTGGTCTCAGATGGTTTTTTTAAAGTTCAAAATATGTTAAAGTCTCATTATTCTCTTTAAAAATTATAACACATGAGTTTATTTTAAATAATTTACCGGCTAAATTTCTTAGTTGATTTTTTTCCCCAAATCTTCAAGCAAAATTGATATGCCTCAGACATGGCTCAGATATGTTCTGTAGCTTTGAATATTTCCTTGTATCAACAATTTACCACCAGGTTTTTTGTTACCCCCAGTTTGTGAAGTGTGCAACTGGAGGAATACTCAAACCACATTGATAAATATCCTACAGGGAACTCTCTATGGTCACCCAGAAGATTGTATTCTTGGGTCTAATATTTTAAAATGTTTATCAACACATGAAGAAAAATGAAGAAACTACGCCTATCAAAATTTTTAAATAACATAAAGCTAGGGGAGAAAGTTTATATTGTGTTATATAATCAATATCCAAGGTTAATATTTACTGAATAATAAGCCTGAAAGTTGAAATTTCACAGAGATAAAGTATAGGTTTAAAATCAATTACAGGATGTCTAGAATAATCAGTGGTTGGCAAACTGCGGCTCGCGAGCCACATGCGGCTCTTTGGCCCCTTGAGTGTGGCTCTTCCTAAGTCTTAGGAGTGCCCTAATTAAGTTAATAACAATGTACCTACCTGTATAGTTTAAGTTTAAAAATTTGGCTCTCAAAAGAAATTTCAATCGTTGTACTGTTGATATTTGGCTCTGTTGACTAATGAGTTTGCCGACCACTGGTCTAGATGAATGGGACCTAGTTTGACAGCTGTTTAAGGCTGTTAAGATGAAGTTAGATTCGATATGAGCATAGCACAGAGCATTTGTGCTCTAAACCTTTCTAATGGAATCTTGGTCTCTATGTCACAAGCATTTTGCCAAGATC
>NW_005367836.1:0-838 GCF_000412655.1 Myotis brandtii | reverse complement strand
AGGGCTTCCTGCAGCCGGAGTGAAGCAGAGAAGGGAGTGAAGCCTGCCGAGGCGGGCTTCACTCCCTTCTCCACTGCCTCACTCTCTCCCGTGTCCCCTGCCTCGGCTCCGCTCCCGTGTCTGCTCCCGTGTCTGCTGCCTCAGCTCCGCTCCCATGTCTGCTCCCATGTCCCCTGCCTTGCTCCCTCCCGTGTCTGCTGCCTTGGCTCCTCTCTCGTGTCCGCTGCCTCCGCTCCGCTCCCATGTCCACTGCCCATGTCCCCTGCCTCGGCTCAGCTCCCATGTCTGCTCCCTTGTCCCCTGCCTCACTCCCTCCTGTGTCTTCTGCCTCGGCTCCGCTCCCATGTTCACTGCCCATGTCCGCTGCCTCGGCTCCACTCCCGTGTCCACTCCCATGTCCGCTGCCTCGGCTCCCTCTCTTCTCCACCACTTCGCTCCCTTCTTCAGCGCTTGGCTTCCTTCTATGCTGTCTTCAGTCTTCGCTCCGTGCCTGCATATGCAAATTAACCGCCATCTTTATTGGGTTAATTTGCATACTCATCCTGATTGGCTGGTGGGCATAGCAGAGTGACACCAATTTGCATGTTTCTCTTTTATTAGTGTAGTAGATAGTTTACAAATATGACCTCCCATTGAGTCAGTTGCCTTTTTATCCTACTGATGGTTTTCTTGCTGTGCAGAAGATTTATTTTTTAATCATCACCTGAGGATATGCTTATTAATTTTAGAGAGAGGGGAGGGGGAGGAAGAGAGAGAGAGTGACAGAATCAGAGAGAGGGAGAGAGAAAGAGAGAGAAACCTTTGATGTCAGAGAGAAGATCAATTGGTTGTCTTCTGT
>NW_005367835.1:0-820 GCF_000412655.1 Myotis brandtii | reverse complement strand
TCTTCTTGTCTGATCGCTATGGCTAGTACTTCTAGTATTATGTTAAACAGGAGTGGTGAAAGTGGTCAGCCTCGTCTTGTTCCTGTTCTTACGGGAAATGTATTTAGTTTTTTCCCATTGAGTATGATGTTGATGTTAGCTGTAGGTTTGTCATATAGGACTTTATTATGTTGAGGTATGATCTCTCTATTCTCACTTTGCTGAGCGTTTTTATCAAGAAAGGGTGTTGGATTTTGTCAAATGCTTTTTCTGCATCAATTGATATGATTATGTGATTTCTGTCTCTCAGTTTGTTTATGTGCTGTATCACATTTATTGATTTGCAGATATTGAACCCTCCTCACATCACTCGAATAAATCCCACATGGTCATGGTGTATTCCTAGAAGTGGGATTACTGGGATTACATTGCTGAATCCAATTTGCCAGGATTTTGTTGAGGATTTTAGCATCTAAGTTCATCAAGGATATGGCCTGTATTTTCTCTTTTTTGGTGTCTTTATCTGGTTTTTGTATTAAGGTAATGCTGGCTTCATAGAAAGAGCTTGAAAGTGTGCTTTCCTCTTGAATTTTTTGGAATAGTCTGAGTAGGATAGGTTATAGTTCTTCTTTGAATGCTTGGTAGAACTCCCCTATAAAGCCATCCTGACCAGAGCTTTTGTTTGCTGGAAAGTTTTTGATCACTGTTTCAATTTCTTCAGTAGTTATCTACCTATTCAAAATTTTTTAGACTTCTTGGTTGAATTTTGGGAGCTTGTATTTTTATAAGAATATGTCTATTTCATCTAGGTGGTCCTTTTTGTTGGAATAGAGTTTTTGAT
>NW_005367834.1:0-582 GCF_000412655.1 Myotis brandtii | reverse complement strand
ACTCCCAGGTCCCAGGCTGACTCCCAGGTCCCAGGCTCTGACTCCCGGGTCCGAGGCTGACTCCCAGGTCCCAGGCTGACTTCCCTCTGGGCCTCATGCCAACACAGCCGGGTGTCCCCAAGGTCAGGGTGCACAGGGGCAGTATCTGGTGGCGCTGATGGTGTCCCCAGGACCAGCTTCCTACCCTGTCGACCGACATTCGTTCGGACCCAGGTCTCCACAGCAGGCAGCCAGGATGGGGTCCGAGAAGGGGCCGACTCCCAGGTGCATGGGGCAGTGACGCAGCCGCCGGCACACAGGGTTCCATCCCAAGGCACGCCCTGCAACGGGAGGTCATGCAACCTGGTGACAATGCAGCGGGAGGTCATGTGATGTGGTGACACAATGCAGCGGGAGGTCATGTGACGTGGTGACACAATGCAGCGGGAGGTCATGTGACGTGGTGACGCAATGCAGCGGGAGGTCATGCAACCTGGTGATGAATGCAACTGGGAGGTCATGTGACCTGGTGACGCAATGCAATGGGAGGTAATGTGACAGGGTGACGGGAGGTCATGTGACGTGGTGACACAATGCAGCGGG
>NW_005367833.1:0-4157 GCF_000412655.1 Myotis brandtii | reverse complement strand
AGGACCAGTAAATACAAATTAGTATATAATAACAAGAAATTAAATCACACTGATATACAGAATATAAAATGGACGTAGATAACTGCAACACAGGTCTAAAAAGACAAGTAGTCAGCTGGTCTGATGAGATGAGGACCGAACTGTTAGCATCCATTTATAGTATATGTGGCTATCAGTGGCCTCACCAGTTTAGTCGAATACCCAAAGACTTGCTAGTGAAAACCTTCCTTGAGTCTTATCCTAATCTAAGTAATAAAATAACCGCAAGGAAATTGATAGATAATGCCAGGAACTACCGTACCAGATACCCAAATTTGGTAAGGTTAGCGGAAGTAAGGGCAATTTCCAAAAGAGAAAGCATAGAATTAAACAATAATACACAGATTGAAGAGAATAATAGGACATACGACACAAGTAACAACAGCAATACCGCAAACGAACCAGACTATGGAGCCGATAATAACTTCATTGCAAATGAAGAAAATGGCTCAAGAGAAGCCCTAATAAGAGAGGTAGCAGAGCACGATACAACAGATGAAATAAAAAGGCTGGCATCTGCTATAACTAATAAAAAAGAAGGCAGAAGCTGAAATGAGAAGAACCAATGACATATCCAAAAGAATTAGGATAAAAAAGAGACCTATGATAGAATTGGATAAGATAAATAAGGCAGTAAAATACCTACTGCACACAGAGAAATACGATGATCTATGGTCTATTAACTGCCTTATATACGCAGCAGCAAAGGTGGCAACGAAAACAAATTACTCAAAGGAATTAGTTGAACTATCTCTAGCTAGAATTGAAGAACAATTTTCTGAAGCAGAAAAAGAACGGTCACAAGCACGCAGGCTTGTGTCATATGCCTATGCTGCATATAAAAACGACTCAATAAAAACTAAGCGTCAAGAGAGAAATGAAAGGATTGTCATACATTGTCTAGGCGTACCATTCTATCCAACAGGCAAAGCTCATTGGGGAGAAATACTAAGTTTAGCTAAACATAACCTAGCAGCAAAAAGCGCACATGCAAGGTACATCAAAAATTTGAGAGACACGAAACGAGATGATAACATGATGAAAACCAACTTAGGATTACTAATCCAGAATTACACAAGCACAAAAACTGGAAAAATACCATTAGATATTAAGAAAGCTGAGAAGTTCTGGGGGGATATATGGGGTAAATCGGAAAATCACAATGAAACCGAAAAGCTTAGGTTGATCTTAGACGATATGTACATGAAAAATAGACAAAATGAAGCGAATCAGTTCGAAAGTCTACAGTGGGAAGAATTTATCAGGATAATAAAAAGCAAACCAAATTGGAAATCCCCAGGTCCAGATAGAATACCAAATTTCTGGATAAAAAAATTGACAGCTGTATGGCCAAAACTAAAACTAGGGATAGAAAAATGGATTAATGGTGAAATTGCTCTGCCATCATGGTTATGCCATGCAAGGACTGTGCTAGTCCCCAAAACTGAACCACCATCAACAAATCCAGGGGAATATCGACCAATAACATGTTTGAATGCATTATATAAAATTTACACCTCCTGCCTACTCAGCCTACTGCAAAGATCGGAACGCGTGTTACAAAGAATACCTCCGATGCAGCGTGGCGCAAAGCAAGGCAGTTCAGGAGTGATTGAAAACAACATAATCAATCGATGGGTAATTGAAGATGCAAAATGTAAGAAAAGAAACCTATCGATGGCGTGGATAGACTTCAAGAAAGCCTTCGATACGGTCAAACACTCCTGGGTAGAGCGAGTTTTACAAGTATCTGGATATCCAACACACATCATAGAAGCTATTACCAACATGATGCACCAATGGTCCACACAAATAGAGTTCGCAGGACAAAACGATAGAGCGAAATCAAACAAAATTGTTTTCAGGCGAGGAATAATACAAGGTGACTCTTTGAGCCCGTTCATATTCTGCCTATGCACCAGTCCACTGAGCAACCTGATTGAAAGATTTTCAAGTGGTTACACTCCTGGTGACCGCCGTACAAACTCAATACCGGTAACGCACTGTTACTATATGGATGACTTAAAGGTCTATGCGAAAAGCCCAGGAGAGCTACAAAGTACAATCACAACGATTTCGGAGTCATTCCAAGCAATTGGCTTCGAAGTAAATGTAAGCAAAAGTGGATACCTGCATTTGAAGAATGGAAGGGAATCAAATAGCCCAGTATGCAAAATCGATCAGACTAACCTACCCTGCTGCAATGCATCACAAGGCGGATACAAATATCTGGGAATTATTGAGTCAGAAGGTGTTGACAAGATTGAAAACATCAGTAGATTGATAGTAAAAGTAAGAAAATCAACAAAAATGTTAGCCAAAGCACACGTGAATGCAAACAACTTGAGCAAGCTTATCAACATATGCATCGTACCGAAAATTGAATACATCTCGCATGTGGTGGACTTTAACGATACGCAAATAAAACATGTGACCAAAGCGATGGTAGATGGGCTAACAGAGAGCGGTTTCCATAGAAGCTTCGCTAACAAGTCCCGTCTCTTCATACCAAGAAGATTCGGAGGAAGGGGGATAATCTGCCCAAGACTCGCCATCGCTAGAGGATGCATAAGAAGGCTCATTATCATGCTTTGTAGCGATGATGCCCATATCAGGGCGATTCGTACAAGCAAGAGTGTCACATGGAATAGCACAGTATCGAAGTTCTGTACCACACTGAAGCGAGCGAACTTAACAGCGGAAGTAGGGGAGGTCCATTTAAAAATCAATGAGAGAGAAATCGCCCTGGACAGTTACAAGTCCGCCAACCAGCAGGTAGTGATGCAGTACACAAATGCTAGTATAGATAAGAAAGTTCA
The DNA here is from genome assembly GCF_000412655.1 of Myotis brandtii. Taxonomy (NCBI): domain Eukaryota; kingdom Metazoa; phylum Chordata; class Mammalia; order Chiroptera; family Vespertilionidae; genus Myotis; species Myotis brandtii. The sequence goes on along the minus strand of NW_005367833.1, from coordinate 1,299 downwards.
GAAACTCGCCTCACTCGCTCTACATGGATCGTACATGCGCTCGCTAAGGGACCAGAACATCTGTCTAACAAGTGCATCAGAGTTTCTATTGAAAGGGAATTTAGATAGGCAAACAGAGTCCATCATCGCAGCCGCGATGGATACAGCAGTTCCTTTCAGATGGTATGTTCAAAAAATCATGAAACAACCAACGCCGATCAGCTGTAGAATGTGCGGCAATACAAATGAAACGATCGAGCACATTCTAAGTGGCTGTCCGGTGATATCGTTCACACAATATCTTGAAAGGCATAACAAGATGCTGGCACACGTCTATTATCACCTACGAGATCAAATTACAGATACGTGTGATACCGGCAATCCAAATATTATTCGAACGATACGAACGGCTACAGTTGACTTGTGTTGGGATAGCATTATAGAAACAGTCCCAATAGTATCGGCATGCAAACCAGACATATTATGGAAAGACCGAAATAACATATTGATCATCGAGGGAGCAATCACCACCAATTCAAAGATCAAAGATAAATATAATGAAAAATTAAGTAAATATCAACCGCTGGCTACAGCACTGAAACACATGTACCCAAATCATCAGATATCTGTTTTACCGCTTGTTATGGGCACATTAGGAGCTTACGAAGATCAATTAATTAATAACGTTAAACGCCTACCAGGGTGTATGATGTCAAAAGCAAAACAAATGGCACGGCGTATGCAAATCTCAGTCGTCCGTACGTCGGCTATGATACTTAAAAAGACCATGAATATTAAATAAATAAATTTAAAAAAAAAAACAAATAGAGCAGGGCATATGAGGTCGTCGGCTACCGTTTTCAATATCGGCCCGGAGACTCGTAGTTCCTTAGTTCCCATGGTATGGTTGTGTAAATAAAAATAGGTTAGGAATAAGATTAGGGTATCCATTCTTGATAAATCGTAAGTGGGTGGCATTATGTGTTACAATATTGGTGATCCAACGGAACTTCAGTTCCTCACCCTACCTAGCACATATGCCGCAGACCCAAACTTAATCGCATGTGTGTCTCAAATAATGGTCTGAATGCTCAACAGGCGAATGATGTAAATCTGCTAGCTTAGTTATAGATAGCGTTCATATTAAAGGCACAGACTCCTCACTCAGCATGAAAAATGAAGAAATTTAAAGCAGGCGAAACTTGATTCAGAATGTTCGCTTTGTGCAATGAAAAAGAAGACAAGAAACACAATTTCGAGGTCGAGAAGATTTATAAAAGAAACTTGAAGATCACGATTTGACCAAAGAATATTTACTTC
>NW_005367832.1:0-831 GCF_000412655.1 Myotis brandtii | reverse complement strand
ATAGATTATTTTGTACTCACTTTTACTTTAAAAACTATTGCAGTGGGATATTACTTTTTGACACCCACTTATATTCAGTAAAAGTAGTCGGGGCCTTCCTTCCCACACCCCTCCCGGCCCTGCTGTAAACCATCCCCATTTAGCTAGAGCTCCTCGGGTCTCACTCCAGCTGTGGGTGACCGGGGATTTTTGTCACGCTTCCCAATCTGACCACCAATGTTTCAATCCCCATTTCATCCTGCTTCCTCCTCTTTCTTAATCACTTTACCCACTATCATGTCGACAGCAACTTCTTAAATGTTTTTGCGGTTGCGAATTATTCTGTACAATACTGCAATGGTGGACTCATGTCATGAAACATTAGGCCAAACCCATAGAATGTACAACACCAAGAGTGAATTCCTACTGTCAGCTATGAACTTGGGGTCTTCACAATTGATTATAACAAATGCACCATTCTGGTGGGGGATGTTGACAGTGGGGACGGCTGTGCATGGGGTTGGGAGTGGCAGAGGGTATATAGGAAATCTCTGTATTTTTTGCTCAAATTTTTAAAATATATTTTTTTATTGATTTCAGAGAGGAAGGGTGAGGGACAGAGAGCTAGAAGCATCAATGATGAGAGATAATCATTGATCGGCTACCTCCTGTACGCCCCCTACTGGGTATCAAGCCTGAAACCTGGGCATGTGCCCTGGCCAGGAGTTGACCCGCCACCTTTTGGTGTACAGGACGACGCTCCAAACAACAAGCAAAACTCTGCAGGGCCTTTCTGCTCAATTTTGCTGTGAAATTAAAACTGCTCTAAAAATAAAATCAATTTAAAAAATA
>NW_005367831.1:4415-5193 GCF_000412655.1 Myotis brandtii | reverse complement strand
CTTGGTCCGCTGCAGTGAAATAGGTCCTTGTCTGAGATCTTTGAGACTGCCTAGGCCTCAACAACATTGCCTGTGTGCCTCAGTGCTTGAGGGTTGACCCAGGAACCAAACGGTCACCAGTTCCATTCCTCATCAGGGCACATGCCCAGGTTGCAGACTTGATCCCTAGTTGGGGGGCAACTTAGAGAACAGAGGTTCTTGCCCTCGCTGCAAAATAGAGTTGACTGGGGAGCTTTCAAAGAAAACCCCATGCCCAGGCCGTCCCCGGGACCAGTAGGAATTTCTGGGGTGGGGCCCAGCACCAGTATTTTTTAAAAATCTCTGGGACATGTATAGCCAGGGTTGAGAACCAAAGCGTGTCTCCTTCTAAGAGTCTAAATGGCACTTGCTAATCTTAAGGATTACTCATTCTCAGAGTGTGATATGGGGCTCCACAAGGGGGCGAAGCTGGCCTTGACTCCCAGCTGCCTCTCTTTCTACCTGTGCTCCCAGGACCAGGGCAGCACCTGCCTGTGCCTGTCCCCCCACAAACCCCATCATTCCTCAGTCCCCCACTGAGTCGGAGGTCAGCAGTGACAAGGGTGGGATATAAAGCCCTCGGTGGAAAACCAGGCATCTCCCTGCCTTCCCAGCCTCCTGTTGGGAAAAATAATGACGACTTTACAAAGCTATTTCATAGAATGTTATGTTAAATGAACATCAAATTACTTTTCCTTTTACTAGCTTTAAATGCTAATAGTGCCATTCATTCCTGACCTTCAGAAATATGAGATGTTTT
>NW_005367831.1:0-1654 GCF_000412655.1 Myotis brandtii | reverse complement strand
ATGTTTTCCACAGCAGCATTTTTCTATCACACTGTTTTAAATAATCAGATAGACTGCAATCCCAGGTCCTGTGGGGTTTGGGTGGTTGTTCTGGCTTGTATGACACTCACTCTTTACACTCCTCCTTGGTTGTTTCCCTGGACAAAGGTCTTAACCATTTCTGTGCCAGGGGCCCCCTGGCTGCCTGAAGAAAATGTGGGCCTCTTCTCAGAATAATGTTTTTAAATGTAAAATAAAATACAGGAGCTTACAGCGTAAACGAATTATATTGAAATGGTATCCAAATAGTAAAAAGAACCCATTTGAGCAATAGCATGTTCCTTTATGCCTGTATTGAATAGCAGCATGTCAGACAGTGTGGTGGTGCTAAGAATCGTAATCATGGTAGAGTAGTGATCGCAATAGCATCATCTCCAGCTGTTTGTAACGAATGTCCTGAGGTGTGAGGAGGTGTGAGATCTCTACTGGTCTAAGATGACAGGTATGGCTGTGGTGTGTTCCCTACATTCATGAAAGCAAGCCCAAGTTTCACTCAGTGAACACCTAGATATAACTTCTTTTTCTCATCAAAGTTCTTTTTTTTCTCATTGAAGATTTGACTCGTGGTTTCCACCCAGGGGACACGGGGGTCCAGGAGCCTGGTGAACATCCGGCCCTGGGAGGACCCCAGCAGGACCTGGTGGCTGTTGACCAGATGAAATGCCACTCAGGCGAGCAGTTCCCTGATTCCTGGACTAATATGTGGCGGGAACCAGGAGGGCATGGGTGATGGGACCCACTGACTCTTTGAAGATAATGTGCTAAACCTTTGGCAAAAACTACAACGAAATCACAGAATAGGTTGGCTACTACTGCACTGACCAGACAGATGATTATGACCACCCCATCAGTTCTTCATTGACACTTCCAAAAATACTGAATATTGAAAACTTCCTAAGCAAATACTCTTAAGGTTTTATTATTATTTGTATAACTAATTCACTTCATTGTACTGATGGGGTGGGCATAATAATCTGGCCACTCAGTGTAGTGTGGGCAGCAAAACCAGAAACCCAAGAACTACACAACTCTGAACCCTTCCCTGATAAGGACCGAAATCCTCATTATGGAGTGAAGAAAGGAAGGTGCCCAGAGCCTAGATAATCCCCTCATATGGACCCCAGGCCTCTGAACCACATCCTCCCGCATTGGGGTGAGGGGTGATCCAGTGTCCAGCTGCACCTGTGAGGGACGCCAGAGGCAAAGAGATGGCCCACTCAAAGGGCATATCAAAGGGACTAGTCGCAGAGGTGGACAGGGCTCAGCAGCAGCTGGAAGCTCTGACATCCTGATGGCTTGAAGCCTGGAGGGAGGGAAGGAGCTATCCTAGGAACATGGAAGGAGCTGGGGCCATGGGAGGGAGCTGCTTGAGAGGAGCTTCAGTCCTTAGGACAGAAGTGCAACCTTGCCCAATGCCAGCACAGATGGGAGGGAGCCCGGGTAGAAATACTCTAACCCTTCCTTCCCCCCTCTGATCTCCCTGAAGCGCCTCCCATTGGCTAAACCCAACCAGACGGCCAAGGGAAAGGCCAATGGAGGCCATAGAAGATTCCTCCTGGCCATAGGCCAGGGAGGGGAAGGCAGGAGAGATCTAGAAGTTACCCAGCTCACCAGC
>NW_005367830.1:0-748 GCF_000412655.1 Myotis brandtii | reverse complement strand
TGCTTACTGATAGAGTTACTGCCATATCAGGCAGCTTATGGGGCTGGCCTGTGGCCCCCAGGACCAGATCCAATCACGGGGGCGGCAGGCAGGCAGGGGGCTTCCGGCCGCCCCTGGGACCGGATCCGATCATGGGGGCGGCAGGCAGGCAGCTTCTGGGTTTGCACATGGGGGCCTGGATGGTGGCTTGCGCTGTCCCACCCTGCCTGCAGTATGCAAATTAGCCACCATCTTTGTTGGTGGTCAATTTGCATATCTCGCTGATTAGCCCATGGGAGGCATAGTGAAGGTATGGTCAATTACCATGTTTGTCTATTATTAGATAGGATTTTTATTGACTTCAGAGAAGAAGGAAGAGGAAGAGAGAGATTGAAACATCAATGATGAGAGAGAATCATTAATTGTCTGCCTCCCGCATGCCCCACACTGGAGATTGAGCCTGCAACCCAGGCAAATGCCTTGACCAGGAATTAAACTGTGACCTCCTTTTTCATAGTTCAACACTCAACCACCAAGCCACACTGGCAGGTCTTTTGGGAGGTTTTTTATGTTTGTTTCAATTTCCTCACTACTGATCAGTCTATTTAGATTTTCCAATTCTTCATGATTTAGTCAAGGGAGGTTATATAATTTTAGGAACTTATCCATTCCTTCTAGGTCATTGAATTTGGTGGCATACAGTCCTTCATAATATTCTAGTATGATCTTTTATATATGTGTGATGTCTGTGGTAACTTCTCTCTCATTT
>NW_005367829.1:0-476 GCF_000412655.1 Myotis brandtii | reverse complement strand
GTCTTCTGAAGTCAGTTCCCAGGATTCTTACACAAACATGCTGTTTATTTACCGAAGCGACACATTCACAGAAACCGTGTCAAAAGAATGGGGGTGGGTTATAACTCCCCACTGCTATAAAAGTGGACAAATTACTCAACTTTTAGAGAGAGAGGAAGAAGGGAGGGGAATAGAGAGAGAGAAACACCAATGAGAGAGAAACATCATCGATCGGCTGCCTACTGCACGCCCCCCACTGGGGATGGAGCCTGCAACCCCAGGCCTGTGCCCTGACGGGGAATCGAACCCTGACCTCCTGGTTCAGAGGTCGATGCTCAACCACTGAGCCACGCCAGCCGGGCCGCTGTGTCTTGTTAGTGGTGATGTCGGGGCGTCTTCACATACGTCTGAATGCAAGTCGCTCGGCGATACATGGACAGTAAACACTTCCTCCCAGCCGACCCTCGCCTGTTTTTGTTTCTTAATTATGTCGCTTG
>NW_005367828.1:0-484 GCF_000412655.1 Myotis brandtii | reverse complement strand
CTTTTTTGATAAAAACTCTCAGCAAAATGGGAATAAAGAGATCATATCTTAACATAATAAAAACCTTATATGACAAACCTATAGCCAACATCATACTCAAAGGGCAAAGACTAAAACCATTTTCCCTAAGAACAGGAACAAGACAGGGATGCCCACTTTCACCACTCCTATTTGACATAATATTGGAAGTGCTAGCCATAGTGATCAGACAAGAAGAAATAAAAGGTATCTAAATTGAAAAAGAGGAAGGAAAACTGTCATTGTTCACAGATGACATGATATTGGATATAGAAAACCCTAAACTCTCCATCAAAAACTACTAGATTTAATAAATGAATTTGGCAATGTGGAAAAGTACAAAATTAACACCTAGGTATCTATGGAATTTTTATACACCAATAATAAACTCACAGAAAGAGCAACTAAAATAACAATCCCATTTACCACTGCAAAAAAAAAAATTAAGATACCTAGGAATAAACTT
>NW_005367827.1:0-447 GCF_000412655.1 Myotis brandtii | reverse complement strand
CGTTCTGCGTGGAGTAGGGTTCGGTATCTGAAAGTGGTCCCCAACAAATGATGAGAGAAAAAGACACGAGATAATTTTGCAATATTGGGGCACCAGGCGGGCAAGTCCTGAAGGACTTCCTCCCATGCTCAGGCTGCTCCAATCTTTTATTGATCTGGAGTAGCCCTTAGGGTAAAGTAGACAAAAGTATCTGATTAACTCATCAATAGATTTCCAAGTGTAGGCAGAGTAACTGATTAACTCATCAATAGATTTCCAAGTGTAGGCAGAGTAACTGATTAACAATAATCAACAAGGATCTACATAACTATCGAAGGAATTAAGGGAACTAAGGTGGGGATGCTTCAACGATTATTATCTAAATTAACTGAGTGGTGCACAGTCCTGACCTTTACTAGGACTTTCAATGCCTACTAGCTTTTGGGGGGTCTCTGTCTAAACTCAGCT
>NW_005367826.1:0-592 GCF_000412655.1 Myotis brandtii | reverse complement strand
GATTTAAATGTGTTTCATGATAGAATAATAGTTCTTAGAATGATATTCTATGTTTGACATAATATTATAGGTTGAAGCAATGAAAAGTAAGAAGTTACTGAAGAATAAAGAAATTCAGAATAATGATATAGTTATTAAAGACAGATTCTACTGAAACATTTTAATACAGTTAGAATAACTGTGAAAATGAAAATGCTGTATAGAAAAAAAGTGATGCCCTAATTTTTATGACAATTTTTAAATTCAATAATGGTTACATATTGAGTGTTTTCAAGTTGGGGGAATAGTAGTATTAGAATATATAGTACTTTCTGTAATAAATTAAATTTATTTAGTCACTTATATTTATTTATTAAAAGGGCAGATGATATTTTAAATAATTGTGTAGTTCTGAGAAATCATTATAATTTAAGAAAATATTTTATATGCTGAAAAATGCTACATGACACTCTAAAGGTGTCCAAAACTAACAAATAATAAAAGCAATAGAATGTTAAAGAATTTTTAAAAATACTAATTTTACACAAGTAACTTACAATTTATTTAATGGTTAAGATATGAACCATAAAATGATTAATAAATGTGTATATCA
>NW_005367825.1:0-854 GCF_000412655.1 Myotis brandtii | reverse complement strand
CTTTCTGAGAAGCTGAGCTCGTTTGTGAGTAAAATGGTGTCTCCAAGTCCAAGGAAGATAAACCACAGGCATGAAGAATAGAACGGGTGCGTGTGCAGGCATGGAAACAGCTTGTGAGCAGAGAAACTTACATAATATTCCCTACATAAACCCAGATCAACTCAGTTACAGGATTGGCCATGTGCCCACCCAGATCAGCAGAAGGGAACCACTCCAATCACACTGAGACCAGAAACAGTGGTTCTGCAAACATACAAGTGGGATGCAGGAATTTTGCTAAGCCTCTATCGTCAGTGGAAACCTCTGATTGCCTTACCAGAAAAGCATTGTCTTTCATCCCTTCCCCAGCCTTCATGGACCTTTCGCCTTCCAGAATTCCATCCAAAAAGAAAAATAAATAAACCAATAAATAAATAAATAAATAAATTGGAATGACTGACAGCTGGTGATGGGGATGAGGAAGAGAGAGTATACAAAGCTGACGGACCTGAAGGGAGTGTGGAGACAGTGGGCCGCTCTCACCTCCCCTAGAGGCTGAGAGCCAGCTCATTTCAAGGTGGCTGAAAGGAGGGAAAGCGGAAGCCCACCTCCTCTCCCCACTCTCCATTCAAGGGGGATTCTGTGTGGAGCACAGAAGATGACCTTCCAGGGTCACATAGTTAGAAGTGGGAGCAAAGAGACTTTCACCTCAAAGTGACAAGCACGAAGAGTATAAAGCAGATATGCTTCATTTTTGTTACAATCCAAAAGCATAAATTAAGATAGAAGAATATAACATTTGGGGGTTTTGTTTTTGGGGGGAGGTGATTTTTTTACTATTAAATTTATTGGGTGACACTGGTTAATAAAATTAT
>NW_005367824.1:0-836 GCF_000412655.1 Myotis brandtii | reverse complement strand
ATCAATAATAACTTTAAATGTAAATAGATTAAATGCCTCAATCAAAAGACACAGGGTAGCTGAGTAGATAAGAAAACATGACCCATATATCTGCTATCTATAGGAAATCCACCTCAGAACAAAGGACTCACACAGACTGATGGTGAAGGGATGGAAAAAAGTTATTCAGGCAAATGAAAAGGAAAAAAAAAAAAGCTGGGGTAGCAATACTTATATCTGACAAATTAGACCTCAAAGTGAAGGCCATAACAAGAGATAAGGAAGGCCACTTCATAATACTAAAGGGAGCAATTCAACAAAAAGATATAACTCTGGTAATCATATATGCACACAATAAAGGAGCACCCAAATACATAAAAAAAAACTTCTGGAGGATATCAGGGAGAGATAGACAGTGATACAGTCATAGTAGGGGACTTTAATACCCTGCTAACACCACTGGACAAATCCTCTAAACAAAAAATCAACAAAGAAACAGCAATCCTAAATGACTCACTTGATAAGATGGAATTAATTGACATTTTCAGAACATTTCATCCCAAAGCCACAGAATATACATTCTTCTCAAGGGGACATGGATCTGTCTCAAAGATAGACCACACACTGGGACACAGTCAAAGTCTCTTCCAATTCAGGATGATAGAAATCATATCAAGCATCTTTTCAGATCACAATGACATAAAACTAGAAATCAACTACAATTAAAACAATAAAAAAATAAAACACCTGGAGGATAAATAGCATGCTATTTAACAATGATTGGGTTGCCAAAGAAATCAAAGAAGAAATAAAAAGCATCAGGCAACAAATGACAATGAAAACACAACAATCCAAAA
>NW_005367823.1:0-790 GCF_000412655.1 Myotis brandtii | reverse complement strand
TCACTGAGGGTACGGGAAGGGAGGCAGGAAGAGAGGGTGGAAAGTTGCTAGTTATGGTAAAAACAGAATAGGAAATTTATTTAATTTGAAGAAGAATTTGTTAGTAGAGATTTAGTTTATTTTTAAAAGGCAAAGTAAGCAGAAGAAAATAGAAGTGTTTATTGTTTTAAATTGTGGTAAATGCAAGAAATTAGAACAAACAAAACACCATACTTTAAATCAAGAGTCAGCAAACTATGGCCCATAGGCAAAATCCAGCCAGCCACAAAGTGTGGGGAGAAGGGGGACACTTGCAATTATGTCAACATTAAAGTTTTTTAATTAAAAAAAATAGAATTTAGCTCATCTGGTATGGTTCAGTGGTTGAGTATTGACACATGAACCAGGAAGTCACTGGTTCAATTCCTGGTCAGGGCACATGCCTGGGTTGCAGGCTGGATGTCCAGTAAGGGGCATGCAGGAGGCAGCTGATCAATGTTTCTCTCTCATTGATGTTTCTATCTCTCTATCCCTCTGTCTTCCTCTCCCTCTCTCTAAAAAAAATCAATAAAAACATATATAAAGAAGAAATTTATTACCAACAAAACAAAATAAAACTTTATTGGAACAAGGCCACACCTATTTGTTTAAGTATTATATGTGGCTGCTTTCTTGAGTCAACAGCAGAGATGAATACTTACAACAGAGACCATAGGGACCGCAAAGCCTCAAATGCTTACTTTATGGCCCTCTATGGAAATGTTGCAGATCCTTATTTTTCTCTTCCAGTACTCTTACCCCACCTTACTTA
>NW_005367822.1:0-560 GCF_000412655.1 Myotis brandtii | reverse complement strand
GCGCGGACCCTGCGCCAGGCCAGGTGGCGACCGGGAGCCTGGCAGGCGACAGGGCTCCTGCCCCCCGGGACCTTGCATTCGAGGTGGAAACAGGAAAAGAGGAAGCAGAGACACTAGTAAGGTCCTGACCACAACCACCGGCCATGAAGCCAACAGTCGGGGTAGGAGGAGCCCGCGGAGGAGCCTGAGGCCGCTGGCAGCTGCAGAGTTCTACGTGGGAATTAAAATATATTTTTATTGATTTCAGAGAGGAAGGGAGAGGGAGATCAGAACATCAGTGATAGAGAGTCACTGACCAGCTGCCTCCTGCACGCCCCCCACTGGGGATGGAGCCGGCAACCCGGGCCTGTGCCCTGACCCCGAATCCAACCCTGACCTCCTGGTTGATAGGTCGACGCTCAACCTCTGAGCCACGCCGGCCAGGCTCTCTCGCCTGCAGCCAGGTGCCCCTCGCCCCCTCGGCTGCAGACCGAGCTGGGCTTTCAATTGCTCCTCACACTCCGAGGAGCAGCTGGTTGGGAACTAAAACATCTTCCATTTAGATAAATAAGCCCCAAATA
>NW_005367821.1:0-553 GCF_000412655.1 Myotis brandtii | reverse complement strand
TTGCCTGCACCTCGGGCCAGCCCTGGGCAGCTGGGGGACTGAGGAGACTGGGGGACTCCGGAGGCAGGTGCGCGGCAAGGTGGGGCAGAGGGGACTAGGCACTGCCATCTTGTGGCTGTGGACGCTGCCATCTTTGATGGCATGGCAGTCAATTAGCATACTCCCTCCTTATTGGCTGTGGGCACCGCCATCTTTGAGGGCAGGGCAGTCAAATAGCATATTCCCTCCTTATTGGCTGTGGGTGCTGCCATCTTTGCGATGCTGTGAGGGTCAATTAGCATATTCCCTCTTTATTAGATAGGATTATGTGGCTAAACTGTGGAGTTCTGCCAATCTGGCTTGTAGTCTCTCTTGTGATTGCAGTCAGAAGCTCACTGGGCATGGAATTATCTGGAGGTCAAACTGAAATAGCTTGTCCTGTCCATGGGGCCTCTTCTAATGGCCCAAGCTCCTACAGGGGAGCTGGATCTCAAAATGGTGGTGTAGGGCTCCCAACAACTGCAGAAATGAAAGCTGCCTGGGCTCAGATAGCACAGAACATTACTTCCACTAC
>NW_005367820.1:2979-5505 GCF_000412655.1 Myotis brandtii | reverse complement strand
TAAGGACGAGTAAATAATTTATTAGAATTTTATATTTTTTTAAAAAAATATGCCCTAAGCCTTACCTGGTTTGGCTCAGTGGATAGAGCATCAGCCTGTGGACTGAAGGGTCCTGAGTTCTATTCCGGTCAAGGGCACATGCCTGGGTTGTGGGCTCGATCCCCAGTGGGGGGTGTGCAGGAGGCAACCGATCAATGATTCTCTCTCATCATTGATGTTTCTCTCTCTCCCTCTCCCTTCCTCCCTGAAATCAATAAAAATATATCTTTAAAAAATATGCCCTAAAATGTATACATATGATGATCAAGAACTAAAATTGTATGGCATAAACATGAGGAATGAGTAGGACACATTACTAGGTGATTATATTTTCTTTGAGAAAGACATAAATAAGAATATATTTAAAAATTGATATGAAATATTAAACATAGATATGAGTCTTTAATAAAGTCCAATTTTTAAAAGTATAAATATATTTGTAACTTTTAAATGAACAATACATTTTAAAAAGTAGAAAAAAATAAGAGAAAAGGCCTGGCCTGCCCTGCTTTCTTCACAAGTGGAGTGCCTGTCTAGTCCACCTCCTCCACAAGCTGATATGTGGCCAGCCTGGACACACAGACCTGCCACTCTGTCCAGGCATGCCCGACCCAGCACCCATGGACAACTGCCCCCCACTGCCTTGATGTGGTGTGCCCACACCTGCCACTATGACTCAAACCCTCAAACCCCAGATGCACAGACCTGCTACTGCAAACTGGAACACCTAACCTGGCACCACTAGAAGATTAGACCAACTGCTGAGACCTGGTGTGCCCAGTCACCCCCAGATGCATGGGCCTGCCCCTGTGACTCGACCTGCCTCACCCAGTTCCACAGATACCAGACAGATAAAATGGGGAAATAAAGAAACCATCCAAAATGAAAGAAGAGGAGGGATCACTAGAAAAGGAACTAAATGAAATGTAGGTAAGCAATTTGTCAGATAAAGAACTTAAAGTAATGGTTATAAAGGGGCTCAAACAACTTAGTGGTACCACAAGCAACTGAATTAGAACTATAAGGAACTTAATGAGAAATACACTGTGGGGAAGCATGAGACTTGATTGGAAAGTTTGTAAGGAGGACATTCTGAGAAAAGGGAAGTGTGCGGAAGGCCACCTGCCCTGTTTATCAGAATTCCAAGTTAGGGGAGTGCCAAAGGAGGTTCCCCTAATTATTCCTTGACCTTTCCAAATAAGTCTGTGCACAAGCAGGCCCCCGGGTGTTTACTGGAATCCTTATGCTTAATCTTTTGGGTGTCCTTGCTTAAAAGACATTACAAACACATGTGTCCTTCCAACATTACCTTACTGATTGTATCTAAAAGATAAACTTTATCTCAAACTGCTGCTACAATAAAAGCATAATGAGGCAGGCAATCAAGGCTGCCTGGTTTCTTTAGTCAGGCAGCCCCTTGGCCCTCTCTTTCACAGCAAATGGTGTGTCGGAGTAATACATTCATCCATCGCTCAGGGTCTGCTGGTCAGCCCCAGCAATATACCAGCATAAAAAAAGAGGTAGAAATCATTAATAAGAATCAATTGGAAATGAAAAATGACATAGATGAACAAAAATAACCTGGAGAACATGGAACAGACTGACAAATTTCAGAGGAAAGATGGGGCCTGGTGGAGTTGAATAGGGAGAGATTAATGAGGGAACTTATATGCATATATGCATAGCCCATGGACACAAACAATAGCATGGTGAAAGCCTGTGAGGGACAGGTGAAGGGTAAAGGGGGTCAATGGGAGAAAAAAACAACAAATGGGACATCTGTGATACTTTCAACAATAAAGCTATATTAAAGAAAAAAAAAAAGAATAACCTGTAGGGAATGAACATTAGACTAGAAGAAGCAAAAGGACCAAAACAGTGAATTGGAAGAAAGGTAGAAAAAAATATCCATTTGGAGCAGGAATTGAAAAAATTTTAAAAACAGGAGAAGAGTTTAAGGGAGCTTTGGGACAACATGAAATGTACCAACATCCACATCACAGGGGTACCAGAAGGAGAAGCATTTGAGCAAGGAATAGAGAACATGTTTGAAGAAATAATGACAGAAAACTTCCCTGACTTTTTAAAGAAAAATGTCACACAAGTGCATGAAATACAGAGAGACCCACTGAAGATGAACCCAAAAAGGCTCACACCAAGACACATCATCATTGAAATGGAAAATGTTAAAGACAAATAATCTTAAAGGCTGCCAAAAAGAGATATAAAATTACCTGCAAGGGAGTTCCCATTAGACTGGCAGCTGATTTCTCAACAGAAACATTTCAGGCCAGAAGGGAGTGGCAAGACATATACAAAGTAATGAAAAGCAAGGGACTGAATCCAAGACTACTATATCCATCAAGGCTATCATTAAAATGTGAAGATTAAAGAAAGAGCTTCACAGACAGAACAAAACAAAACAAAACAAAAAAAAACTAAAAGAGTTTATTATCACAAACCAGAACTGCAAGAAATGCTAAAGAG
>NW_005367820.1:0-2561 GCF_000412655.1 Myotis brandtii | reverse complement strand
ATCCTATATAATAAAAGCCTAATATGCTAAGTGTCTGGTCTCTGGTCATCCGTTCAACCAATCAAAGTGTAATATGCTAATGATATGCTAAGGCCGCTCAACTGCTCACTATGTTGTGCACTGATCACCAGGGGGCAGGCGCTCCAACTGGTAGGTTAGCTTACTGCTGGGGTCTGGCTGATTGGGACTGAGCAAGATGGGCCAGACACACCCTGGAGCCCTCCTGTGGTCCCTCCTTGGCTGGCCAACCTTCCACGCCCCTCCCAGCCCCAATCATGCACCAGTGGGGTCCCGTGGGCTGGCCTGCACCCTCTTGCAATCCAGGACCCCTCAGGAGATGTCGGAGAGTCAGTTTCAGCCCTATCCCGCAGGCCAGCCTGAGGGGCCCCACTGGTTCATGAATTTGTGCACTGGGCTTCTAGTAAAGAATAAAAATGGCAACAAATAAGTACCTATCCTATATAATAAAAGGGTAATATGCAAATTGACCCTAACGGCCAAATGACCGAGAATGACTGGTCCCTATGATGCGCACTGACCACCAGGGGGCAGATGCTCAATGCAAGAGCTGCCCCCTGGTGGTCAGTGTGCTTCCACAGGGGGAGCGCTGCTCAGCCAGAAGCTGGCTCATGACTGGCCAGCACAGAGGCGGTGGCGGTAGCCTCTCCCTCTCCCTGGAAGCACTAAGGATGTCCAACTAAGGACTTAGGCCCACTCCCTGTGGGCTTAAGCCATTAGTGGGACATCCCCCGAGGGCTCCTGGGCTGCCAGAGGGATGTCTGTCTGCCAGCTTAGGCCCAATCCCCTGGGGAGCAGGCCTAAGCCGGTAGGTGGACATCCCCTGAGGAGTCCCGGACTGCAAGAGGGCACAGGCCGAGGTGAGGGACTCCCCCCCCCCCGCAAGGGCATGAATTTTCGTGCCCTGGGCCTCTAGTCAATAATAAATTTAAATGGCTTAAACGCTCCAATCAAAATACATAGAGTAGCTGAATTGATACAAAAACATAACCCAATTATATGCTGTCTACAGGAGACCCACATCAGAACAAGACTCACACAGGATGAAGGTGAAGGGATGGGGAGTTTTTTTCCATGCAAATGAAATAAAAGCTGGGGTAGAAATATCTGCCTAAATAGACTTCAAAATGAAGACCACAACAAGAGATAAAGGCCACTTCTTCATAATACTAAAGGGATTACTACAGAAAGAGGATATAACCCTGGTAAACATATATGTACCCAATATAGGAGCACCTAAATATATAAAAAAAATTCTGGAGGACTTGAAGGGAGAGATTGACAGCAATACAATCATAGTAGGGGACTTTAACACCCCACTGACATCACTGGATAGATCTTCTAGACAAAAATATCAACAAGGAAAAGTGGCCCTAAACAAAATTCTAAACCAAATGGATTTAATTGATATTTTACAGAACTCACCACCACAAAGCTTTAGCATATACATTCTTCTCAAGTGCAACTGGATCATTCTTAAAGATAGACCACATGTTAGGACAGAAACTTCTCCACAAAAAATTCAAGGAGATTGAAATCATATCAAACATCATCTCTGATCAAAATGGCATGAAACTAGAGATAAATTTCAATAAAAACACTCCAAAATATTCAATCACATGGAAGTTGAATAGCATGTTGTTAAATAATGAATGGGCTACCAATGAGATCATCCTAAGTAATAAAAGGCTAATATGCAAATAGACCAAACAGTGGAACAACTGAACAACTGTTTGCTCTGACATGTGCTGACCACTGGGGGACATGCACAGAACATGGTGGGCATCGGCCATGGCAGGAAGGTGGAGCAGGTGAGCAGGGATGCCAGACCAAGCAGGGCTCTGGTTGCTGTCACTGGGGCGAGCCTCTGGTGGTTACGGAAAATTCTTTGCTCCCGCGCACTGTGGTCCCTCCCAGCACTCGCACCTGCTGCTGGCGCCGTCCCCACTTGCACTTGCTGCCGGCGCCTGGAGCCGGCCCCAATCACTCAGTGCCATCAGTGGGTGCAAGCTGCAGCTGCCAGCCCCGATCACCCCTCAGGGCTTCTCCACCTCCCCCTGCTCCTGAGGGGCGATCAGGGAAGCAGCTACCACTCACACCCACTGTCTGTGCTGGCCCCACTCCACCCACTGATGGCGCTGGCCCTAATCACTCTGTGCCATCAATGGGTGCGAGTGGAGCCAGCATCGGTGGTGGTGGGAGCAGGGTTGCCGGAAGACAAGGGACTGGTGGCTGCGGCTGGAGGGGCCGGGCGGGGGTGCGGAGGATGAGCTGAGACCCACCCCTGTACCCACTACAGCTTCACAGCCCACAGTTCCTTTCAAGGTGCATGAATTCGTGCACTAGGCCCCTAGAGAAGAAATAAAAAACTTCCTGGAAAAAGTGAAAATGAACACACAACAATCCCAAATCTATGGAACACAGCAAAAGCAGTCCTGAAAGGGAAGTTCATAGCACTGCAGGCCTACAGAAGAAGAAAAATTTCTAATAAACTGTCTAGCCCAAAAATTTAAATAATTTGAAAGAAAACAAAAAGAAAAGCC
>NW_005367819.1:0-543 GCF_000412655.1 Myotis brandtii | reverse complement strand
CAGGCCCTCTGCAGATGTGTGTTGCACTGCTTCCCACATGAAGGTGACCTTAGTGACAAACTCAATGTCTGCTGCCTTCCTGGACTCCTTGGCCAAGATATGACTCTGCTGTCGCCTGGTGGTGGGAGTTAGAATCGCATGTGATCACCTGAGGGTTAGTCACCCACTAGAGAGGGTCCATCCATCACCCTCGTGAACTGGAGAGGACGGCAATCTGATCCACAGAAAGGTTGATAATCCTGACCGAGATCACACGCAGACCAGGACTACCCTGGCTTCCTCAGTGCCTCCTGACTGACAGGTTAAGAGTGACACCTAATACTCACCAGGGAGGGGTTGAGTCCTGCCTTGGGGTCAGGCAAATGGGGTGGGTCCTGGCCAGGCCATCACCAGTGGGAACAGCAGGCAAGTGACTCAGCTTCAAAACCGGGATCTCCCCGCTAACAGTCGAGCCGCTTTGCCAGCTTCTGGGTGGGCTGGTTGGGGGGAACCAGGCTCCAGTGTGGTTGGCACAGCACCTGGCACACAGTAGGTGCTCAGTGA
>NW_005367818.1:0-475 GCF_000412655.1 Myotis brandtii | reverse complement strand
ATAGACCACATATTGGGTCACAAGAAAAGTCTCCCCATATTTAAGAAGATTGAAATCATACCAAGCATCTTTTAAGTCCACAATGGCATAATATTAGAAATAAACTACAATAAAAACAATCCAAAACACTCAAGCACTTGGAAGCTGAATAGAATGTTATTAAATATTGATTGGGTTACCATGAGATCAAAAGAAGAAATTAAAAACATCCTGGAAACTAATGACAATGAAAACATAACAATCCAAAACCTAGGACACAGTGAAAGCAGTCCTGAGAGGGTTGTTTATAGCTCTACAGGCCTACCTCAAAAAACAAGAAAAAATGGTAGTAAATCATCTAACTCTACAACTCAAAGAATTAGAAAGAGCAACAAGAAAAGCCCAGAGTGAGCAGAAGGAAGGAGATAATGATTAGAGCAGAAATAAATGACATAGTGGCCAAAAAGACAATACAAAAGTTCAATGAAACCAAGAG
>NW_005367817.1:0-270 GCF_000412655.1 Myotis brandtii | reverse complement strand
CAATATGTGGTCTATCTTTGAAAATGTCCCATGTGCACTTGAGAAGAATGTATATTCTGTAGCTTTTGGGTGAAATGTTCTGAAGATGTCAATTAAGTCTATCTGAGCTAATGAGTCATTTAGGATTGCTTTTTTTTGTTGATTTTTTTTTTGTTGGGAGGATGTCAATTGGGTATTAAAGTCCCCCACTATGATTGTATTGCTGTCGATCACTTCCTTGATAACTTCCAGACGTTTTTGTGTATTTGGGTGCTCCTGCATTGGGTGCAT
>NW_005367816.1:0-2152 GCF_000412655.1 Myotis brandtii | reverse complement strand
TTACCAGGGAACATCCCAAGGCTGATAGCAGGGTAGGGTTTATGGGGTCCCCGGGTTGTGGGATTCAGGGTGCCCTCCATCCTCCTGTGGCTGTGTTCCTTACAGTGAGTCCGAGCGTATCTCAGACCTGCATGTGGAAGTTAGGACACACCTCACAGGGTCATCTGACATGGGGTCTCCCATGGCTCATAGCAGGGGAGGCCCTTTATGAGGTCCCCTATATTGTGGGGTCCTGGGTCCCGTCTGTTCTCTCTCAGCGGACCTGTGGCTCTGCTCCTTACACCAAATCCAATGCGTGAGATCACCCCTTCCCCACCCCCAGGAGGCCTGCCCAATGGACACTGTTCTGGGGTCCAGGGCCCCCAATCTCCCACAGGGTCCTCAACTTGACAGCAGCAGGACCTGGGGTCCCCCCTGTGCTGCCTGAAGCCCTGCTCCTTCTACCAAACCTCCCGTTTCTCTCAGACCCAATGCAGAAATCACAAAGCACAATGCGTGAGAGCACCCCTCCCCCACCCCAGGAGGCCTGCCCGATGGACACTGTTCTGGGGTCCAGGCCCCCAGTCTCCCTCAGGGTCCCCACACTGACTCCGGGCAGGTCCCGGACCCCCTCTGCTGACCTGAGACGCTGCCGTGACACGGAGCCGTCTGAGGGTGTCAGACCCGGAGCACCCGGAAGTCAGGCCTCGCCGCTTGTGGTCACCCCGCGCCTTGGGACTCCCGGGACTGACTGCTCTGGGCCCAGAGTCACCTTGTCCCCCCCACGGCCTCACCATGAGGCCTGCAGGTCCTGGGACCCTCCCTCTGTGAACCTGGAGGCCGGACCCCCACATGGAGTGCCCTCACCCCCGGGACCCCAGGAGAGGCCTGTGGGCCTCACTTCCCAGGGCTCCTGGTAGGGGCTTGACTGGCTCCCCGGGGACCTCCGTCTGGTCCTCACCCTGATTCCAGGCAGAGCCTGGGCCTCGCCGGTGCCGAACTGAGGTGGCTCCCCTCAGCCCTGTCCTGCCGCCCCTCCCCCGTTTTCTGAGGAGGTCGGTAAGGGGGGCAGGAAGTAGTTCCCAGTAAGACGCGCCCCACGGAGGACTCTCAGTGCTGACAGGAGGGCCTCCCTGGTCCTGGGGCCTCCGTCGTCCGTCAGGGTCATACCTGGACTCTGTAGCACTTGGTTCCTGCCCTCTACGGACCGAAGCCGGCCTCCCAAAGATGGCGCTCATGACTCTAGTAGGCAGGGCATCCTTACTCCCCGGGAGGCGTTCCCTCCCGTCCCTGAAGAAGGGCACAGCCCCCCCCCCCCCCCCCCCCCCCCCCCCCCCCCCTTTTTTCCCCCCCCCCCCCCCCCCCCTTCTGGTCCCTACCTGGGCTGGATGGCCTGGGACCCCACCCTGTGCTGGCCTGGTCTGTGCCCCACAGGCCAAGTGTCGGTCTCCCCAGGTCCCTTTAGGAGGGACTCTGCCTTGCCTTCCCTTTATCTCAGAAAAGGGTCCCTGAACTTCGGAACCTGTGGCTCTGCTCCTTACACCAAACCCCAGTCTCTCACACCAGACGCAGAAGTCACCCCACCCCGCCCTGTAGAACTCCGCCCAATGGTCCTCCCAGGACTGAAGATTCTGGGGTCCAGGGACCCCAATCTCTCTCAGGGTCCTCAACTTGACAGCAGCAGGACCTGGGGTCCCCCCTGTGCTGCCTGAAGCCCTGCTCCTTCTACCAAACCCCCCGTGTCTCTCAGACCCAATGCAGAAATCACAAAGCACAATGCGTGAGAGCACCCCTCCCCCACCCCAGGAGGCCTGCCCGATGGACACTGTTCTGGGGTCCAGGCCCCCAATCTCCCTCAGGGTCCCCACACTGACTCCGGGCAGGTCCCGGACCCCCTCTGCCGACCTGAGACGCCGCCATGACACGGAGCCGTCTGAGGGTCTCAGACCCAGAGGACCCGGAAGTCAGGCCTCGCCGCTTGCGGTCACCCCGCCCCTTGGGGCTCCCGGGACTGACTGCTCTGGGCCCAGAGTCACCTGGTTCCCCCCACTGCCCTCACCATGAGGCCTGCGGGTCCTGGTACCCTCCCTCTGGGAACTAGGAGGCCGGACCCCCACACGGAGTGCCCTCACCCCGGAGACCCCAGGGGAGGCCTGTGGGCCTCACTCCCCAG
>NW_005367815.1:0-912 GCF_000412655.1 Myotis brandtii | reverse complement strand
AAGGTCTCTCAGTCTAATTAGCATATTACTCTTTTATAAAGATAGATAGAGGCCTGGTGCACGGGTGGGGGCTGGCTGGTTTTCCCTGAAGGGTGTCCTAGATCAGGGTGGGCGTTCCCTTGGGGAGCACGGTGGCCTGGGAGAGGGGCCTGTGATGGTTTTCAGGCTGGCCACTCTCCCATTGGAGTGGGTGTCCCCACTGGGGATGGTGCTTGCCTAGGAGAGAGGCTGGGGCAGTTTGCAGGCTAGCTATGCCCCCATGGGGTGAGGGCCCTTGCTGTGGGGGGTGGCCAGCCTGGGTGAGGGGCTGATGGCTGTTTGCAGGCCAATCACACCCCCTTCAGGGTGGGGGTCCCTGCTGGGGTTCCTGGCCAGCCTGTGTGAGGGGCTGATGTCTGTTTTCAGGCTGGCCATGCCCTCCAGCAGGGACCCTCACACCGATAGTGGTGTGGCCAGCCTGGGTGAAGAACTGAGGGCCATGTGCAGGCCCCTCCCTCGGCGGCTGGCCTGGGCAACCCAAGCTTCCCACGCTCTGAGGCCGGCTCCATGGCCACTGCCCACAGGCCCCTCCTTCAGCAGCTGGCCAGGGAGGGCTGGAAGCTTGGGTCACCCCTTGTGATGGAGGAAGCCAAGCCTCCTCCATCGCTGGGGGCGACCCAAGCCTCCCGCTTGTTCCGGTCTGCTCTGTGGCCGCCGCCCACAGGCCCCTCCTTTGGTGGCCGGCCCAGGCAGGCAGGAAGCTTGGCTTCCTCTGTCACCAGGGGTGACCCAAGCCTCCTGCACGCTCTGGCTGGCTCTGTGGCTGCTGCCATCTTTGTCTCACTAATTTGCATATTCCCTCCTGATTGGCTGTGGTGGTGTCGCAGAGGTATGGTCAATTTACATATTTGTCTTTTATTAGTGTAGATTAAT